>NW_006262371.1:0-13643 GCF_000493195.1 Citrus x clementina | reverse complement strand
GGGCCTACGGGGAGTCCCGGGCACAACCTCGCCAAAAAATAAGCACCCAAAGGGCGGGGTGCCAAAACCCCCCAGCAAAGAAAAGGCCAAAAAACGGGTGGGCTATAGCCTTGGTGGGGGGCGCAGGCGAAGTTCGTCCGCCGAACTCGGACTGGGGTAAGCCTTTCTGAGGGCCCTCAGTGTTCTCGTGGGGAGTCCCGGGCACAGCCGCGCCCAAAAATAATCGCCCGAAGGTCGGGGTGCCAAAACCCCCCGGCGGAAAAAAGTCCAAACAACGGGGGGGCCATAGCCTTGGTGGGGGTCGCTTATTTTTGGGCGAAGTTCGTCCGCCGGACTCGGAATGGGGCGAGGCTTTGCGAGGGCCCTCGGTGTGCCTGCGGTGAGTTCCGGGCACAACCGCGCCCAAAAATAAGCACCCGAAGGTTGGGGTGCCAAAACCCCCCAGCGGAAAAAAGGCGAAAAAACGGATGGGCGATCGCCTTCGTGGGGGGCGATTATTTTTGGTCGAAGTTTGTCCGCTGGACTTCGAATGGGACGAGGCTTTGCGAGGTCCCTCGGTGTGCCTGTGGGGAGTCCCGAGCACAGCCTCGCCAAAAATAAGCGCCCGAAGGGCGGGCTGCCAAAACCCTCCAGCAAAGAAAAGGCCAAAAAACGGGTGGGCTGTAGCCTTGGTGGGGGGCGCAGGCGAAGTTCGTCCGCCGAACTCAGAATGGGGTGAGCCTTTCTGAGGGCCCTCGGTGTTGTCGCAGGGAGTCCGGGGCACAGCCGCGCCCAAAAATAATCGCCCGAAGGTCGGGGTGCCAAAACCCCCCGGCGGAAAAAAGGCCAAAAAACAGGGGTATATAGCCTTGGTGGGGGTCGCTTATTTTTGGGCGAAGTTCGTCCGCCTGACTTGGAATGGGGCGAGGCTTTGCGAGGGCCCTCGGTGTGCCTGCGGGGAGTTTCGGGCACAGCCGCGCCCAAAAATAATCGCCCGAAGGTCGGGGTACCAAAAACCCTCGGCGGAAAAAAGGCCAAAAAACAGGGAGGCTATAGCCTTGGTGGGGGTCGCTTATTTTTGAGCGAAGTTCGTCCGCCAGACTCGGAATGGGGCGAGGCTTTGCTAGGGCCCTCAGTGTCCCCACTGGGAGTCCTGACCACATCTGCGCCCAAAAATAATCGCCCAAAGGTCGTGGTGACAAAACCCCCCAGCGGAAAAAAGATGAGAAAACGGGTGGGCTATAGCCTTGGTGGGTGGGTGCTTAATTTTGGTCGAAGTTCGTCCGCCGGACTCGGAATGGGGTGAGGCTTTGTGAGGGCCATCGGTGAAGCCGTGGGGAGTCCCGGGCACAGCAGCTCCCCTTGCGGAAAAAAGGCCAAAAAACAGGTGGGCTATAGCATGGGTGGGGGGCGCTTATTTTTGGGCGAAGTTCGTCTGCCGGACTTGGAATAGGGCGAGGCTTTGTGAGCGCCCTCGGTGCACCCGCGGGGAGTCTCATCCACAGCCATGCCCGAAGGTCGGGATGCCAAAAGCCCCCGGCGGAAAAAAGGCGAGAAAATGGGTGGGCTATAGCTTTGGTGGGGGCACTTATTTTTGGTCGAAGTTCGTCTGCCGGACTCGGAATGGGGCGAGGCTTTGCGAGCACCCTTGGTGTGCTCACGGGGAATCCCGAACACAGCCACGGCCAAAAATAAGCACCCGAAGGTCAGAGTGCCAAAACCCCCCAGCGGAAAAAAGGCCAAAAAACGGGTTGGCTATAGCCTTCGTGGGGGGCGCTTCTTTTTCGAAGAAGTTTGTCCGCCAAACTCGGAATGGGGCGAGGCTTTGCGAGAGCCCTCTGTGTGCCCGGGGGGAGTCCCGGGCACATCCGTGCCAAAAAATAAGCACCCGAAGGTCGGAGTACCAAAACCCCCCAGCGGAAAAAAGGCGAAAAAACGGGTGGGCTATAGCCTTCGTGGGGGGCGATTATTTTTGGTCGAAGTTTGTCCGCCGGACTTTGAATGGGACGAGGCTTTGCGAGGTCCCTCGGTGGGCCTGCGGGGAGTCCCGGGCACAGCCTCGTCAAAAAATAAGCACCCAAAGGGCGGGGTGCCAAAACTCCCTAGCAAAGAAAAGGCCAAAAAATGGGTGGGCTATAGCCTTGGTGGGGGGCGCAGGCGAAGTTCGTCCGCCGAACTCGGAATGGGGTGAGCCTTTCTGAGGGCCCTCGGTGTTCTCGCGGGGAGTCCTGGGCACGGCCGCACCCAAAAATAATCGCCGGAAGGTCGGGGTGCCAAAATCCCCCGGCGGAAAAAAGGCCAAAAAACGGGGGTATATAGCCTTGGTGGGGGTCGCTTATTTTTGGGCGAAGTTCGTCCGCCGGACTCGGAATGAGGCGAGGCTTTGCGAGGGCCCTCAGTGTGCCTGCGGGGAGTTTCGGGCACAACCGCGCCCAAAAATAAGCACCCGAAGGTTGGGGTGGCAAAACCCCCCCGGCGGAAAAAAGGCCAAAAAACGGGGAGGCTATAGCCTTGGTGGGGGTCGCTTATTTTTGGGCGAAGTTCGTCCGCCGGACTCGGAATGGGGCGAGGCTTTGCTAGGGCCCTCGGTGTCCCCGTGGGGAGTCCTAAGCACATCCGCGACCAAAAATAATCGCCCAAAGGTCGTGGTGACAAAACCCCCCAGCGGAAAAAAGATGAGAAAACGGGTGGTGGGCTATAGCCTTGGTGGGTGGGTGCTTAATTTTGGCCGAAGTTCGTCCGCCGGACTCGAAATGGGGTGAGGCTTTGTGAGGGCCATCGGTGCACCCGCGGGGAGTCCCGGGCACAGCAGCTCCCAAAAATGATTGCCCGAAGGTCGGGGTGCCAAAACCCCCTAGCGGAAAAAAGTCCAGAAAACGGGTGGGCTATAGCATGGGTGGGAGGCGATTATTTTTGGTCGAAGTTTGTCCGCCGGACTTCGAATGGGACGAGGCTTTGCGAGGTCCCTTGGTGGGCCTACGGGGAGTCCCGGGCATAGCCTCGCCAAAAAATAAGCACCCAAAGGGCGGGGTGCCAAAACCCCCCAGCGAAGAAAAGGCCAAAAAACGGGTGGGCTATAGCCTTGGTGGGGGGCGCAGGCGAAGTTCGTCCGCCGAACTCGGAATGGGGTGAGCCTTTCTTAGGGCCCTCGGTGTTCTCGCGGGGAGTCCTGGGCACAGCCGCGCCCAAAAATAATCGCCCGAAGGTCGGGGTGCCAAAACCCCCCGGCGGAAAAAAGGCCAAAAAACGGGTGGGCTATAGCATGGGTGGGGGGCTCTTATTTTTGGGCGAAGTTTGTCTCCCGGACTCGAAATAGGGCGAGGCTTTGCGAGCACCCTCAGTGTGCCCGCGGGGAATCCTGAACACAGCCGCGGCCAAAAATAAGCACCCGAAGGTCGGAGTGCCAAAACCCCCCAGCGGAAAAAAGGCCAAAAAACGGGTTGGCTATAGCCTTTGTGGGGGGCGCTTCTTTTTAGAGGAAGTTTGTCCGCCGAAGTCAGAATGGGGTTAGGCTTTGCGAGGGCCCTCGGTGTGCCCGCAGGGAGTCCCAGGCATAGCCGTGTGCACAATTGAGCGCCCGAAGGTTGGAGTGCCAAAACCCCTCGGCGGAAAAAAGGCAAAAAAATGAGTGGGCTATAGCCTTAGTGGGGGGCACTTATTTTTGGGCGATGTTCGTCCGCCGGACTCAGATTGGGGCGAGGCTTAGCGAGGTCCCTCGGTGTGCCCATCGGGAGTCCTGGGCCCTGCTACGTCCGAAGTTCGGGGTGCCAAACCCCCCCACCAGAAAAAAGGCAAAAAAACGGGTGGGGTATAGCCTTAGTGGGGGGCGCTTATTTATGGGCGACGTTCGTCCGCCGGACTCGGAATGGGGGAGGCTTTACGAGGGCCCTCAGTGTGCCTGTGGGAAGTCCCGGGCACAGTCGCGCCCAAAAATAAGCACCCGAAGGTCGGAGCGCCAAAATCTACCGGTGGAAAAAAGCCCAAAAAAGGAGTGGGGTATAGCCTTGGTGGGAGGCGCTTATTTTTGGGTGAAGTTCGTCCGCCGGACTCGGAAAGGGGCGAGGCTTTGCGAGGGCCCTCGGTGTGCCCGCGGGGAGTCCCGGGTACAGCCGCGTCCAAAACTAAGCGCCCGAAGGTCGGGGCACCAAAACCCCCCAGCAGAAAAAAGGCCAAAAAATGGGTGGGCTATAGCCTTGGTGGGGGGCGCTTATTTTTGGGCGAAGATCATCCACCGGACTCGGAATGGGGAGAGGCTTTACGAGGGCCCTTGGTGAGCCTGCGGGATGTCCCGGGCACAGCAGCGCCCGAAGTTTGGGGTGCCAAACCCCCCCACCTGGAAAAAGGAAAAAAAACGGGTGGGCTATAGCCTTGGTGGGGATCGCTTTTTTTTGGGCGAAGTTCATCCGCCGGACTCAGAATGGGGCGAGGCTTTGCGAGGGCCCTAGGTGTGCCCGCGGGGAGTCCCGGGCAGAGCCATGCCCAAAAATCAGCGTCCAAAATTCGGGGTTCCAGAACCCCCAGCGGAAAAAAGGCCAAAAAACGGGTGGGCTATAGCCTTGGTGGGGGATGCGGGCGAAGTTTGTCCGCCGAACTCGTAATGGGGTGAGGCTTTGCGAGGGCCCTCGGTGTGCCCGTAGGGAATCCCAGGCACAGCCGCACCCAAAAATCAGTGCCCGAAGGTAGGGGTACCAAAACCCCTCAGTGGAAAAAAGGTCAAAAAACGTGTAGGCTATAGCCATGGTGGGGGGCGCTTAGTTTTAGGTGAAGTTCGTTTGCCGGACTCAGAATGGGGCGAGGCTTTGCAAGGGCCCTCGGTCTGCCCGCGGGGAGACCCTGGCACAGCCTCGCCTGAAAATAAGTGCCCTAAGGCTAGTGTGCCAAAACCCCCTGCGGAAAATAGGCCAAAAAACGGGTGGGCTATAGCCTTTCTTGGGGGCACTTATTTTTTGGCAAAGTTCATCCGGCGGACTCGAAACGGGGTGAGGCTTTGCAAGGGCCCTCGGTGTGCCCGTGGGAAGTCCCGAGCACAGCCGCGCCAAAAAATAAGCACCTGAAGTGCGGGGTGCCAACCCCCGCGCGGAAAAAAGTCCAAAAAACGGGTGGGCTATAGCCTTCGTGGAGGGCACTTATTTTTGGGCAAAGTTCGTCCGCCGGACTCAGAACAGGGCAAGGCTTTGTGAGGGCCCTCGGTGTGCCCATGGGGAGTCCCGAGCACTGCCGCGCACAAAAATAAGCACCCGAAGGTTGGGGTGCCAAAACCCACCAGCAAAAAAAAGGCCAAAAAATGGGTGGGCTATAGCCTTGGTGGGGGGCGCTTATTTTTTGGCGAAGTTCGTCTGCCAGACTCGGAATGGGGCGAGGATTTGCGAGGACCCTCGGTGTGCCCGCAGGGAGTCTCGGACACAGCCACGCCCAAAAATGACTGCCCGAAGGTCAGTGTGCCAACGCCCCAGCGGATAAAAGGCCAAAAAATGGGTGGGCAATTGCCTTGGTGGGGGCACTTGTTTTTGGGCACAGTTTGTCCGCCCGACTCAGAACAGGGTGAGGCTTTGCGAGGGCCCTCAGTAGGCCTGCAGGGAGTCCCGGGCACAGCCTCACCAAAAAATAAGCACCCGAAGGGCAGGGTACCAAAACCCCCCGGCGAAAAAAAGGCCAAAAAACGGGTGGGCTATAGCATTGGTGGGGGACGCAGGCGAAGTTCGTCCGCCGAACTCGGAATGGGGTGAGCCTTTGCGAGGGCCCTCGGTGTGCTCGCGAGGAGTCCCGGGCACAGCCGTGCCCAAAAATAAGTGCCCGAAGGTCGGGGTGCCAAAACCCCCCGGCGGAAGAAAGGCCAAAAAATGGGAGGGCTATAGCCTTGGTGGGGGGCGCGGGCAAAGTTTGTCCGCCGGACTCGGATTGGGGCGACGCTTTACGAGGGCCCTCAGTGTGTCCGTGGGGAGTCCCGGGCACCGCCGTGCCCAAAAATAAGCACCTAAAGGTCGGGGTACCAGAACCCCCCAGTAGAATGAAGGCCAAAAAATGGGTGGGCTATAGCCTTGCTGAGGGACGCTTATTTTTGGGCGAAGTTCTTCCGCCAAACTAGGAATGGGGCAAGGCTTTGCGAGGGCCCTCAGTGTGCCCGTAGGGAGTCTCGGGCACAGCCGCGCCCAAAAATGAGCACCTGAAGGTCAGTGTACCAACCCCCCAGCGGATACAAGGCCAAAAAACGAGTGGGCTATAGCCTTGTGGGGGGTGCGGTCGAAGTTCGTCCGCCAAACGCGAAATGGGGGGAGGCTTTGCGAAGGGGCCTCCTTGGGCCAGTGGGGAGTCCTGGGCAAAGCCATGCCAAAAATAAGATCACGAAGGCCGGCGTCCCACAACCCCCCAATGGAAAATGGCCAAAATGCCTTGGTGGGCTATAGCCTTGGCGGGGGGCTGGGGTGAAGTTCGTCCGTCGGACTCGGAATGGTGTGAGAGTCTGCGATAGGCCTCTGTATGCCAGCGGGGACTTTTTGGGCATAGCCGTGCTAAAAAATAAGCGCCCGAAGGCCGGCGTCCCAATACCCCCCAGCAGAAAATGGCTGAAATGCCTTGGTCGGCTATAGGCTTGGTGGGGGGCTGGGGCGAAGTTCGTCCGTCGGACTCGGAATGGTGCAAGACTCTGCGAGGGGCCTTCGTGTGCCTACGAGAGTCTCGGACAAAGCCGAGCCCAAAAATAAGTGCTCGAAGGCCGGCGTCGTAAAATCCCCCAGCGGAAAATGGCCAAAATGCCTTGGTGGGCTATAGCCTTGGTGGGGGGCTAGGACGAAGTTCGTCTGCCGGACTCAAAATGGGACGAGACTATGCGAGGGGCCTCCGTGTGCCCGCGGGGAGTCCCGGGCACAGCCGTACCCAAAAATAAGCGCCCGAAGGCCGGCGTCCCACAATCCCCCAACGGAAAATGGCCAAAATGCCTTGGTGGGCTATAGCCTTGGTGGGGGGCTCGGACGAAGGTCGTCCGCCGGACTCGGAATGGGGCGAGACTGTGCGAGGGGCCTGCATGTGCCCGCAGGGAGTCCTGGCACAGCCGTACCCAAAAATAAGCGCCCAAAGGCCGTCGTCTCACAACCCCCCAACGAAAAATGGCCAAAATGCCTTGGTGGGCTATAGCCTTGGTGGGGGGCTGGGGTGAAGTTCGTCTGTCGGACTCGGAATGGTGCGAGACTCTGCTACGGGCCTCCGTGTACCCACAAGGAGTCCCGGGCACGGCCGCACCCAAAAATAAGTGCCCGAAGGCCGGCGTCTCACAACCCCCCAACAGAAAATGGCCAAAATGCCTTGGTGGGCTATAACCTTAGTGGGGGGCTGGGGCGATGTTCGTCCGTCAGACTCGGAATGGTGCGAGACTCTGGGACGGGACTCCGTGTGCCCACGGGGACTTCCGGGCACAGCCGCGCCCAAAAATAAGCGCCCGAAGGCCAGCGTCCCAAAAGCTCCCAGCGGAAAATGGCCAAAATGCCTTGGTGGGCTATAGCGTTGGTGGGGGTGTTAGTGTATAAATACTTATGCTATTGGTGTCAATGTGCAAGTGTACACAACAAGTAATCATGTGATGTGTATTCAAGATCGTCTCCACAGGGATTGATGTTTGCAGATTTGCTACAGCAATCTTAATAGTGCAGATTTTGTGCTCAAATAAAATAAACAATTAATGAAACTAATGTACTAATTAAAATTGAAACGCAATAAATAAATGCAACAAAGTAAATTATCACGTCATGCTCAAGGATAAAACTAATGGAAATATATAGCAGTTGAGTGAATAAACTCTCCTAATGGTCTTAACTATTTTCTGATGGTTGGCTCGGTTGCTATAGTATTTGCTACAGCGCTGCGCAGAATCCTTATGTATCCTCAGTCGTCGCATGTTGAATATCTTATATCTACATGCAACCTAATAATGACCAATTGTTATGCTAACATAAGATATAGCATTACACGCTCAGGTTCTATTTACCCTACAAGGTGAATCTCTATGTCTAGTTCATCACTAATCTTAAATCAAGCATGGCCCTTTTGAGACTCAAGTTAAAACTCAATCCGGAAAACTCAATTTAAGATCAAGTATTGTTCTGATATGTTCCACTAAGATAGGCCCTTTTGCGGCTCTTCATTAGCTAGTATCATTAAATGGGTGATCAACCAAAATAATGAATAAAATAAATACTATCAAAACAAACTGCTCCAGCAAACATGCAGCAACACATATTTCCAGTCAATAAATCATCAAGATTGTTTATCACTCAACTACAAATAAATTAGTTCATGATTTGCAAAAGAAAAATAAAGAACAAAGTTTCAGCCATGAAACACATCCCCATGAATAAATAGAAAACACGAAAATAAGAGAAGGATAAGAAGGACTGAGCTCTCAATTCATCTCTGCAATTTTTCCTCTTGTATAGCCTTCAATCTCTCTCTTGAATCTTGTTTTTCTTTTGTTTCTTTGTGTTTTTCTCCTTGGGTGACGGCCCTCCTTTCATTATGATGTGTGCTTCTTTTATCGTTGAAAATTAGGGTAAACGGAAGCCTAAGTCGCGCATAAGTCAGATTAGGAAACTGTAGATCGCATTTCTGCAGTTATCCCGCATAGAATTTTCTCTGTCGTTGTTCCAGGATTGCTACAGCAATAGCTACAGCAATATCTACAGCAACTGTACTGTTCCAGATTTGTTTCAACTCTTTTGTAGCCATGTTCATTCCTTATTCTTGCAAGCCTATTGCATAGCATTCCGTCCATGAATTACAAGCTTCTGGAAACCTACAATTATGCACACAATTTAAGCACAAATTACTTTAAATCGAGCAAAACTTATTAAGATCGACCAAAATGATTATTTATGCAAAATGTAACAAAAATGCAATAGAAACACATAATTTACTCTCTAATTAGTATTGATTTAAGTCTAAAAGTGCCTTGATAACTCTCATTTCATAGAGTTATCAGGGGGCTGGGGCACAGTTCGTCCGTCGGACTCGGAATGGGGCGAGACTTTGCGAGGGGCCTCCATGTTCCCACGGGGAGTCCCGAGCATAGCCGCGCCCAAAAATAAGCGCCCGAAGGCCGGCGTGCCACAACCCCCCAGCGGAAAATGGCCAAAATGCCTTCGTGGGCTATAGCCTTGGTGGGGGAATGGGGCGAAGTTCGTCCGTCGGACTCAGAATGGGGCGAGACTCTGCCACGGGATTCCGTGCACCTGAGGGGAGTCCTTGGGACAGCCGCGCCCAAAAATAAGCTCCCGAAGGCCGGCGTCCCAAAACCCCCAAGCGGAAAATGACCGAAATCCCTAGGTGGGCTATAGCCTTTGTAGGGGGCTGGGGCGAAATTCGTCCGCCGGACTCGGAATGGGGCGAGACTTTACGACTGGCCTCTATGTGCTCGTGGGGAGTCCCGAGCACAGCCGCACCAAAAAATAAGCGCCCGAAGGCCGGCATCCCACAACCCCCCAGCGGAAAATGGCCAAAATGCCTTGGTGGGCTATAGCCTTGGTGGGGGGCTGGGGCGAAGTTCGTCTGTCAGACTCAGAATGGGGCGAGACTCTGGGATGGGCCTCCGTGCGCCCGGGGGGAGTCTTTGGCACAGCTGTGCCAAAAAATAAGCTCCCGAAGGCCGGCGTCCCAAAACCCACCAGCGGAAAATGGCCGAAATTTCTTGGTGGGCTATAGCCTTGGTAGGGGGCTAGGGCGAAATTCGTCCGCCGAACTCAGAATGGGGTGAGACTTTGTGAGGGGCCTCCGTGTGCCCGTGAGGAGTCCCAGGCACAGCCGCGCTCAAAAAAAAGCGCCCGAAGGCCGGCGACCCACAACCCCTTAACGGAAAATGGCCAAAATGCCTTGGTGGGCTATAGCCTTGGTGGGGGGCTGGGGCGAAGTTCGTCCGTTGGACTCAGAATGGGACGAGACTCTGTGAGGTGCATCCGTGTGCCCGTAGGGAGTCCCTGCCACAGCAGCGCCCAAAAATAAGCACCCGAAGACCGGCGTCCCACAACCCCTCAGCGGAAAATGGCCAAAATGCCTTGGTGGGCTTTAGCCTTGGTGGGGGGCGGGGGCGAAGTTCGTCCGACGGACTCAGACTGGGACGAGACCCTACAATGGACCTCCATGTGCCCACGGGGAGTCTCGGGCACAACCGTGCACAAAAATAAGCACCTGAAGGCCGGCGTCCCAAAACCCCCCAGCGGAAAATGGCCAAAATGCCTTGGTGGGCTATAGCCTTGGTGGGGGGCTGGGGCGAAGTTCGTCTATCAGACTCATAATGGGATGAGACTTTGCGACGGACCTTCATGTGCCCGCGGGGAGTCCTGGGCACAGGCACACCCAAAAATAAGTGCCCAAAGGCCAGCATCACACAACCCCCCAACGGAAATTGGCCAAAATGCCTTCGTGGGCTATATCATTGGTGGGGGGCGGGGGTGAAGTTCGTCCGTTGGACGTGGAATGGGACCTCGGTGTGCCCGTGGGGAGTCGTGGGTGCAGCCATGCCCAAAAATAGCGCCCGATGGCTGGTGTGCCAAAAAGGCCCCAGGGGCCCCGATACAGGTGGGCTATAGCCTTGGTGGGGGGCGCGGGTGAAGTTCGTCCACCGGACTCGGAATGAACCAAGACTTTGCCAGGGACCTATGTGCGCCCGAGGGGAGTCATGGGCACAGCCGTGCCCTAAAGTAAGAGCCCGAAGGTCGGGGCACCGAAACCCCCCAACAGAAAAAGGCCCCGAGAGGGGTGAGCTTTGGCCTTGGTGGGGGGCGTGGGCGAAGTTCGTCCGCTGGACTCGGAATGGGGCGAGGCTTTGCAAGGGGCCTTGGTGCACCCACGGGGAGTCGTGGGCACAGTCGCGCCCAATGGTTGAAGTGCCAAAAAGGCCGCAGGGGCCCCGAGACGGGTGGGCTATAGCCTTGGTGGGGGGTGCGGGCGAAGTTCGTCCGCTGGACTCAGAATGGGGCGAGACTTTGCAAGGGACCTAGGTGTGCCTGTAGGGAGTTACGGTTACAGCTGCACCCAAAAATAAATGCCCGAAGGTCGGGGCACCAAAACTCCCCAGTAGAATAAGGTCGCGAGATGGGTGGGCTTTGGCCTTGGTGGGGGCGGTGGGAGAAGTTCATTCGCCGGACTCGGAATGGGGCTAGGCTTTGCAGGGGGCCTCGGTGTGCCCATGGGAAGTTGTGGCCACAGCCCCACCTAAAAATAGCGCCCGATGGTTGGGGTGCCAAAAACCCCTTAGGGGCCCCGAGATGGGCGGGCTATAGCCTTGGTGGGCGGCGCGGGCGAAGTTCGTCCGCCGGACTCGAAATGGGACTAGACTTTGCCAGGGACCTCGGTGTGCTTGCGGGGAGTCAAGGGCAGAACTGGGCCCAAAAATCGCACCCGATGGATGGGGTACCGAAAAGGCCCCAGGGGTCCCGAGACGAGCGGGCTATAGCCTTGGTGGGGGGCGCGGGTGAACTTTGTCCGCGGGACTCGGATTGGGGTAAGACTTTGCCAGGGACCTCAGTGTGCCCGTGGAGAGTCACGGGCACAGCCACACCCAAAAATAAGAGCCCGAACGTCGGGGCGCCGAAACCCCCCAACGGAAAAAGGCCCCGAGACGGGTGAGCTTTGGCCTTGGTGGGGGGCACGAGCGAAGTTCATCCGCCGGACTCGGAATGGGGCGAGTCTTTGCGAGGGGGCTCGGTGCGCCCGTGGGGAGTTGTGGGCACAGCCGCACCCAAAATAGTGCCCGATGGTCAGCGTGCCACAAAGGCCCCAGGGGCCCTGAGACGGGTGGGCTATAGCCTTGGTGGGGGCGCGGGCGAAGTACGTCCGCCGGACTCGGAATGGGGTGAGACTTTGCCAGGCACCCTGGTGTGCTCGCAGGGAGACGCGGGCATAGCTGCGCCCAAAAATAAATGCCCGAAGGTCGGGGCGCCGAAACCCCCCAGCGGAAAAAGGCCCCAAGACGGGTGGGCTTGGACCTTCGTGGGGGCCGTGGGCGAAGTTCGTCCGCTGGACTCGGAATGGGACGAGGCTTTGTGAGGGGCCTTGGTGCGCCCACGGGGAGTTGTGGGCACAGTCGCGACCAAAAATGGTGCCCGATGGTCGGCGTGCCAAAAAGGCCCAAGGGGCCCCGAGACGGGTCGGCTATATCCTTGGTGGGGGGTGGGGGCGAAGTTCCTCCACCGGACTCGGAATGGGGTGAGACTTTTCCAGGGACCTTGGTGTGCCCGCGGGGAGTTGCGGACACAGCTGGGCCCAAAAATAAATGCCCGAAGGTCGGGGTGCCAAAACCCCGCAGCGGAAAAAGGCCCCAAGACGGGTGGGCTTTGACCTTGGTGGGGGGCGTGGGCGAAGTTCATCCGCCGGACTCGGAATGGGACGAGGCTTTGCGAGGGGCCTCGGTGTGCCCATGGGAATTTGGGGGCATAGTCGCTCCCAAAATAGCACCCGATCGTTGGGGTGCCAAAAAGACCCCAGCAGCCCTGAGACGGGTGGGCTATAGCCTTGGAGGGGGGCACAGGCGAAGTTTGTCCACCGGACTCGGAATGGGGTGAAACTTTGCCAGGGATCTGGGTGTGCCCGTGTGGATTCGCGGTTACAGCCGCATGCAATAATAAGCACCCAAAGTTCGGGGCGCCAAAATCCCCAAGCAGAAAAAGGCCGCGAGACGGGTGGGCTTTGGCCTTGGTGGGGGGCGTGGGCGAAGTTCATCTGCGCAGACTCGGAATGGGGCTAAGCTTTGCGAGGGGCCTCAGTGTACCCGTGGGGAGTTGTGGCCACAGCCGCACCCAAAAATAGCGCCCGATGGTCAGGGACCCAAAAAGGCCCCTGCGGCCCGAGACGGGAGGCCTATAGCCTTGGTGGGCGGCGTGGGTGAAGTTCGTCCATCGGACTCGAAATGGGACGAGCCTTTGCCAGGGACCTCAGAGTGGCCGCGGGGAGTCACGGGCACAGCCGCGCCCGAAAATAAGCACCCGATGGTCGGGGTGCCAAAAAGGCCCCAGGGGCCCCGAGACGGGTGGGCTATAGCCTTGGTGGGTGGCGCGGGTGAAGTTCGTCCGCCAGACTCGGAATGGGGTGATGCTTTGCTAGGGACCTCGGTGTGCCCACGGGGAGTCGCGGGTACAGCCGCGCCCAAAAATAAGCACCCAAAGGTCGGGGCGGCAAAACCCCCCAGCAGAAAAAGGCCCCGAGACGGGTGGGCTTTGGCCATGGTGGAGGGCGTGGGCGATGTTTGTCCGCTGGACTCGGAATAGAACAAGGCTTTGCGAGGGGCTTCGGTGTGCCCGTGAAGATTCGGGGGCACAGCAGCGCCCAAAATAGCGCCCGATCGTCTGGGTGCCAAAAAGACCCCAGCGGCCCCGAGATGGGTGGGCTATAGCCTTGGAGGGGGGCGCAGCCGAAGTTCGTCCGCCGGACTCGGAATGGGGCAAGACTTTGCCAAGGACCTCGGTGTGCCCGCGGAGAGTCACGGGCACAACTGCACCCAAAAATCAGACCCAATGGTTGGGGTGCCAAAAAGGCTCCAGGGGCCCCGAGATGGGTGGGCTACAGTCTTGGTGGGGGACGCGGGTGAAGTTTGTCCGCCGGACTCAGAATGGGGCGAGACTTTGCCAGGGTCCTCAGTGTGACTGCGGGGAGTCGCAGGCATAGCTTCACCCAAAAATAGCGCC
>NW_006262372.1:5051-14970 GCF_000493195.1 Citrus x clementina | reverse complement strand
TTTCCGCTGGACGAACTTGGCGTCCCGGCCTTGGGGCGGTTATTTTTGGACGCGGCTGTGCCCGCGGCCTATTTTTGGCACACGGAGGCGCCTTGCAAAGTCTCGCGCCATTTCCAGACCAGCGGACGAAGTTGGCCAGCCCCACCCCACAAGGCTATAGCCCACCCGTTTTTGTAGGCTTTTTCCGCAGGACGAACTTGGCGCCCCGGCCTTCGGGCGGTTATTTTTGGGTGCGGCTTTGCCCGCGGCCTATTTTTGGCACACGATGGCCCCTCGCAAAGTCTCGCGGCATTCCGAGTCCGGCGAAAAAAGTTGGCCAGCCCCACCGCCCAAGGCTATAGCCCACCCGTTTTTATGGCCTTTTTCCACTGGACGAACTTGGCGCCCCGGCCTTCGGGCGGTTATTTTTGGGCGCGGCTTTGCCCACGGCCTATTTTAGGCAAACGGAGGTGCCTCGCATAGTCTCGCGCCATTCCGGGTCCGGCGGACGAAGTCGGCCAGCCCCACCCCCCAAGGCTATAGCCCACCCGTTTTTGTGGCCTTTTTCCGCTGGACGAACATGGCGCCCCGTGCTTCGGGCGGTTATTTTTGGGTGCGGCTGTGCCCGCGGCCTATTTTTGGTACACGGAGGCGCCTCACAAAGTCTCACGCCATTCCGAGTCCGGCGGACGAAGTCGGCCAGCCCCACCCCCCAAGGCTATAGCCCACCCGTTTTGGTGGATTTTTTCCGCTGGACGAACTTGGCGTCCCGGCCTTGGGGTGGTTATTTTTGGACGCGGCAGTGCCCGCGGCCTATTTTTGGCACACGGAGGCGCCTTGCAAAGTCTCGCGCCATTCCGAGTCCGGTGAACGATGTTTGCCAGCCCCACCGCCCAAGGCTATAGCCCACCCGTTTTTGTGGCATTTTTCCGCAGGACGAACTTGGCGCCCCGGCCTTCGGGCGGATGTTTTTGGGCGCGGCTGTGCCCGTAGCCTATTTTTGGCACACGGAGGCGCCTCACAAAGTCTCGCGCCATTCCGAGTCTGGCGGAAGAAGTGGGCCAGCCCCACCCCCCAAGGCTATAGCGCACCCGTTTTTGTGGTCTTTTTCCGCTGGACGAACTTGGCGCCCCGGCCTTCAGGCGGATATTTTTGGGTACGGCTGTGCCCGCGGTCTATTTTTGGCACACGGAGGCGCCTCACAAAGTCTCGTGCCATTCCGAGACCAGCGGACGAAGTTGGCCAGCCCCACCCCCCAAGGCTATAGCCCACCCGTTTTTGTGGGCTTTTTCCGCAGGAAGAACTTGGCGCCCCGGCCTTCGGGCGGTTATTTTTGGGCGCGGCTGTGCCCACGGCCACTTTTTGGCACACGAAGGCGCCTTGCAAAGTCTCGCGCCATTCCGAGTCTGGCGGACGATGTTGGCCAGCCCCACCCCCCAAGGCTATAGCCCACCCGTTTTTGTGGCATTTTTCCGCTGGACGAACTTGGCGCCCCGGCCTTCGGGCGGTTATTTTTGGGTGCGGCTGTGCCTGCGGCCTATTTTTGGCCCACGGAGGCGCCTCACAAAGTCTCGCGCCATTCCGTGTCCGGCGGACGAAATTGGCCAGCCCCACCCCCCAAGGGTATAGCCCACCCGTTTTTGTGGGCTTTTTCCGCTGGACGAACTTGGCGCCCCGGCCTTTGGGCGGTTTTTTTTGGGCGCGGCTGTGCCCGCGGCTTATTTTTGGCACACGGAGGTGCCTCGCAAAGTCTCGCGCCATTCCGAGTCAGGCGGACGAAGTTGGCCAGCCCCACCCCCCAAGGCTATAGCCCACCCGTTTTTGTGGCCTTTTTCCGCTGGACGAACTTGGCGCCCCGGCCTTCGGGTAGTTACTTTTGGGTGCGGCTGTGCCTGCGGCCTATTGTTGGCACACGGAGGCGCCTCGTAAAGTCTGTCACCATTCCGAGTCCGGCGGACGAAGTTGGCCAGCCCCACCCCCCAAGGCTATAGCCCACCCGTTTTTGTGGCATTTTTCCGCTGGACGAACTTGGCGCCCCGGCCTTCGGGCGGTTATTTTTGGGTGCGGCTGTGCCTGCGGCGTATTTTTGGCCCACGGAGGTGCCTCACAAAGTCTCGCGCCATTCCGAGTCCGGCGGACGAAATTGGCCAGCCCCACCCCCCAAGGCTATAGCCCACCCGTTTTTGTGGGCTTTTTCCGCTGGACGAACTTGGCGCACCGGCCTTTGGGCGGTTTTTTTTGGGCGCGGCTGTGCCCGCGGCCTATTTTTGGCACACGGAGGTGCCTCGCAAACTCTCGCGCCATTCCGAGTCTGGCGGACGAAGTTGGCCAGCCCCACACCCCAAGGCAATAGCCCACCCGATTTTGTGGGCTTTATCCGCTGGACGAACTTGGCGCCCCGGCCTTCGGGTGGTTATTTTTGGGTGCGGCTGTGCCTGCGGCCTATTTTTGGCTCACGGAGGCGCCTCATAAAGTCTCGAACCATTCCGAGTCCGGCGGACGAAGTTGGCCAGCCCCACCCCCCATGGCTATAGCCCACCCGTTTTTGTGGCCTTTTTCCGCTGGACGAACGTGGTGCCCCGGCCAACGGGCGGTTATTTTTGGGTGCGGCTGTGCCCGCGGCCTATTTTTGGCACACGGAGGTGCCTCGCAAAGTCTCGCGCCATTCCGAGTCAGGCGGACGAAGTTGGCCAGCCCCACCCCCCAAGGCTATAGCCCACCCGTTTTTGTGGCATTTTTCCGCTGGACGAACTTGGCGCCCCGGTCTTCGGGTAGTTACTTTTGGGTGCGGCTGTGCCTGCGGCCTATTGTTGGCACACGGAGGCGCCTCGTAAAGTCTCTCGCGATTCCGTGTCCGGCGGACGTAGTTGGCCAGCCCCACCCCCCAAGGCTATAGCCCACCCGTTTTTATGGCATTTTTCCGCTGGACGAACTTGGCGCCCCGGCCTTCGGGGGGTTATTTTTGGGTGCGGCTGTGCCTGTGGCCTAATTTTGGCCCACGGAGGCACCTCGCAAAGTCTCGCGCCATTCCGTGTCCGGCGGACGAAGTTGGCCAGCTCCACCCCCCAAGGCTATAGCGCACCCGTTTTTGTGGTCTTTTTCCGCTGGACGAACTTGGCGCCCCGGCCTTCAGGCGGTTATTTTTGGGTATGGCTGTGCCCGCAGTCTATTTTTGGCACACGGAGGCACCTCGCAAAGTCTCGTGCCATTCCGAGACCAGCGGACGAAGTTGGCCAGCCCCACCCCCCAAGGCTATAGCCCACCCGTTTTTGTGGGCTTTTTCCGCAGGACGAACTTGGCGCCCTGGCCTTCGGACGGTTATTTTTGGGCGCGGCTGTGCCCACGGCCACTTTTTGGCACACGGAGGCGCCGTACAAAGTCTCGCGCCATTCCAAGTCCGGCGGACGATGTTGGCCAGCCCCACCCCCCAAGGCTATAGCCCACCCGTTTTTGTGGCAATTTTCCGCTGGACGAACTTGGCGCCCCGGCGTTCGGGCGGTTATTTTTGGGTGCGGCTGTGCCTGCGGCCTATTTTTGGCCCACGGAGGCGCCTCGCAAAGTCTCGCGCCATACTGTGTCCGGCGGACGAAGTTGGCCAGCCCCACCCCCCAAGGCTATAGCCCACCTGTTTTTGTGGCCTTTTTCCGCTGGACGAACGTGGCTCCCCGGCAACCGGGCTGTTATTTTTTGGCGCGGCTGTGCCCGCAGCCAATTTTTGGAACACGGAGGCGCCTCGCAAACTCTCGCGCCATTCCGAGTCCGGCGGACGAAGTTGGCCAGCCCCACACCCCAAGGCAATAGCCCACCCGATTTTGTGGGCTTTATCCGGTGGACGAACTTGGCGCCCCGGCCTTCGGGTGGTTATTTTTGGGTGCGGCTGTGCCTGCGGCCTATTTTTGGCTCACGGAGGCGCCTCATAAAGTCTCGAACCATTCCGAGTCCGGCGGACGAAGTTGGCCAGCCCCACCCCCCATGGCTATAGCCCACCCGTTTTTGTGGCCTTTTTCCGCTGGACGAACGTGGTGCCCCGGCCAACGGGCGGTTATTTTTGGGTGCGGCTGTGCCCGCGGTCTATTTTTGGCACACGGAGGTGCCTCGCAAAGTCTCGCGCCATTCCGAGTCAGGCGGACGAAGTTGGCCAGCCCCACCCCCCAAGGCTATAGCCCACCCGTTTTTGTGGCCTTTTTCCGCTGGACGAACTTGGCGCCCCGGCCTTCGGGCGGTTATTTTTGGGCGCGGCTGTGCCCCCCGCCTATTTTTGGCACACCGAGGTGGCTCGCAAAGTCTCGCGCCATTCCGAGTCCCGCGGACGAAGTTGGCCAGCCCCAGCCCCCAAGGCTATAGCCCACCCGTTTTTGTGGCCTTTTTCCGCTGGACGAACTTGGCGCCCCGGCCTTCGGGCGGTTATTTTTGGGCGCGGCTGTGCCCGTAGCCTACTTTTGGCTCACGGAGGCTCCTCGCAAAGTCTCGCGCCATTCCGAGTCCGGCGGACGAAGTTGGCCAGCACCACCCCCCAAGGCAATAGCCCACCCGTTTTTGTGGCCTTTTTCCGCTGGACGAACTTGGTGCCCCGGCCTTTGGGCGGTTATTTTTGGGCGCGGCTGTGCCCGCGGGCTATTTTTGGCACACGGAGGTGCCTCGCAAAGTCTCGCGCCATTCCGAGTCCGGCGGACGTAGTTGGCCAGCCCCACCCCGCAAGGCTATAGCCCACCCGTTTTTGTGGCATTTTTCCGCTGGACGAACTTGGCGCCCCGGCCTTCGGGCGGTTATTTTTGGGTGCGGCTGTGTCTGTGGCTTACTTTGGGCCCACGGAGGCTCCTTGCAAAGTCTCGCGCCATTCCGTGTCCGGCGGACGAAGTTGGCCAGCTCCACCCCCCAAGGCTATAGCCCACCCGTTTTTGTGGCCTTTTTCCGCTGGACGAACTTGGCGCCCCGGCCTTCGGGCTGTTATTTTTAGGCGCGGCTGTGCCCGCGGCCTATTTTTGGCACACCGAGGTGCCTCGCAAAGTCTCGCGCCATTCCGAGTCAGGCGGACGAAGTGGGCCAGCCCCACCCCCCAAGGCTATAGCCCACCCGTTTTCGTGGCCTTTTTCCGTTGGACGAACTTGGCGCCCCGGCCTTCGAGTTATTTTTGGGCACGGCTGTGCCCGCAGCCTATTTTTCGCACACGGAGGCCGCTCGCAAAGTCCCGCGCCTTTCCGAGTCCGGCGGACGAAGTTGGCCAGCCCCACCCCCCAAGGCTTTAGCCCACCCATTTTTGTGGCCTTTTTCCGCTGGACGAAGTTGGCGCCCAGGCTTTCGGGCAGTTATTTTTGGGCGCAGCTGTGCCCGCTGCGTATTTTTGGCACACGGAGGCCGCTCGCAAAGTCTTGCACCATTCCGAGTCCGGCGGACGAAGTTGGCCAGCCCCACCCCCCAAGGCTATAGCCCACCCGTTTTCGTGGCCTTTTTCCGCTGGACGAACTTGGCATCCCAGCCTTCGAGCAGTTATTTTTGGGCACGGCTGTGCCCGCGGCCTATTTTTCGCACACGGAGGCCGCTCGCAAAGTCTCGCGCCATTCCGAGTCCGGCGGACGAAGTTGGCCAGCCCCACCCCCCAAGGCTATAGCCCACCCGTTTTTGTGGCCTTTTTCCGCTGGACGAACTTGGCGCCCCGGCCTTCGGACGGTTATTTTTGGGCGCGGCTGTGCCCGCGGCCTATTTTTGGCACACGGAGGTGCCTCGCAAAGTCTCGCGCCATTCCGAGTCCGGCGGACGAAGTTGGCCAGCCCCACCCCCCAAGGCTGTAGCCCACCCGTTCTTGTGGCCTTTTTCCGCTGGACGAACTTGGCGCCCCGGCCTTCGGGCGGTTATTTTTGGGTACGGCTGTGCCCGCGGCCTATTTTTGGCACACGGAGGGGCCTCGCAAAGTCTCGCGCCATTTCGAGTGTGGCGGACGAAGTCGGCCAGCCCCACCCCCAAAGGCTATAGCCCACCCGTTTTTGTGGCCTTTTTCCGCTGGACGAACTTGGCGCCCCGGCCTTCGGGCGGTTATTTTTGGGCGCGGCTTTGCCCGCGGCCTATTTTTGGCACACGGAGGCCCCTCACAAAGTCTCGCGGCATTCCGAGTCCGGCGGACGAAGTTGGCCAGCCCCACCACCCAAGGCTATAGCCCACCCGTTTTTGTGGCCTTTTTCCGCTGGACGAACTTGGCGCCCCGTGCTTCGGGCAGTTATTTTTGGGTGTAGCTGCGCCCGAGGCCTATTTTTTCACGCGGAGGCCCCTCGCAAAGTCTCGCGGCATTCCGAGTCCGGCGGACGAAGTTGGCCAGCCCCACCCCCCAAGGCTATAGCCAACCCGTTTTTGTGGCTTTTTCCGCTGGACGAAATTGGCGCCCCGGCCTTCGGGTGGTTATTTTTGGGTGCGGCTTTGCCCACGGCCTATTTTTGGCACACAGAGGCCCCTCGCAAAGTCTCGCGGCAATCCGAGTCCGGCGGACGAAGTTGGCCAGGCCCACCACCCAAGGCTATAGCCCACCCGTTTTTGTGGCCTTTTTCCGCTGGACGAACTTGGTGCCCCGGCCTTCGGGCAGTTATTTTTGGGCGCGGCTTTGTCCACGGCCTATTTTTGGCAAATGGAGGTGCCTCGCATAGTCTCGCGCCATTCCGGGTCCGGCAGACGAAGTTGGCCAGCCCCACACCCCAAGGCTATAGCCCACCCGTTTTTGTGGGCTTTTTCCGCTGGACGAACTTGGCGCCTCGGCCTTCGGGCAGTTATTTTTGGGCACGGCTGTGCCCGCGGCATTTTTTTGGTACACGGAGGTGGCTCGCAAAGTCTCGTGCCATTCCGAGTCCGGCGGACGAAGTTGGCCAGCCCCAACCCCCAAGGCTATAGCGCACCCGTTTTTGTGGGCTTTTTCCGCTGGACGAACTTGGCGCCCCGGCCTTCGGGCGGTTATTTTTGGGCGCGGCTGTGCCCGCGGCCTATTTTTTGGCACACGGAGGCACCTTCCAAAGTCTCGCGCTATTCCTAGTCCGCCGGACGAAGTTGGCCAGCCCCACCCCCCAAGGCTATAGCCCACCCGTTTTGGTGGCCTTTTTCCGCTGGACGAACTTCGCGCCCCGGCCTTCGGGCGGTTATTTTTGAGCGCGGCTGTGCCCGCGGCCTATTTTTGGCACACGGAGGCACCTCGTAAAGTCTCGCGCCATTTCCAGACCAGCGGACGAAGTTGGCCAGCCCCACCCCACAAGGCTATAGCCCACCCGTTTTGGTGGCCTTTTTCCGCTGGACGAACTTGGCGCCCCGGCCTTCGGGCGGTTATTTTTGGGTACGGCTGTGCCTGCGGCCTATTTTTGGCCCACGAAGGCCCCTCGCAAAGTCTCGCCGCATTCCGAGTCCGGCGGACAAAGTTGGCCAGCCCCACCACCCAAGGCTATAGCCCACCCGTTTTTATGGCCTTTTTCCACTGGACGAACTTGGCCCCCCGGCCTTCGGGCGGTTATTTTTGGGTGCGGCTTTGCCCACGGCCTATTTTAGGCAAACGGAGGTGCCTCGCATAGTCTCGCGCCATTCCGGGTCCGGCGGACGAAGTCGGCCAGCCCCACCCCCCAAGGCTATAACCCACCCGTTTTTGTGGCCTTTTTCCGCTGGACGAACGTGGCGCCCCGGCCATCGGGCTGTTATTTTTGGCACACGGAGGCACCTCGCAAAGTCTCGAGCCTTTCCGAGTCTGGCGGACGAAGTTGGCCAGCCCCACCCCCCAAGGCTATAGCCCACCCATTTTTGTGGCCTTTTTCCGCTGGACGAACTTGGCGCCCCGGCCTTCGGGCGGTTTTTTTTGGGCGCGGCTGAGCCCTCGGCCTATTTTTGGCACACGGAGGCGGCTCACAAAGTCTCGCGCCATTCCGAGTCAGCCGGACGAAGTTGGCCAGCCCCACCCCCCAAGGCTATAGCCCACCCGTTTTGGTGGCCTTTTTCCGCTGGACGAACTTGGCGCCCCGGCCTTCGGGCGGTTATTTTTGGGTACGGCTGTGCTTGCGGCCTATTTTTGGCCCACGGAGGCGCCTCGCAAAGTCTCGCGCCATTCCGTGTCCGGCGGACGAAGTTGGCCAGCCCCACCCCCCAAGGCTATAGCCCACCCGTTTTGGTGGCCTTTTTCCGCTGGACGAACTTGGCGTCCCGGCCTTGGGGCGGTTATTTTTGGACGCGGCTGTGCCCGCGGCCTATTTTTGGCACACGGAGGCGCCTTGGAAAGTCTCGCGCCATTCCGAGTCCGGTGAACGATGTTTGCCAGCCCCACCCCCCAAGGCTATAGCCCACCCGTTTTTGTGGCCTTTTTCCGCTGGACGAACTTGGCGCCCCGGCCTTCGGGCGGTTATTTTTGGTCGCGGCTGTGTCCGTGGCCTATTTTTGGCACACGCAGGCACCTCGCAAAGTCTCGAGCCTTTCCGAGTCTGGCGGACGAAGTTGGCCAGCCCCACCCCCAAAGGCTATAGCCCACCCGTTTTTGTGGCCTTTTTCCGCTGGACGAACTTGGCGCCCCGGCCTTCGGGCTGTTATTTTTGGGCGCGGCTGTGTCCGTAGCCTACTTTTAGCTCACGGAGGCACCTCGCAAAGTCTCGCGCGATTCCGAGTCCGGCGGACGAAGTTGGCCAGCGCCACCCCCCAAGGCAATAGCCCACCCGTTTTTGTGGCCTTTTTGCGCTGGACGAACTTGGTGCTCCGGCCTTCGGGCGGTTGTTTTCGGGCGCGGCTGTGTCCGCGGGCTATTTTTGGCACATGGAGGTGCCTCGCAAAGTCTCGCGCCATTCCGAGTCCGGCGGACGTAGTTGGCCAGCCCCACCCCCCAAGGCTATAGCCCACCCGTTTTTATGGCATTTTTCCGCTGGACGAACTTGGCGCCCCGGCCTTCGGGGGGTTATTTTGGGGTGCGGCTGTGCCTGTGGCCTATTTTTGGCCCACGGAGGCACCTCGCAAAGTCTCTCGCCATTCCGTGTCCGGCGGACGAAGTTGGCCAGCTCCACCCCCCAAGGCTATAGCCCACCCGCTTTTGTGGTCTTTTTCCGCTGGACGAACTTGGAGCCCCGGCCTTCAGGCGGTTATTTTTGGGTACGGCTGTGCCCGCAGTCTATTTTTGGCACACGGAGGCACCTCGCAAAGTCTCGTGCCATTCCGAGACCAGCGGACGAAGTTGGCCAGCCCCACCCCCCAAGGCTATAGCCCACCCGTTTTTGTGGGCTTTTTCCGCAGGACGAACTTGGCGCCCCGGCCTTCGGGCGGTTATTTTTGGGCGCGGCTGTGCCCACGGCCACTTTTTGGCACACGGAGGCGCCGTGCAAAGTCTCGCGCCATTCCAAGTCCGGCGGACGATGTTGGCCAGCCCCACCCCCCAAGGCTATAGCCCACCCGTTTTTGTGGCAATTTTCCGCTGGACGAACTTGGCGCACCGGCCTTCGGGCGGTTATTTTTGGGTGCGGCTGTGCCTGCGGCCTATTTTTGGCCCACGGAGGCGCCTCGCAAAGTCTCGCGCCATTCCGTGTCCGGCGGACGAAGTTGGCCAGCCCCACCCCCCAAGGCTATAGCCCACCTGTTTTTGTGGCCTTTTTCCGCTGGACCAACGTGGCTCCCCGGCCATCGGGCTGTTATTTTTTGGCGCGGCTGTGCCCGCGGCCAATTTTTGGCACACAGAGGTGCCTCGCAAACTCTCGCACCATTCCGAGTCCGGCGGACGAAGTTGGCCAGCCCCACACCCCAAGGCAATAGCCCACCCGATTTTGTGGGCTTTATCCGCTGGACGAACTTGGCGCGCCGGCCTTCGGGTGGTTATTTTTAGGCGCGGCTGCGCCCACGGCCTATTTTTGGCTCACGGAGGCGCCTCGTAAAGTCTCGAACCATTCCGAGTCCGGCGGACGAAGTTGGCCAGCCACACCCCCCATGGCTATAGCCCACCCGTTTTTGTGGC
>NW_006262372.1:1375-4921 GCF_000493195.1 Citrus x clementina | reverse complement strand
GAAGTTGGCCAGCCCCACCCCCCAAGGCTATAGCCCACCCGTTTTTGTGGCCTTTTTCCGCTGGACGAACTTGGCGCCCCGGCCTTCGGGCGGTTATTTTTGGGCGCGGCTGTGTCCGTAGCCTACTTTTAGCTCACGGAGGCGCCTCGCAAAGTCTCGCGCGATTCCGAGTCCGGCGGACGAAGTTGGCCAGCGCCACCCCCCAAGGCAATAGCCCACCCGTTTTTGTGGCCTTTTTGCGCTGGACGAACTTGGTGCTCCGGCCTTCGGGCGGTTGTTTTTGGGTGCGGCTGTGTCCGTGGCCTATTTTTGGCACACGGAGGCACCTCGCAAAGTCTCGAACCATTCCGAGTCCGGCGGACGAAGTTGGCCAGCCACACCCCCCATGGCTATAGCCCACCCGTTTTTGTGGCCTTTTTCCGCTGGACGAACGTGGCGCCCCGGCCATCGGGTGGTTATTTTTGGGTACGGCTGTGCCCGCGGCCTATTTTTGGCACACGGAGGTGCCTCGCAAACTCTCGCGCCATTCCGAGTCCGGCGGACGAAATTGGCCTGCCCCACCCCCCAAGGCTATAGCCCACCCGTTTTTGTGGGCTTTTTCCGCAGGACGAACTTGGCGCCCCGGCCTTCGGGCGGTTATTTTTGGGCGCGGCTGTGCCCACGGCCACTTTTTGGCACACGGAGGCGCCGTGCAAAGTCTCGCGCCATTCCAAGTCCGGCGGACGATGTTGGCCAGCCCCACCCCCCAAGGCTATAGCCCACCCGTTTTTGTGGCAATTTTCCGCTGGACGAACTTGGCGCCCCGGCCTTCGGGTGGTTATTTTTGGGTGCGGCTGTGCCTGCGGCCTATTTTTGGCCCACGGAGGCGCCTCGCAAAGTCTCGCGCCATTCCGTGTCCAGCGGACGAAGTTGGCCAGCCCCACCCCCCAAGCTATAGCCACCCGTTTTGTGGCCTTTTTCCGCTGGACGAACGTGGCTCCCCGGCCATCGGGCTGTTATTTTTTGGCGCGGCTGTGCCCGCGGCCAATTTTTGGCACACAGAGGTGCCTCGAAAACGCTCGCACCATTCCGAGTCCGGCGGACGAAGTTGGCCAGCCCCACACCCCAAGGCAATAGCCCACCCGATTTTGTGGGCTTTATCCGCTGGACGAACTTGGCGCGCCGGCCTTCGGGTGGTTATTTTTAGGCGCGGCTGTGCCCACGGCCACTTTTTGGCACACGGAGGCGCCGTGCAAAGTCTCGCGCCATTCCAAGTCCGGCGGACGATGTTGGCCAGCCCCACCCCCCAAGGCTATAGCCCACCCGTTTTTGTGGCAATTTTCCGCTGGACGAACTTGGCGCCCCGGCCTTCGGGTGGTTATTTTTGGGTGCGGCTGTGCCTGCGGCCTATTTTTGGCCCACGGAGGCGCCTCGCAAAGTCTCGCGCCATTCCGAGTCCGGCGGACGAAATTGGCCTGCCCCACCCCCCAAGGCTATAGCCCACCCGTTTTTGTGGGCTTTTTCCGCAGGACGAACTTGGCGCCCCGGCCTTCAGGCGGTTATTTTTGGGCGCGGCTGTGCCCACGGCCACTTTTTGGCACACGGAGGCGCCGTGCAAAGTCTCGCGCCATTCCAAGTCCGGCGGACGATGTTGGCCAGCCCCACCCCCCAAGGCTATAGCCCACCCGTTTTTGTGGCAATTTTCCGCTGGACGAACTTGGCGCCCCGGCCTTCGTGCGGTTATTTTTGGGTGCGGCTGTGCCTGCGGCCTAGTTTTGTCCCACGGAGGCGCCTCGCAAAGTCTCGCGCCATTCCGTGTCCGGCGGACGAAGTTGGCCAGCCCCACCCCCCAAGGCTATAGCCCACCTGTTTTTGTGGCCTTTTTCCGCTGGACGAACGTGGCGCCCCGGCCATCGGGCTGTTATTTTAGGCGCGGCTGTGCCCGCGACCTATTTTGGCACATGGAGGTGCCTCGCAAACTCTCGCGCCATTCCGAGTCCGGCGGACGAAGTTGGCCAGCCCCACCCCCCAAGGCTATAGCCCACCCGTTTTGGTGGCCTTTTTCCGCTGGACGAACTTGGCGTCCCGGCTTCGGGCGGTTATTTTTGGGCGCGGCTGTGCCCGCGGCCTATTTTTGGCACACGGAGGCGCCTTGCAAAGTCTCGCGCCATTCCGAGTCAGGCGGACGAAGTTGGCCAGCCCCACCCCCCAAGGCTATAGCCCACCCGTTTTTGTGGCATTTTTCCGCTGGACGAACTTGGCGCCCCGGCCTTCGGGCAGCAATTTTTGGGTGCGGCTGTGCCTGTGGCCTATTTTTGGCTCACGGAGGCGCCTCGTAAAGTCTCGCGCCATTCCGAGTCCGGCGGACGAAGTTGGCCAGCCCCACACCCCAAGGCAATAGCCCACCCGATTTTGTGGGCTTTTTCCGCAGGACGAACTTGGCGCCCCGGCCTTCGGGCGGTTATTTTTGGGCGCGGCTGTGCCCACGGCCTATTTTTGGCACACGGAGGTGCCTCGCAAACTCTCGCGCCATTCCGAGTCCGGCGGACGAAATTGGCCAGCCCCACCCCCCAAGGCTATAGCCCACCCGTTTTGGTGGCCTTTTTCCGCTGGACGAACTTGGCGTCCCGGCCTTGGGGCGGTTATTTTTGGACGCGGCTGTGCCCGCGGCCTATTTTTGGCACACGGAGGCGCCTGCAAAGTCTCGTGCCATTCCGAGTCCGGCGGACGATGTTGGCCAGCCCCACCCCCCAAGGCTATAGCCCACCCGTTTTTGTGGCATTTTTCCGCTGGACGAACTTGGCGCCCCGGCCTTCGGGCGGTTATTTTTGGGTGCGGCTGTGCCTGTGGCCTAGTTTTGTCCCACGGAGGCGCCTCGCAAAGTCTCGCGTCATTCCGTGTCCGGCGGAGAGAAGTTGGCCAGCCCCACACCCCCAAGGCTATAGCCCACCTGTTTTTGTGGCCTTTTTCCGCTGGACGAACGTGGCGCTCCCGGCCATCGGGCTGTTATTTTTTGGCGCGGCTGTGCCCGCGGCCTATTTTTGGCACATGGAGGTGCCTCGCAAACTCTCGCGCCATTCCGAGTCCGGCGGACGAAATTGGCCAGCCCCACCCCCCAAGGCTATAGCCCACCCGTTTTTGTGGGCTTTTTCCGCAGGAAGAACTTGGCGCCCCGGCCTTCGGTCGGTTATTTTTGGGCGCGGCTGTGCCCACGGCCTATTTTTGGCACACGGAGGCGCCTTGCAAAGTCTCGCGCCATTCCGAGTCCGGCGGACGAAGTTGGCCAGCCCCACCCCCCAAGGCTATAGCCCACCCGTTTTTGTGGCCTTTTTCCGCTGGACGAACTTGGCGCCCCGGCCTTCGGGCGGTTATTTTTGGGCGCGGCTGTGCCCACGGCCACTTTTTGGCACACGGAGGTGCCTTGCAAAGTCTCGCGCCATTCTGAGTCCGGCGAACGATGTTGGCCAGCCCCACCCACCAAGGCTATAGCCCACCCGTTTTTGTGGGCTTTTTCCGCAAGACGAACTTGGCGCCCCGGCCTTCGGGCGGTTATTTTTGGTCGCGGCT
>NW_006262372.1:0-599 GCF_000493195.1 Citrus x clementina | reverse complement strand
ATTCCGAGTCCGGCGGACGTAGTTGGCCAGCCCCACCCCCCAAGGCTATAGCCCACCCGTTTTTATGGCATTTTTCCGCTGGACGAACTTGGCGCCCCGGCCTTCGGGGGGTTATTTTGGGGTGCGGCTGTGCCTGTGGCCTATTTTTGGCCCACGGAGGCACCTCGCAAAGTCTCTCGCCATTCCGTGTCCGGCGGACGAAGTTGGCCAGCTCCACCCCCCAAGGCTATAGCCCACCCGCTTTTGTGGTCTTTTTCCGCTGGACGAACTTGGAGCCCCGGCCTTCAGGCGGTTATTTTTGGGTACGGCTGTGCCCGCAGTCTATTTTTGGCACACGGAGGCACCTCGCAAAGTCTCGTGCCATTCCGAGACCAGCGGACGAAGTTGGCCAGCCCCACCCCCCAAGGCTATAGCCCACCCGTTTTTGTGGGCTTTTTCCGCAGGACGAACTTGGCGCCCCGGCCTTCGGGCGGTTATTTTTGGGCGCGGCTGTGCCCACGGCCACTTTTTGGCACACGGAGGCGCCGTGCAAAGTCTCGCGCCATTCCAAGTCCGGCGGACGATGTTGGCTTATCACGGTACGTATTCAATTGAAACCC
>NW_006262373.1:18996-20465 GCF_000493195.1 Citrus x clementina | reverse complement strand
TTTGCCCGCGGCCTATTTTTTGCACATGGAGACCCCTCGCAAAGTCTCGCGGCATTCCGAGTCCGGCAGACGAAGTTGGCCAGCCCCACCCCCCAAGGCTATAGCCCACCCGTTTTTATGGACTTATTCCGGAGGACGAACTTGGCGCCCCGGCTGTCGGGCGGTTATTTTTGGGCGCGGCTTTGCCTGCGGCCTATTTTTTGCACACGGAGGCCCCTCGCAAAGTCTCGCGGCATTCCGAGTCCGGCGGACGAAATCGGCCAGCCCCACCCCCCAAGCCTATAGCCCACCCGTTTTTGTGGCCTTTTTCCGCTGGACGAACTTGGCGCCCCGGCCTTCGGGCGGTTAATTTTGGGCGCGGCTTTGTCCGCGGCCTATTTTTGGCACATGGAGGCCCCTCGCAAAGTCTCGCGGCATTCCGAGTCCAGCGGACAAAGTTGGCCAGCATCACCCCCCAAGGATATAGCCCACCCGTTTTTGTGGCATTTTTCCGCTGGACGAACTTGGCGCCCCGGCCTTCGGGCGGTTAATTTTGGGTGCGGCTTTGCCCGCGGCCTATTTTTGGCACACGGAGGCCCCTCGCAAAGTCTTGCGGCATTCCGAGTCCGGCGGACGAAGTGGGCCAGCCCCACCCCCCAAGGCTATAGCCCACCCGTTTTTGTGGCCTTTTTCCGCTGGACTAATTGGCGCCCCGGCCATCGGGCGATTATTTTTGGGCGCGGCTTTGCCTGTGGTCTATTTTTGGCACACGGAGGCCCCTCGCAAAGTCTCGCGGCATTCCGAATCCGGCGGACGAAGTTGGGCAGCCCCACCCCGCAAGGCTATAGCCCACCCGTTTTTGTGGCCTTTTTCCGCTGGACTAACTTGGCGTCCCGGCCTTCGGGCAGTTAGTTTTGGGGACGGCTTTGCCCGCAACCTATTTTTGGCACACGGAGGCCCCTCGCAACGTCTCGCGGCTTTCCGAGTCCGGCGGACGAAGTTGGCCAGCCCCACCCCCCAAGGCTATAGCCCACCCGTTTTGGTGGCCTTTTCCCGCTGGACGAACTGAGCGCCCCGGCCTTCGGGCGGTTATTTTTGGGCGCGGCTTTGCCCGCGGCCTATTTTTGGCACATGGAGGCCCCTCCCAAAGTCTCGCGGCATTCCGAGTCCGGCGGACGAAGTTGGCCAGCCCCACCCCCCAAGGCTATAGCCCACCCGTTTTTGTGGCCTTTTTCCGCTGGACGAACTTGGCGCCCCGGCCTTCGGGCGGTTATTTTTGGGCGCGGCTTTGCCCGCGGCCTATTTTTGGCACACGGAGGCCCCTCGCAAAGTCTCGCGGCATTCCGAGTCCGGCGGACGAAGTTGGCCAGCCCCACCCCCCAAGGCTATAGCCCACCCGTTTTTGTGGCCTTTTTCCGCTGGACGAACTTGGCGCCCCGGCCTTCGGGCGGTTATTTTTGGGCGCGGCTTTTACCGTGGCCTATTTTTGG
>NW_006262373.1:15231-18730 GCF_000493195.1 Citrus x clementina | reverse complement strand
ACCCGTTTTTGTGGCCTTTTTCCGCTGGACCAACGTGGCGCCCCGGCCTTCGGGCGGTTATTTTTGGGCGCGGCTTTGCCCGCGGCCTATTTTTGGCACACGCCGGCCCTTCGCAAAGTCTCGTGGCCATCCAAGTCCGGCGGACGAAGTTGGCCAGGCCCACCCCCCAAGGCTATAGCCCACCCGTTTTTGTGGCCTTTTTCCACTGGACGAACTTGGCGCCCCGGCCTTCGGGCTGTTATTTTTGGGCGTGGCTTTGCCCGCGGCCTATTTTTGGCGGACGGAGGCCCCTCACAAAGTCTCGCGGCATTCCGAGTCCGGCGGACGAAGTGGGCCAGCCCCACCCCCCAAGGCTATAGCCCACCCGTTTTTGTGGCCGTTTTCCGCAGGACGAACTTGGCGCCCCGGCCTTCGGGCGGTTATTTTTGGGCGCGGATTTGCCCGCGGCCTTTTTTGGCACACGGAGTCCCCTCGAAAAGTCTCGCGGCATTCCGAGTCCGGCGGACGAAGTTGGCCAGCCCCACCCCCCAAGGCTATAGCCCACCCGTTTTTGTGGCCTTTTTCCGCTGGACGAACTTGGCGCCCCGGTCTTCGGGCAGTTAATTTTGGGCGCGGCTTTGCCCGCGGCCTACTTTTGCGACACGGAGGCCCCTTGCAAAGTCTCGCGGCATTCCGAGTCCGGCGGACGAAGTTGGCCAGCCCCACCCCCCAAGGCTATAGCCCACCCGTTTTTGTGGCCTTTTTCCGCTGGACGAACTTGGCGCCCCGGCCTTCGGGCAGTTATTTTTGGGTGTGGCTTTGCCCGCGACCTATATTTGGCCCACGGAGGCCCCTCGCGAAGTCTCGCGGCATTCCGAGTCCGATGGATGAAGTTGGCCAGGCCCACCCCCCAAAGCTATAGCCCACCCGTTTTTGTGGCCTTTTTCCGCTGGACGAACTTGGCGCCCCGGCCTTCGGGCGGTTATTTTTAGGCGCGGCCTTGCCCGCGGCCTATTTTTGGCACATGGAGGCCCCTCGTAAAGTCTCGCGGCATTCCGAGTCCGGCGGACGAAGTGGGCCAGCCCCACCCCCCAAGGCTATAGCCCACCCATTTTTGTGGCCTTTTTCCGTTGGACGAACTTGGCGCCCTGGCCTTCGGGCATTTAATTTAGGGCGCGGCTTTGTCCGCGGCCTATTTTTGGCACACGGAGGCCCCTCGCAAAGGCTCGCGGCATTCCGAGTCCGGCGGACGAAGTTGGCCAGCCCCACCGTCCAAGGCTATAGCCCACCTGTTTTTGTGTCCTTTTTCCGCTGGACGAACTTGGCGCCCCGGCCTTCGGGCGATTATATTTGGGTGCGGCTTTGTACACGTCCTATTTTTGGTAAGCGGAGGCCCCTCGCAAAGTCTCGCGGCATTCCGAGTCCGGCAGACGAAGTGGGCCAGCCCCACCCCCCAAGGCTATAGCCCACCCGTTTTTGTGGCCGTTTTCCGCAGGACGAACTTGGCGCCCCGGCCTTCGGGCGGTTATTTTTGGGCGCGGATTTGCCCGCGGCCTTTTTTGGCACACGGAGTCCCCTCGAAAAGTCTCGCGGCATTCCGAATCCGGCGGACGAAGTTGGCCAGCCCCACCCCCCAAGGCTATAGCCCACCCGTTTTTGTGGCCTTTTTCCGCTGGACGAACTTGGCGCCCCGGCCTTCGGGCAGTTATTTTTGGGTGTGGCTTTGCCCGCGACCTATATTTGGCCCACAGAGGCCCCTCGCGAAGTCTCGCGGCATTCCGAGTCCGATGGATGAAGTTGGCCAGCCCCACCCCCCAAAGCTATAGCCCACCCGTTTTTGTGGCCTTTTTCCGCTGGACGAACTTGGCGCCCCGGCCTTCGGGCGGTTATTTTTGGGCGCGGCTTTGCCCGCGGCCTATTTTTGGCACACGCCGGCCCCTCGCAAAGTCTCGCGGCATTCCGAGTCCGGCGGACGATGTGGGCCAGGCCCACCCCCCAAGGCTATAGCCCACCCGTTTTTGTGGCCTTTTTCCGCTGGACGAACACGGCGCCCCGGCCTTCGGGCGGTTATTTTTGGGCGCGGCTTTGCCCGCGGCCTATTTCTGGTACACGGAGGCCCCTCGCAAAGTCTCGCGGCATTCCGAGTCCCGCGGACGAAGTTGGCTAGCCCCACCCCCCAAGGCTATAGCCCACCGTTTTTGTGGCCTTTTTCCGCTGGACAAACTTGGCGCCCCGGCCGTCGGGCGGTTATTTTTGGGCGGCTTTGCCCGTAGCCTATTTTTGGCACACGGAGGGCCCTCGCAAAGTCTCGCGGCATTCCGAGTCCGGCGGACGAAGTTGGCCAGCCTCAACCCCCAAGGCTATAGCCCACCCGTTTTTGTTGCCTTTTTCCGCTTTACGAACTTGGTGCCCCGGCCGTCGGGCAGTTATTTTCGGGCGCGACCTTGCCCGCGGCCTATTTTTGGCACACAGAGGTCCCTCGCAAAGTCTCGCGGCATTCCGAGTCCGGCGGACGAAGTGGGCCAGCGTTACCCCCCAAGGCTATAGCCCACCCGTTTTTGTGGCCATTTTCCGCTGGACGAACTTGGCGCCCCGGCCGTCGGGCGGTTATTTTTGGGCGCGGCTTTGTCCGCAGCCTATTTTTGGCACACGGAGGCCCCTTGCAAAGTCTCGCGGCATTCCGAGTCCGGCGAACGAAGTTGGCCAGCATCACCCCCCAAGGCTATAGCCCACCCGTTTTTGTGGCCTTTTTCCGCGGGACGAACTTGGCGCCCTGGCCGTCGGGTGGTTATTTTTGGGCGCGGCTTCGCCCGCGGCCTATTTTTGACACACGGAGGCCCGTCGCAAAGTCTCGCGGCATTCCGAGTCCGGCGGACGAAGTTGGCCAGCATCACCCCCCAAGGCTATAGCCCACCCGTTTTTGTGGCCTTTTTCCGCGGGACGAACTAGGCGCCCCGGCCGTCGGGCGGTTATTTTTGGGCGCGGCTTCTCCCGCGTCCCATTTTTGGCACACGGAGTCCCCTCGAAAAATCTCGCGGCATTCCGAGTCCGGCGGACGTAGTTGGCCAGCATCACCCCCCAAGGCTATAGCCCACCCGTTTTTGTGGCCTTTTTCCGCAGGACGAACTTGGCGCCCCGTCCGTCGTGCGGTTATTTTTGGGCGCGGCATAGGCCGCGGCCTATTTTTGGCATACGGAGGCCCCTTGCAAAGTCTCGCGGCATTCCGAGTGCGGCGGACGAAGTGGGCCAGCATCACCCCCCAAGGCTATAGCCCACCCGTTTTTGTGGCTTTTTTCCGCTGGACGAACTTGGCGCCCCGTGTGTCGGGCGGTTATTTTTGGGCGCGGCTTTGCCCGCGGCCTATTTTTGGCACACGGAGGCCCCTCGCAAAGTCTCGCGGCATTCCGAGTCCGGCGGACGAAGTTGGCCAGCCCCACCCCCCAAGGCTATAGCCCACCCTTTTTTGTGGCCTTTTTCCGTTGGACGAACTTGGCGCCCCGGCCTTCGGGCGGTTAATTTT
>NW_006262373.1:0-9125 GCF_000493195.1 Citrus x clementina | reverse complement strand
CGGAGGATGTTGTCCAGCCCCACCCCCCAAGGCTATAGCCCACCCGTTTTTGTGGCCTTTTTCCGCGGGACGAACTGGGCGCCCCGGCCTTCGGGCGGTTATTTTTGGGTACGGCTTTATCCGCGGCCTATTTTTGGCACACTGAGGCCCCTCGCAAAGTCTCGCGGCATTCCGAGTCCGGCTGACGAAGTTGGCCAGCCCCACCCCCCAAGGCTAAAGCCCACCCGTTTTTGTGGCCTTTTTCCGCTGGACGAACTTGGCGCCCCGGCCTTCGGGCGGTTATTTTTGGGTGCGGCATTGCCCGCGGCCTATTTTTGGCACACGGAAGCCCCTCGCAAAGTCTCGCGGCATTCCGAGTCCGGCGGACGAAGTTGGCCACCCCACCCGCCAAGGCTATAGCCCACCCGTTTTCATGGCCTTTTTCCGCGGGACGAACTTGGCGCGCCGGCCTTCGGGCCGTTATTTTTGGGCGCGGCTTTACCCGCGGCCTATTTTTGGCACACGGAGGCCCCTCGCAAAGTCTCGCGGCATTCCGAATCCGTTGGACGAAGTTGGCCACCCTCACCCCCCAAGGCTATAGCCCACCCGTTTTTGTGGTCTTTTTCCGCTGGATGAACTTGGCGCCCCGGACATCGGGCGGTTATTTTCGTACGTGGCTTTGCCCGCGGCCTATTTTTGGCACACAGAGGCCCCTCGCAAAGTCTCGCGGCATTCCGAGTCCGGCGGACGAAGTTGGCCAGCCCCACCCCCCAAGGCTATAGCCCACCCGTTTTTGTGGCCTTTTTCCGCTGGACGAACTTGGTGCCCCGGCCTTCGGGCGGTTATTTTTGGGCGCGGATTTGCCCGCAGCCTATTTTTGGCACACAGAGGCCGCTCGCAAAGTCTCGCGGCATTCCAAGTCCGGCAGACGAAGTAGGCCGGCCCCACCCCCCAAGGCTATAGCCCACCTGTTTTTGTGGCCTTTTTCCGCTGGACGAACTTGGCGCCCCGGCCGTCGGGCGGTTATTTTTGGGCGCGGCTTTGCCCGTGGCCTATTTTTGACACACGGAGGCCCCTTACAAAGTCTCGCGGCATTCCGAGTACGACGGACGAAGTTGGCCAGCCCCACCCCTCAAGGCTATAGCCCACCCGTTTTTGTGGCCTTTTTCCGCTGGACGAACTTGGCGCCCCGGCCTTCGGGTGGTTATTTTTGGGCGCGGCTTTGCCCGCGGCCTATTTTTGGCACACGGAGCCCCTCCCAAAGTCTCGCGGCATTCCGAGTCCGGCGGACGAAGTTGGCCAGCCCCACCCCCCAAAGCTATAGCCCACCCATTTTTGTGGCCCTTTTCCGCTGGACGAACTTGGGGCCCCTTCCTTCGGGGGGTTATTTTTGAGCGCGGCTTTGCCCACGGCCTATTTTTGGCACACGGAGGCCCCTCGCAAATTCTGACGGTATTCCGTGTCCGGCGGACGAAGTTGGCCCGCCCCACCCCCCAAGGCTATAGCCCACCCGTTTTTGTGGCCTTTTTCCGCTGGACGAACTTGGCGCCCCGGCCTTCGGGCGGTTATTTTTGTGCGCGGCTTTGTCCGTGGCCTATTTTTGGCACACGGAGGCCCCTCGCAAAGTCTCGCGGCATTCCGAGTCCGGCGGACGAAGTTGGCCAGCCCCACCCGCCAAGGCTATAGCCCACCCGTTTTTGTGGCCTTTTTCCGCTGGACGAACTTGGCGCCCCGGCCTTCGGGCGGTTATTTTCGGGCGCGGCTTTGCCTGCGGCCTATTTTTGGCACACAGAGGTCCCTCACAAAGTCTCGCGGCATTCCGAGTCCGGCGGACGAAGTTGGCCAGCCCCAACCCCCAAGGCTATAGCCCACCCGTTTTTGCGGCCCTTTTCCGCTGGACGAACTTGGTGCCCCGATGTTCGGGCGGTTAATTTTGGGCGCAGCTTTGACCGCGGCCTATTTTTGGCACACGGAGGCCCCTCGCAAAGTCTCGCGGCATTCCGAGTCCGGCGGACGAAGTTGGCCATCATCATCCCCCAAGGCTATAGCCCACCCGTTTTTGTGGCCTTTTTCCGCTGGACGAACTTGGCGCCCCGGCCGTCGGGTGTTTATTTTTGGGCGAGGCTTTGCCCGCAGCCTATTTTTGGCACACTGAGGCCCCTCGCAAAGTCTCGCGGCATTCCAAGTCCGGCGGACGAAGTAGGCCGGCCCCACCCCCGAAGGCTATAGCCCACCCGTTTTTGTGGCCTTTTTCCGCTGGACGAACTTGGTGCCCCGGCCTTCGGGCGGTTATTTTTGGGCGCGGATTTGCCCGCAGCCTATTTTTGGCACACAGAGGCCGCTCGCAAAATCTCGCGGCATTCCAAGTCCGGCAGACGAAGTAGGCCGGCCCCACCCCCCAAGGCTATAGCCCACCCGTTTTTGCGGCCTTTTTCCGCTGGACGAACTTGGCGCCCCGGCCTTCGGGCAGTTATTTTTGGGTGCGGCTTTGCCCGTGGCCTATTTTTGGCAAACGGAGACCCTCGCAAAGTATCGCGGCATTCCGAGTCCGGAGGACGAAGTTGGCCAGGCCCACCTCCCAAGGCTATAGCCCACCCGTGTTTGTGGCCTTTTTCCGCTGGACGAACTTGGCGCCCCGGCCTTCGGGCGGTTATTTTTGTGCGCGGCTTTGTCCGTGGCTTATTTTTGGCACACGGAGGCCCCTCGCAAAGTCTCGCGGCATTCCGAGTCCGGAGGACGAAGTTGGCCAGGCCCACCTCCCAAGGCTATAGCCCACCCGTTTTTGTGGCCTTTTTCCGCTGGACGAACTTGGCGCCCCGGCCTTCGGGCGGTTATTTTCGGGCGCGGCTTTGCCTGCGGCCTATTTTTGGCACACAGTGGTCCCTCACAAAGTCTCGCGGCATTCCGAGTCTGGCGGACGAAGTTGGCCAGCCCCACCCCCCAACGCTATAGCCCACCCGTTTTTGCGGCCCTTTTCCGCTGGATGAACTTGGGGCCCGTTCCTTCGGGGGGTTATTTTTGGGCACGGCTTTGCCCACGGCCTATTTTTGGTACACGGAGGCCCCTCGCAAAGTCTCACGGCATTCCGAGTCCGGCGGATGAAGTTGGCCCGCCCCACCCCCCAAGGCTATAGCCCACCCGTTTTTGTGGCCTTTTTCCGCTGGACGAACTTGGCGCCCCGGCCTTCGGGGGGTTATTTTTGTGCGCGGCTTTGTCCGTGGCCTATTTTTAGCACACGGAGGCCCCTCGCAAAGTCTCGCGGCATTCCGAGTCCGGTGGACGAAGTTGGCCACCCCACCCGCCAAGGCTATAGCCCACCCGTTTCTATGGCCTTTTTCCGCTGGACGAACTTGGCGCCCCGCACGTCGGGCGGTTATTTTCGGGCGCGGCTTTGTCTGCGGCCTATTTTTGGCACACAGAGGCCCCTCGCAAAGTCTCGCGGCATTCCGAGTCCGGCGGACGAAATTGGCCAGCATCACCCCCCAAGGGTATAGCCCACCCGTTTTTGTGGCCTTTTTCCGCTGGACGAACTTGGTGCCCCGGCGTTCGGGCAGTTAATTTTGGGCGCAGCTTTGACCGCGGCCTATTTTTGGTACACGGAGGCCCCTCGCAAAGTCTCGCGGCATTCCGAGTCCGGCGGACGAAGTTGGCCATCATAATCCCCCAAGGCTATAGCCCACCCGTTTTTGTGGCCTTTTTCCGCTGGACGAACTTGGCGCCCCGGCCGTTGGGTGTTTATTTTTGGGCGCGGCTTTGCCCGCGGCCTATTTTTGGCACACTAAGGCCCCTCGCAAAGTCTTGCGGCATTCAGATTCCGGCGGACGAAGTTGGCCAGCATCACCCCCCAAGGCTATAGCCCACCCGTTTTTGTGGCCTTTTTCCGCTGGACGAACTTGGCGCCCCGGCCTTCGGGCAGTTATTTTTGGGTGCGGCTTTGCCCGTGGCCTATTTTTGGCAAACGGAGACCCTCGCAAAGTATCGCGGCATTCCGAGTCCGGAGGACGAAGTTGGCCTGGCCCACCTCCCAAGGCTATAGCCCACCCGTTTTTGTGGCCTTTTTCCGCTGGACGAACTTGGCACCCCGGCTTTCGGGCGGTTATTTTTGGGCGCGGCTTTGCCCGCGGCCTATTTTTGGCACACGGAGGTCCCTCGCAAAGTCTCGCGGCATTCCGAGTCCGGCGGACAAAGTTGGCCAGCATCACCCCCCAAGGTTATAGCCCACCCGTTTTTGTGGCCTTTTTCCACTGGACGAACTTGGCGCCCCGAAACTTGCTGCTGCTACCTATCTGTAAAACGCACTACAAAATTTTATCACTAGATAACATAAAATTTTGAACCACGAACCTTTTAAACATCCCACGGCCTATTTTTGGCACACGGAGGCCCCTCGCAAAGTCTCGCGGTATTCCGAGTCCGGCGGACGAAGTTGGCCAGCCCCACCCCCCAAGGCTATAGCCCACCCGTTTTTGTGGCCTTTTTCCGCTGGACGAACTTGGCGCCCCGGCCTTCGGGCGGTTATTTTTTGGCAAGGCTTTGCCCGCGGCCTATTTTCGGCACACGGAAGCCCCTCGCAAAGTCTCGCGGCATTCCGAGTCCGGCGGACGAAGTGGGCCAGCATCACCCCCCAAGGCTATAGCCCACCCGTTTTTGTGGCCTTTTTCCGCTGGACGAACTTGGCGCCCCGGCCTTCGGGGGGTTATTTTTGTGCGCGGCTTTTCCCGCAGCCTATTTTTGGCACACGGAGGCCCCTCGCAAAGTCTCGTGGCATTCCAAGTACGGCGGACGAAGTTGGCCAGCCCCACCCCCCAAGGCTATAGCCCACCCGTTTTTGTGGCCTTTTTCCGCTGGACGAACTTGGCGCCCCGGCCGTCGGGCGGTTATTTTTGGGCGCGGCTTTGCCCGCGGCCTATTTTTGGCACACGGAGGCCCCTCGTAAAGTCTCGAGGGGCATTCCAAGTCCGGCAGACGAAGTTGGCCAGCATCACCCCCCAAGGCTATAGCCCACCCGTTTTTGTGGCCTTTTTCCGCGGGACGAACTTGGCGCCCCGGCCGTCGGGCGGTTATTTTTGGGCGCGGCTTTGCCCGCGGCCTATTTTTGGCACACGGAGGCCCCTCGTAAAGTCTCGAGGGGCATTCCGAGTCCGGCGGACGAAGTTGGCCAGCATCAACCCCCAAGGCTATAGCCCACCTGTTTTTGTGGCCTCTTTCCGCTGGACGAACTTGGCGCCCCGGAACTTGCTGCTGCTACCTATCTATAAAATGCACTACAAAATTTTATCACTAGATAACATAAAATTTTGAACCACGAACCTTTTAAACATCCCACGGCCTATTTTTGGCGCACGGAGGCCCCTCGCAAAGTCTCGCGGGGCATTCCGAGTCCGGCGGACGAAAATGGCCAGCATCACCCCCCAAGGCTAGAGCCCACCCGTTTTTGTGGCCTTTTTCCGCTGGACACACTTGGCGCCCCGGCTTTCGGTCGGTTAATTTTGGGCGCGGCTTTGCCCTTTGCCTATTTTTGGCACACGGAGGCCCCTCGCAAAGTCTCGCGGCATTCCGAGTCCGGCGGACGAAGTTGGCCAGCATCACCCCCCAAGGCTATAGCCCACCCATTTTTGTGGCCTTTTTCCGCTGGACGAACTTGGCGCCCCGGAACTTGCTGGTGCTACCTATCTGTAAAATGCACTACAAAATTTTATCACTAGATAACATAAAATTTTGAACCACGAACGTTTTAAACATCCCGCGGCCTATTTTTGGCACACAGAGGCCCCTCGCAAAGTCTCGCGGCATTCCGAGTCCGGCGGACGAAGTTGGCCAGCCCCACCCCCCAAGGCTATAGCCCACCGGTTTTTGTGGCCTTTTTCCGCTGGACGAACTTGGCACCCCGGCCTTCGGGCGGTTATTTTCGGGCGCGGCTTTGCCGGCGGCCTATTTTTGGCACACAGAGGTCCCTCACAAAGTCTCGCGGCATTCCGAGTCCGGCGGACGAAGTTGGCCAGCCCCACCCCCCAAGGCTATAGCCCACCCGTTTTTGCGGCCCTTTTCCGCTGGATGAACTTGGGGCCCCTTCCTTCGGGGGGTTATTTTTGGGCACGGCTTTGCCCACGGCCTATTTTTGGTACACAGAGGCCCCTCGCAAAGTCTCACAGCATTCCGAGTCCGGCAGATGAAGTTGGCCCGCCCCACCCCCCAAGGCTATAGCCCACCCGTTTTTGTGGCCTTTTTCCGCTGGACGAACTTGGCGCCCCGGCCTTCGGGGGGTTATTTTTGTTCGCGGCTTTGTCCGTGGCCTATTTTTGGCACACGGAGGCCCCTCGCAAAGTCTCGCGGCATTCCGAGTCCGGTGGACGAAGTTGGCCACCCCACCCGCCAAGGCTATAGCCCACCCGTTTCTATGGCCTTTTTCCGCTGGACGAACTTGGCGCCCCGCACGTCGGGCGGTTATTTTCGGGCGCGGCTTTTTCTGTGGCCTATTTTTGGCACACAGAGGCCCCTCGCAAAGTGTCGCGGCATTCCGAGTCCGGCGGACGAAATTGGCCAGCATCACCCCCCAAGGGTATAGCCCACCCGTTTTTGTGGCCTTTTTCCGCTGGACGAACTTGGTGCCCCGGCGTTCGGGCGGTTAATTTTGAGCGCAGCTTTGACCGCGGCCTATTTTTGGCACACGGAGGCCCCTCGCAAAGTCTCGCGGCATTCCGAGTCCGGCGGACGAAGTTGGCCATCATCATCCCCCAAGGCTATAGCCCACCCGTTTTTGTGGCCTTTTTCCGCTGGACGAACTAGGCGCCCCGGCTGTCGGGTGTTTATTTTTGGGCGCGGCTTTGCCCGTGGCCTATTTTTGGCACACTGAGGCCCCTCGCAAAGTCTTGCGGCATTCAGATTCCGGCGGACGAAGTTGGCCAGCATCACCCCCCAAGGCTATAGCCCACCCGTTTTTGTGGCCTTTTTCCGCTGGACGAACTTGGCGCCCCGGCCTTCGGGCAGTTATTTTTGGGTGCGGCTTTGCCCGTGGCCTATTTTTGGCAAACGGAGACCCTCGCAAAGTATCGCGGCATTCCGAATCCGGAGGACGAAGTTGGCCTGGCCCACCTCCCAAGGCTATAGCCCACCCGTTTTTGTGGCCTTTTTCCGCTGGACGAACTTGGCACCCCGGCTTTCGGGCGGTTATTTTTGGGCGCGGCTTTGCCCGCGGCCTATTTTTGGCACACGGAGGCCCCTCGCAAAGTCTCGCGGCATTCCGAGTCCGGCGGACAAAGTTGGCCAGCATCACCCCCCAAGGTTATAGCCCACCCGTTTTTGTGGCATTTTTCCGCTGGACGAACTTGGCGCCCCGAAACTTGCTGCTGCTACCTATCTGTAAAACGCACTACAAAATTTTATCACTAGATAAACATAAATTTTGAACCACGAAACTTTTTAACATCCCACGGCCTATTTTTGGCACACGGAGGCCCCTCGCAAAGTCTCGCGGTATTCCGAGTCCGGCGGACCAATTGGGCAGCCCCACCCCCCAAGGCTATAGCCCACCCGTTTTTGTGGCCTTTTTCCGCTGGACGAACTTGGCGCCCCGGCCTTCGGGCGGTTATTTTTTGGCACGGCTTTGCCCGCGGCCTATTTTTGGCACACGGAGGCCCCTCGCAAAGTCTCGCGGCATTCCGAGTCCGGCGGACGAAGTGGGCCAGCATCACCCCCCAAGGCTATAGCCCACACGTTTTTGTGGCCTTTTTCCGCTGGACGAACTTGGCGCCCCGGCCGTCGGGCGGTTATTTTTGGGCGCGGCTTTGCCCGCGGCCTATTTTTGGCACACGGAGGCCCCTCGTAAAGTCTCGAGGGGCATTCCAAGTCCGGCAGACGAAGTTGGCCAGCATCACCCCCCAAGGCTATAGCCCACCCGTTTTTGTGGCCTTTTTCCGCTGGACGAACTTGGCGCCCCGGCCTTCGGGCGGTTAATTTTGGGCGCGGCTTTGCCCACGGCCTATTTTTGGCACACGGAGGCCCCTCACAAAGTCTCGCGGCATTCCGAGTCCGGCGAACGAAGTTGGCCAGCCCCACCCACCAAGGCTATAGCCCACCCGTTTTTGTGGCCTTTTTCCGCTGGACGAACTTGGCGCCCCGGCCTTCGGGCGGTTAATTTTGGACGCGGCTTTGCTCGCGGCCTATTTTTGGCACACGGACGCCCCTCGCAAAGTCTCGCGGCATTCCGAGTCCGGCGGACGAAGTTGGCCAGCCCCACCCATCAAGGCTATAGCCCACCCGTTTTTGTGGCCTTTTTCCGCTGGACGAACTTGGCGCCCCGGCTTTCGGGCGGTTAATTTTGGGCGCGGCTTTGCCCGCGGCCTATTTTTGGCACACGGAGGCCCCTCGTAAAGTCTCGCGGCATTCCGAGTCCGGCGGATGAAGTCGGCCAGCCCCACCCCCCAAGGCTATAGCCCACCCGTTTTTGTGGCCTTTTTCCGCTGGACGAACTTGGCGCCCCGGCCTTCGGGCGGTTATTTTTGGACGCGGCTTTGCCCGCGGCCTATTTCTGGCACACGGAGGCCCCTCGCAAAGTCTCACGGCATTCCGAGTCCGGCGGACGAAGTGGGCCGGCCCCACCCCCCAAGGCTATGGCCCACCCGTTTTTGTGGCCTTTTTCCGCTGGACGAACTTGGCGCCCCGGCGTTCGGGCGGTTAATTTTGGGCGCGGCTTTGTCCGCGGCCTATTTCTGGCACACGGAGGCCCCTCGCAAAGTCTCGCGGCATTCTGAGTCCGGCGGACGAAGTTGGCCAGCCCCACCCCCCAAGGCTATAGCCCACCCGTTTTTGTGGCCTTTTTCCGCCGGACGAACTTGGCGCCCCGGCGTTCGGGCAGTTATTTTTGGACGCGGCTTTGCCCGCAGCCTATTTTTGGCACACGCAGGCCCCTCGCAAAGTCTCGCGGCATTCCGAGTCCGGCGGACGAAGTCGGCCAGACCCACCCCCCAAGGCTATAGCCCACCCGTTTTTGTGGCCTTTTTCCGCTGGACGAACTTGGCACCCCGGCCTTCGGGCGGTTATTTTTGGGCGCGGCTTTGCCCGCGGCCTATTTTTGGCACACGGAGGCCCCTCACAAAGTCTCGCAGTATTCCGAGTCCGGCGGACGAAGTTGGCCAGCCCCACCCCCC
>NW_006262374.1:1222-1763 GCF_000493195.1 Citrus x clementina | reverse complement strand
CGGAGGCCCCTCGCAAGGTCTGGCCCCATTCCGAGTCCGGCGGATGAACTTGGCCAGCCCCTCCCACCAAGGCTATAGCCCACCCGTTTTTTTGGCATTTTTGCGGCGGACGAACATGGGGACGGGACCTTCGGGTGCTTATTTAAGGGCGCGCCAGTGGCCGCGGCCTATTTTTTGCACACAGAGGCCCCTCGTAAGGCCTGGCCCCATTCCGAGTCCGGCGCACGAACTTGGCCAGCCCCTCCCCCCAAGGCTATAGCCCACCTGTTTTTTGGGCATTTTTGTGGATGACGAACTTGGGGACGGGACCTTCGGGCGCTTATTTTTGAACGAGGCAGTGCTCGTGGCCTATTTTTGGCACACGGAGGCCCCTCACAAAGTCTGGCCCCATTCCGAGTCCGGCGGACGAACTTGGCCAGCCCCTCCCTCCAAGGCTATGGCCCACCCGTTTTTTGGGCATTTTTGCGGCGGACGAACTTGGGTACGGGACCTTCGGGCGCTAATTTTTGGGCGCGGCAGTGCCCGCGGCCTATTTTTGGCA
>NW_006262374.1:0-463 GCF_000493195.1 Citrus x clementina | reverse complement strand
AGTCCGGCGGACAAACTGGGCCAGCCCCTCCCCCCAAGGGTATAGCCCACCCGTTTTTTGGGCATTTTTGCGGCGGACGAACTTGGGGACGGGCCCTTCGGGCGGTTATTTTTGGGCGCGGCAGTGTCCGCGGCCAATTTTTGGCACCCGGAGGCCCCTCGCAAAGTCTGGCCCCATTCCGAGTCCGGCGGACGAACTTGGCCAGCCCCTCCCCCCAAGGCTAAAGCCCACCCGTTTTTTGGGCATTTTTGCGGCGGACGAACTTGGGTACGGGACCTTCGGGCGCTTATTTTTGGACGTGGCGGTGCCCGCGGCCTATTTTTGGTACACGGAGGGCCCTCGCAAAGTCTGGCCCCATTCCGAGTCCGGCGGACGAACTTGGCCAGCCCCTCCCCCCAAGGCTATAGCCCACCCATTTTTTGGGCATTTTTGCGGCGGACGAACTCAGGGACGGGACCTTCGG
>NW_006262375.1:0-1011 GCF_000493195.1 Citrus x clementina | reverse complement strand
CGCGCCCAAAAATACCCGACCGAAGACCGGGGCGCCCAAGTTCGTCCAGCGGAAAAAGCCCACAAAAACGGGTGGGCTTTAGCCTTGGGGGGTGGGGCTGGCCGACTTCGTCCGCCGGACTAGGAATGCCGCGAGACCTTGCGAGGGGCCTCCGTGTGGCAAAAATAGGCCGTGGGCAAAGCCTCGCCCAGAAATAACAGCCCGAAGGCCGGGGCGCCAAGTTCGTCCAGCGGAAAAAGGCCACAAAAACGGGCGGGCTATAGCCTTGGGGGGTGGGGCTGGCCAACTTCGTCCGCCGGACTCGGAATACCGCGAGACGTTGCGAGGGGCCTCCGTGTTCCAAAAATAGGCCGCGGGCAAAGCCGCGCCGAAAAATAACCGCCAGAAGGCCGGAGCGCCAAGTTCGCCCAGCGGAAAAAGGCCACAAAAATGGGTGGGCTATAGCCTTGGGGGGTGGGGCTGGCCAGTTTCGTCCGCCGGCCTCGGAATGCCGCGAGAGTTTGTGAAGGGCCTCCGTATGCCAAAAATAGGCCGCGGGCAAAGACGCGCCCAAAAATAACCGCCCGAAGGCCGGGGCGCCAAGTTCGTCCAGCGGAAAAAGGCCACAAAAACGGGTGGGCATTAGCCTTGGGGGGTGGGGCTGGCCCACTTCGTCCGCCGGACTCGGAATGCTGCGAGACTTTGCGAGGGGCCTCCGTGTGCCAAAAATAGGCCGCGGGCAAAGCCGTGCCCAAAAATAACCGCCCGAAGGCCGGGGCGCCAAGTTCGTCCAGCGGAAAAAGGCCACAAAAACGGGTGGGCTATAGCCTTGGGGGCTGGGGCTGGCCAACTTCGTCCGCCGGACTTGGAATGCCGCGAGACTTTGCGACGGGCCTCCAGGTGGCAAAAATAGGCCGCGGGCAATGCCGCGCCCAAAAATAACCGCCCGAAGGCTGGGGCGCCATGTTCGTCCAGCGGAAAAAGGCCACAAAAACGGGTGGGTTATAGCCTGTAGTGAACCCTGTTGGCCCA
>NW_006262376.1:0-1012 GCF_000493195.1 Citrus x clementina | reverse complement strand
GCCTAGGGCCCCAATGTTCCTAGCAATTGAAAAAAATGCCTTTAAAACACTGTTTAGAAAAAATGTCTTCTGGAGGGGGGGGGTGGCCCCTTTTTTTTCCGGCCAGTCTTAAGAAATGCGGTGGGGGCCTTGAGGAGGGGCCTCACGTTTTCCCAAAATAAAAAACCCCGGGAAAACTCGTCTCCCCAAATATAATCGCCCGAAGGGCCGGGGCACCCCAATTTTTGTGCAGCGGAAAAAGGGCCACAAAAACGTGTGGGATATACCCTTGGGGGGGAGGGGGCTGGCCCCACTTTGTCCGGCGGACTTAGAATGGCGCGAGACTTTTCAAGGTGCCTCCCTGGAACAAAAATAGGCCCCGGGCAAAGCCGCACCCAAAAATACCCGCCCGAAGGCCGGGGCGCCAAGTTCGCCCAGCGGAAAAAGGCCACAAAAACGGGTGGGCTATAGCCTTGGGGGGTGGGGCTGGCCCACTTCGTCCGCCGGACTCGGAATGCCGTGAGACTTTGCGAGGGACCTCCGTGTGCCAAAAATAGGCCGCTGGCAAAGCCGCGCCCAAAAATAACAGCCCGAAGGCCGGGGCGCCAAGTTCGTCCAGCGGAAAAAGGCCACAAAAACGGGTGGGCTACACCCTCGGGGGGTGGGGCTGGCCCACTTCGTCTGCCGGATTCGGAATGCCTCGAGACTTTGCGAGGGTCCTCCGTGTACCAAAAATAGGCTGCGGGCAAAGCCGTGCCCAAAAATAACCGCCCGAAGGCCGGGTCGCCAAGTTCGTCCAGCGGAAAAAGGCCACAAAAACGGGTGGGCTATAGCCTTGGGGGCTGGGGCTGACCAACTTCGTCCGCCGGACTCGGAATGCCGCGAGACTTTGCGTGGGGCCTCTGTGTGCCAAAAATAAGCCGCGGGCAAACCCGCGCCCAAAAATAACTGCCCGAAGGCCGGGGCGCCAAGTTCGTCCAACGGAAAAAGGCCACAAAAACAGGTGGGCTATAGCCTGGTGGGGTGAGGGCTG
>NW_006262377.1:1349-1972 GCF_000493195.1 Citrus x clementina | reverse complement strand
CAAAGCCGCACAAAAATATAACCGCCCGAAGGCCGGGGCGCCAAGTTCGTCCAGCGGAAAAAGGCCACAAAAACGGGTGGGCTATAGCCTTGGGGAGTGGGGCTGGCCAACTTCGTCCGCCGGACTCAGAATGCCGCGAGACTTAGCGAGGGGTCTCCATGTGCCAAAAATAGGCCACAGGCAAAGGCGCGCCCAAAAATAACTCCCGAAGGCCGGGGCGTCAAGTTCGTCCGGCGGAAAAAGGCCACAAAAACGGGTGGGCTATAACCTTGGGTGGTGGGGCTGGCCAACTTCGTCCGCCGGACTCGGAATGCCGCGTGACTTTGCAAGGGATCTCCGTGTGCCATAAATAATCCGCGGGCAAAGCACGCCTAAAAATAACCGCCCGAAGGCCGGGGCGCCAAGTTCGTCCAGCGGAAAAAGGCCACAAAAACGGGTGGGCTATAGCCTTGGGGGGTGGGGCTGGCCAGATTCGTCCGCCGGACTCGGAATGCCGCGAGACTTTGCGAGGGGCCTCCGTGTGCAAAAAATAGGCCGCGGGCAAACCGCACCCAAAAATAACCGCCCGAAAGCCGGGACGTCAAGTTCGTCCAGCGGAAAAAGGCCACAAAAACCGGTGGGCT
>NW_006262377.1:0-397 GCF_000493195.1 Citrus x clementina | reverse complement strand
CGCGAGAATTTGCGAGGGGCCTCCGTGTGCCAAAAATAGGCCGCGGGCACAGCCGCGCCCAAAAATAACCGCCCGAAGGCCGGGGCGTCAAGTTCGTCCAGCGGAAAAAGGCCACAAAAACGGGTGGGCTATAGCCTTGGGGGGTGGGGCTGGCCAACTTCGTCTGCCGGACTCGGAATGCCGCGAGACTTTGCGAGGGGCCTCCGTGTCCCAAAAATAGGCCGCGGACGAAGCCGTACCCAAAAATAACCGCATGAAGGCCGGGTCGCCATGTTCGTCCAGCGGAAAAAGGCCACATAAACGGGTGGGCTATAGCCTTGGGGGGTGGGGCTGGCCGACTTCGTCCGCCGGACTCAGAATGCCGCGAGACTTTGCGACGGGCCTCCGTGTGCCAAAA
>NW_006262378.1:1857-2312 GCF_000493195.1 Citrus x clementina | reverse complement strand
ATAGCCTTGGGGTGTGGGGCTGGCCAATTTCGTCCGCCGGACTCGGAATGGCGCGAGAGTTTGCGAGGCACCTCCGTGTGCCAAAAATAGGGCGCGGGCACAGCCGCACCCAAAAATAACCGCCCGATGGCCGGGGCGCCACGTTCGTCCAGCGGAAAAAGGCCACAAAAACGGGTGGGCTATGGCCATGGGGGGTGGGGCTGGCCAACTTCTTCCGCCGGACTCGGAATGGCGCGAGACTTTACGAGGCGCCTCTGTGAGCCAAAAATAGGCCGCGGGCGCAGCCGCGCCCAAAAATAACCACCCGAAGGCCGGGGCGCCAAGTTCGTCCAGCGGAAAAAGCCCACAAAAACGGGTGGGCTATAGCCTTGGGAGGTGGGGCTGATCAACTTCGTCCGCCGGACTCGGAATGGCGCGAGACTTTGCGAGCCACCTCCGTGTGCCAAAAATAGGCC
>NW_006262378.1:0-588 GCF_000493195.1 Citrus x clementina | reverse complement strand
TGGGCACAGCCGCGCTAAAAAATAACCACCCGAAGGCCGGGGCGCCAAGTTCGTCCAGCGGAAAAAGCCCACAAAAACGGGTGGGCTATAGCCTTGGGGGGTGGGGCTGTCCAACTTCGTCCGCCGGACTCGGAATGGCGCGTGACTTTGCGAGCGGCCTCCGTGTGCCAAAAACAGGCCGCGGGGTCAGCCGCGCCCACAAATAACTGCCCGGAGGGCCGGGGCGCCAAGTTAGTCCAGCGGAAAAAGGCCACACAGAAAGGGTGGGCTATAGCCTTGGGGGGTGGGGCTGGCCGACTTCGTCCGCCGGACTCGGAATGGTGCGAGACTTTGCGAGCGGCCTCCGTGTGCCAAAAATAGGCCGTGGGCACAGCCGCGCCCAAAAATAACCGCCCGAAGGCCGGGGCGCCAAGTTCGTCCAGCGGAAAAAGGCCACAAAAACGGGTGGGCTATAGCCTTGGGGGGTGGGGCTGGTCAACTTCGTCCGCCGGACACGGAATCGCGTGAGACTTCACGAGGCGCCTCCATGTGCCAAAAATAGGCCGCAGGCACAGCTGCACCCAAAAATAGCTGCCCGAAGGCCGGGGC
>NW_006262379.1:15104-17502 GCF_000493195.1 Citrus x clementina | reverse complement strand
CTTTGCATTCCTTAGAAAATTCTTCAATGCTTGGGATTCTGCTTGCCTTCGCACGGTCGAGCAGATTCTGGCACCCTTGGCCTCTAGTTTTGCCATAAACAGGCTTTGAGACTTGATGAGCCTTTGCATTCCTTAGAAAATTCTTCAGTGCTTGGGATTCTGCTCGCCTTCGCACGGTCGAGCATATTCTGGCGCCCTTGGCATCTGGTCTTGCCATAAACAGGCTTTGAGACTTGATAAGCCTTTGCATGCCTTAGAAAATTCTTCAATGCTTGGGATTCTGCTCGCCTTCGCGCGGTCGAGCAGATTCTGGCACCCTTGGCATCTGGTCTTGCCATAAATAGGCTTTGACAGTTTATCAGCCTTTGCATGCCTTAGAAAATTCTTCAATGCTTGGGATTCTGCTCGCCTTCGCACGGTCGAGCAGATCCTGGCTCGCTTGGCATCTGGTCTCGCCATAAACAGACTTTGAAACTTAAAGAGCCTTTGCATGCCTTAGAAAATTCTTCAATACTTGGGATTCTGCTCAACTTCGCGCGGTCGAGCAGATCCTGGCACGCTTGGCTTCTGGTCTCGCGATAAACAGGCTTTGAGACATCGTGAGCTTTTGCATGCCTTAGAAAATTCATCAATGCTTAGGATTCTGCTCGCCTTCGCGCGGTCGAGCAGATTCTGGCACGCTTGGCATCTGGTCTCGCCATAAACAGGCTTTGAGACTTGATGAGCCTTTGCATGCCTTATAAAATTCTTCAATGCTTGGGATTCTGCTCGCCTTCGCGCGGTCGAGCAGATCCTGGCACGCTTGGCATCTGGTCTCGCCATAAACAGGCTTTGAGACTTGACGAGCCTTTGCATTCCTTAGAAAATTCTTCAATGCTTGGGATTCTGCTCGCCTTCGCGCGGTCGAGCAGATTCTGGCACGCTTGGCATCTGGTCTCGCCATAAACAGGCTTTGAGACTTGATGAGCCTTTGCATGCCTTAGAAAATTCTTCAATGCTTGGGATTCTGCTCGCCTTCGCGCGGTCGAGCAGATTCTGGCACGCTTGGCATCTGGTCTCGCCATAAACAGGCTTTGAGACTTGATGAGCCTTTGCATGCCTTAGAAAATTCTTCAATGCTTGGGATTCTGCTCGCCTTCGCGCGGTCGAGCAGATTCTGGCACGCTTGGCATCTGGTCTCGCCATAAACAGGCTTTGAGACTTGATGAGCCTTTCCATTCCTTAGAAAATTCTTCAATGCTTGGGATTCTGCTTGCCTTCGCACGGTCGAGCAGATCCTGGCTCGCTTGGCATCTGGTCTCGCCATAAACAGGCTTTGAGACTTGATGAGCCTTTCCATTCCTTAGAAAATTCTTCAATGCTTGGGATTCTGCTTGCCTTCGCACGGTCGAGTAGATCCTGGCACGCTTGGCATCTGGTCTCGCAATAAACAGGCTTTGAAACTTGATGAGCCTTTGCATGCCTTAGAAAATTCTTCAATGCTTGGGATTCTGCTCGCCTTCGCGCGGTCGAGCAGATTCTGGCACGCTTGGCATCTGGTCTCGCCATAAACAGGCTTTGAGACTTGATGAGCCTTTCCATTCCTTAGAAAATTCTTCAATGCTTGGGATTCTGCTCGCCTTCGCGCGGTCGAGCAGATTCTGGCACGCTTGGCATCTAGGTCTTGCCATAAACAGGCTTTGAGACTTGATGAGCCTTTAGCATGCCTTAGAAAATTCTTCAATGCTTGGGATTCTGCTCGCCTTCGCGCAGGTCGAGCAGATTCTGGCACCCTTGGCATCTGGTCTTGCCATAAATAGGCTTTGACAGTTTATGAGCCTTTGCATGCCTTAGAAAATTCTTCAATGCTTGGGATTCTGCTCGCCTTCGCACGGTCGAGTAGATCCTGGCACGCTTGGCATCTGGTCTCGCCATAAACAGGCTTTGAAACTTGATGAGCCTTTGCATGCCTTAGAAAATTCATCAATGCTTGGGATTATGCTCGCCTTCACGCGGTCGAGCAGATTCTGGCACGCTTGGCATCTGGTCTCGCCATAAACAGGCTTTGAAACTTGATGAGCCTTTGCATGCCTTAGAAAATTCTTCAATACTTGGGAGTCTGCTCAACTTCCCGCGGTCGAGCAGATCCTGGCACGCTTGGCTTCTGGTCTCGCCATAAACAGGCTTTGAGACTTGATGAGCCTTTGCATTCCTTAGAAAATTCTTCAATGCTTGGGATTCTGCTTGCCTTCGCACGGTCGAGCAGATTCTGGCACCCTTGGCCTCTAGTCTTGCCATAAACAGGCTTTGAGACTTGATGAGCCTTTGCATTCCTTAGAAAATTCTTCAGTGCTTGGGATTCTGCTCGCCTTCGCACGGTCGAGCATATTCTGGCGCCCTTGGCATCTGGTCTTGCCAT
>NW_006262379.1:13252-15004 GCF_000493195.1 Citrus x clementina | reverse complement strand
GCCATTGCATGCCTTAGAAAATTCTTCAATGCTTGGGATTCTGCTCGCCTTCCCGCGGTCGAGCAGATTCTGGCACCCTTGGCATCTAGTCTTGCCATAAACAGGCTTTGAGACTTGATAAGCCATTCATGCCTTAGAAAATTCTTCAATGCTTGGGATTCTGCTCGCCTTCGCACAGTCGAGCAGATCCTGGCACGCTTGACATCTGGTCTCGCCATAAACAGGTTTTGAGACTTGATGAGCCTTTGCATGCCTTAGAAAATTCTTCAATGCTTGGGATTCTGCTCGCCTTCGCGCGGTCGAGCAGATCCTGGCACGCTTGGCTTCTGGTCTCGCCATAAACAGGCTTTGAGACATCGTGAGCCTTTGCATGCCTTAGAAAATTCATCAATGCTTGGGATTATGCTCGCCTTCGCGCGGTCGAGCAGATCCTGGCACGCTTGGCATCTGGTCTCGCCATAAACAGGCTTTGAAACTTGATGAGCCTTTGCATGCCTTAGAAAATTCTTCAATACTTGGGAGTCTGCTCAACTTCCCGCGGTCGAGCAGATCCTGGCACGCTTGGCTTCTGGTCTCGCCATAAACAGGCTTTGAGACTTCGTGAGCCTTTGCATGCCTTAGAAAATTCTTCAATGCTTGGGATTCTGCTCGCCTTCGCGCGGTCGAGCAGATTCTGGCACGCTTGGCATCTGGTCTCGCCATAAACAGGCTTTGAGACTTGATGAGCCTTTCCATTCCTTAGAAAATTTTTCAATGCTTGGGATTCTGCTCGCCTTCGCGCGGTCGAGTAGATTCTGGCACCCTTGGCATCTGGTCTTGCCATAAATAGGCTTTGACAGTTTATGAGCCTTTGCATGCCTTAGAAAATTCTTCAATGCTTGAGATTCTGCTCGCCTTCGCACGGTCGAGTAGATCCTGGCACGCTTGGCATCTGGTCTCGCCATAAACAGGCTTTGAAACTTGATGAGCCTTTGCATGCCTTAGAAAATTCTTCAATGCTTGGGATTCTGCTCGCCTTCGCGCGGTCGAGCAGATTCTGGCACGCTTGGCATCTGGTCTCGCCATAAACAGGCTTTTGAGACTTGATGAGCCTTTCCATTCCTTAGAAAATTCTTCAATGCTTGGGATTCTGCTTGCCTTCGCACGGTCGAGCAGATCCTGGCTAGCTTGGCATCTGGTCTCGCCATAAACAGGCTTTGAGACTTGATGAGCCTTTCCATTCCTTAGAAAATTCTTCAATGCTTGGGATTCTGCTCGCCTTCGCGCGGTCGAGCAGATTCTGGCACGCTTGGCATCTGGTCTCGCCATAAACAGGCTTTGAGACTTGATGAGCCTTTCCATTCCTTAGAAAATTCTTCAATGCTTGGGATTCTGCTCGCCTTCGCGCGGTCTAGCAGATTCTGGCACCCTTGGCATCTGGTCTTGCCATAAATAGGCTTTGACAGTTTATCAGCCTTTGCATGCCTTAGAAAATTCTTCAATGCTTGGGATTCTGCTCGCCTTCGCACGGTCGAGCAGATCCTGGCTCGTTTGGCATCTGGTCTCGCCATAAACAGGCTTTGAAACTTAAAGAGCCTTTGCATGCCTTAGAAAATTCTTCAATACTTGGGATTCTGCTCAACTTCGCGCGGTCGAGCAGATCCTGGCACGCTTGGCTTCTGGTCTCGCGATAAACAGGCTTTGAGACATCGTGAGCTTTTGCATGCCTTAGAAAATTCATCAATGCTTAGGATTCTGCTCGCCTTCGCGCGG
>NW_006262379.1:8961-13136 GCF_000493195.1 Citrus x clementina | reverse complement strand
CGCGGTCGAGCAGATCCTGGCACGTTTGGCATCTGGTCTCGCCATAAACAGGCTTTGAGACTTGACGTGCCTTTGCATGCCTTAGAAAATTCTTCAATGCTTGGGATTCTGCTCGCCTTCCCGCGGTCGAGCAGATTCTGGCACCCTTGGCATCTAGTCTTGCCATAAACAGGCTTTGAGACTTGATAAGCCATTGCATGCCTTAGAAAATTCTTCAATGCTTGGGATTCTGCTCGCCTTCGCACAGTCGAGCAGATCCTGGCACGCTTGACATCTGGTCTCGCCATAAACAGGTTTTGAGACTTGATGAGCCTTTGCATGCCTTAGAAAATACTTTAATGCTTGGGATTCTGCTCGCCTTCGCACGGTCGAGCAGATTCTGGCACCCTTGGCTTCTGGTCTCGCCATAAACAGGCTTTGAGACTTCGTGAGCCTTTGCATGCCTTAGAAAATTCTTCAATGCTTGGGATTCGGCTCGCCTTCGCGCGGTCGAGCAGATTCTGGCACGCTTGGCTTCTGGTCTCGCCATAAACAGGCTTTGAGACTTGATGAGCCTTTGCATTCCTTAGAAAATTCTTCAATGCTTGGGATTCTGCTTGCCTTCGCACGGTCGAGCAGATTCTGGCACCCTTGGCCTCTAGTCTTGCCATAAACAGGCTTTGAGACTTGATGAGCCTTTGCATTCCTTAGAAAATTCTTCAATGCTTGGGATTCTGCTCGCCTTCGCACGGTCGAGCATATTCTGGCGCCCTTGGCATCTGGTCTTGCCATAAACAGGCTTTGAGACTTGATAAGCCATTGCATGCCTTAGAAAATTCTTCAATGCTTGGGATTCTGCTCGCCTTCGCGCGGTCGAGTAGATTCTGGCACCCTTGGCATATGGTCTTGCCATAAATAGGCTTTGACAGTTTATGACCCTTTGCATGCCTTAGAAAATTCTTCAATGCTTGGGATTCTGCTCGCCTTCGCACGGTCGAGCAGATCCTGGCACGCTTGGCATCTAGTCTCACCATAAACAGGCTTTGAGACATCTTGAGCTTTTGCATGCCTTAGAAAATTCATCAATGCTTGGGATTCTGCTCGCTTTCGCGCGGTCGAGCAGATTCTGCTCGCTTTCGCGCGGTCGAGCAGATTCTGGCACGCTTGGCATCTGGTCTCGCCATAAAAAGGCTTTGAGACTTGATGAGCCTTTGCATGCCTTAGAAAATTCTTCCATGCTTGGGAGTCTGCTCGCCTTCGCACGGTCGAGCAGATCCTGGCACGCTTGGCATCTGGTCTCACCATAAACAGGCTTTGAAACTTAATGAGCCTTTGCCTGCCTTAGAAAATTCTTCAATACTTGAGATTCTGCTCAACTTCGCGCGGTCGAGCAGATCCTGGCACGTTTGGCATCTGGTCTCGCCATAAACAGGCTTTGAGACTTGATGTGCCTTTGCATGCCTTAGAAAATTCTTCAATGCTTGGGATTCTGCTCGCCTTCCCGCGGTCGAGCAAATTCTGGCACGCTTGGCATCTGGTCTCGCCATAAACAGGCTTTGAGATTTGATGAGCCTTTGCATGCCTTAGAAAATTCTTCAATGCTTGGGAGTCTGCTCGCCTTCACACGGTCGAGCATATCCTGGCACGCTTGTCATCTGGTCTCGCCATAAACAGGCTTTGAAACTTGATGAGCCTTTGCATGCCTTAGAAAATTCTTCAATAATTGGGATTCTGCTCGCCTTCGCGCGGTCGAGCAGATCCTGGCACGCTTGACATCTGGTCTCGCCATAAACAGGTTTTGAGACTTGATGAGCCTTTGCATGCCTTAGAAAATTCTTCAATGCTTGGGATTCTGCTCGCCTTCGCACGGTCGAGCAGATTCTGGCACCCTTGGCTTCTGGTCTCGCCATAAACAGGCTTTGAGACTTCGTGAGCCTTTGCATGCCTTAGAAAATTCTTCAATGCTTGGGATTCTGCTCGCCTTCGCCCGGTCGAGCAGATTCTGGCACGCTTGGCTTCTGGTCTCGCCATAAACAGGCTTTGATACTTTATGAGCCTTTGCATTCCTTAGAAAATTCTTCAATGCTTGGGATTCTGCTCGCCTTCGCACGGTCGAGCATATTCTGGCGCCCTTGGCATCTGGTCTTGCCATAAACAGGCTTTGAGACTTGATAAGCCATTGCATGCCTTAGAAAATTCTTCAATGCTTGGGATTCTGCTCGCCTTCGCGCGGTCGAGCAGATTCTGGCTCGCTTGGCATCTGGTCTCGCCATAAACAGGCTTTGAAACTTAATGAGCCTTTGCACGCCTTAGAAAATTCTTCAATACTTGGGATTCTGCTCAACTTCGCGCGGTCGAGCAGATCCTGGCACGCTTGGCTTCTGGTCTCGCCATAAACAGGCTTTGAGACATCTTGAGCTTTTGCATGCCTTAGAAAATTCATCAATGCTTGGGATTCTGCTCGCTTTCGCGCGGTCGAGCAGATTCTGCTCGCTTTCGCGCGGTCGAGCAGATTCTGGCACGCTTGGCATCTGGTCTCGCCATAAAAAGGCTTTGAGACTTGATGAGCCTTTGCATGCCTTAGAAAATTCTTCCATGCTTGGGAGTCTGCTCGCCTTCGCACGGTCGAGCAGATCCTGGCACGCTTGGCATCTGGTCTCACCATAAACAGGCTTTGAAACTTAATGAGCCTTTGCCTGCCTTAGAAAATTCTTCAATACTTGAGATTCTGCTCAACTTCGCGCGGTCGAGCAGATCCTGGCACGTTTGGCATCTGGTCTCGCCATAAACAGGCTTTGAGACTTGATGTGCCTTTGCATGCCTTAGAAAATTCTTCAATGCTTGGGATTCTGCTCGCCTTCCCGCGGTCGAGCAAATTCTGGCACGCTTGGCATCTGGTCTCGCCATAAACAGGCTTTGAGATTTGATGAGCCTTTGCATGCCTTAGAAAATTCTTCAATGCTTGGGAGTCTGCTCGCCTTCACACGGTCGAGCATATCCTGGCACGCTTGGCATCTGGTCTCGCCATAAACAGGCTTTCAAACTTGATGAGCCTTTGCATGCCTTAGAAAATTCTTCAATAATTGGGATTCTGCTCGCCTTCGCGCGGTCGAGCAGATCCTGGAACGCTTGGCTTCTGCTCTCGCCATAAACAGGCTTTGAGACTTGATGAGGCTTTGTATGCCTTAGAAAATTCTTCAATGCTTGGGATTCTGCTTGCCTTCGCGCGGTCGAGCAGATTCTGGCACCCTTGGCATCTAGTCTTGCCATAAACAGGCTTTGAGACTTGATGAGCCTTTCCATTCCTTAGAAAATTCTTCAATGCTTGGGATTCTGCTCGCCTTCGCACGGTCGAGTAGATCCTGGCACGCTTGGCATCGGGTCTCGCCATAAACAGGCTTTGAAACTTGATGAGCCTTTGCATGCCTTAGAAAATTCTTCAATACTTGGGAGTTTGCTCAACTTCCCGCGGTCGAGCAGATCCTGGCACGCTTGGCTTCTGGTCTCGCCATAAACAGGCTTTGAGACTTTGTGAGCCTTTGCATGCCTTAGAAAATTCTTCAAAGCTTGGGATTCTGCTCGCCTTCGCGCGGTCGAGCAGATTCTGGCACGCTTGGCATCTGGTCTCGCCATAAACAGGCTTTGAGACTTGATGAGCCGTTGCATTCCTTAGAAAATTCTTCCATGCTTGGGAGTCTGCTCGCCTTCGCACGGTCGAGCAGATCCTGGCACGCTTGGCATCTGATCTCGCCATAAACAGGCTTTGAAACTTGATGAGCCTTTGCATGCCTTAGAAAATTCTTCAATGCTTGGGATTCTGCTCGCCTTCGCGCGGTCGAGCAGATTCTGGCACGCTTGGCATCTGGTCTCGCCATAAACAGGTTTTGAGACTTGATGAGCCTTTCCATTCCTTAGAAAATTCTTCAATGCTTGGGATTCTGCTCGCCTTCGCGCGGTCGAGCAGATTCTGGCACCCTTGGCATCTAGTCTTGCCATAAACAGGCTTTGAGAGTTGATAAGCCATTGCATGCCTTAGAAAATTCTTCAATGCTTGGGATTCTGCTCGCCTTCGCACAGTCGAGCAGATCCTGGCACGCTTGGCATCTGGTCTCGCCATAAACAGGCTTTGAAACTTGATGAGCCTTTGCATGCCTTAGAAAATTCTTCAATACTTGGGAGTCTGCTCAACTTCCCGC
>NW_006262379.1:7301-8160 GCF_000493195.1 Citrus x clementina | reverse complement strand
TTAGAAAATTCTTCAATGCTTGGGATTCTGCTCGCCTTCGCTCGGTCGAGCAGATTCTGGCACCCTTGGCATCTGGTCTTGCCATAAACAGGGCTTTTGACCTTTGACAGTTTATGAGCCTTTGCATGCCATAGAAAATTCTTCAATGCTTTGGGATTCTGCTCGCCTTCGCACGGTCGAGCAGATCCTGGCACGCTTGGCATCTGGTCTCGCAATAAACAGGCTTTGAAACTTGATGAGCCTTTGCATGCCTTAGAAAATTCTTCAATACTTGGGTTTCTGCTAGCCTTCGCGCGGTCAAGCTGATCCTGGCACGTTTCGCTTCTGGTCTCGCCATAATCAGGCTTTGAGATTGAGTGAGCCTTTGCATGCCTTAGAAAATTCTTCAATGCTTGGGATTCTGCTTGCCTTCGCGCGGTCGAGCAGATTCTGGCACCCTTGGCATCTAGTCTTGCCATAAACAGGCTTTGAGACTTGATGAGCCTTTGCATGCCTTAGAAAATTCTTCAATGCTTGGGATTCTGCTTGCCTTCGCGCGGTCGAGCAGATTCTGGCACCCTTGGCATCTAGTCTTGCCATAAACAGGCTTTGAGACTTGATGAGCCTTTGCATGCCTTAGAAAATTCTTCAATGCTTGGGATTCTGCTCGCCTTCGCAGGGTCGAGCAGATCCTGGCACGCTTGGCTTCTGGTCTCGCCATAAACAGGCTTTGAGACTTAGTGAGCCTTTGCATGCCTTAGAAAATTTTTCAATGCTTGGGATTCTGCTCGCCTTCGCGCGGTCGAGCAGATTCTGGCACGCTTGGCTTCTGGTCTCGCCATAAACAGGCTTTGAGACTTGATGAGCCTTTGCATGCCTT
>NW_006262379.1:6489-7120 GCF_000493195.1 Citrus x clementina | reverse complement strand
CTCTTGGCTTCTGGTCTCGCCATAAACAGGCTTTGAGACTTAGTGAGCGTTTGCATGCCTTAGAAAATTCTTCAATGCTTGGGATTCTGCTCGCCTTCGCGCGGTCGTGCAGATTCTGGCACGCTTGGCATTTGGTCTCGCCATAAACAGGCTTTGAGACTTGATGAGCCTTTGCATGCCTTAGAAAATTCTTCAATGCTTGGGATTCTCCTCGCCTTCGCACGGTCGAGCAGATTCTGGCACGCTTGGCATCTGGCCTCGCCATAAACAGGCTTTGAAACTTGATGAGCCTGTGCATGCCTTAGAAAATTCTTCAATACTTGGGATTCTGCTCAACTTCGCGCGGTGGAGCAGATCCTGGCACGCTTGGCTTCTGGTCTCGCCATAAACAGGCTTTGAGACTTAGTGAGCCTTAGCATGCCTTAGAAAATTCTTCAATGCTTGGGATTCTGCTCGCCTTCGCGCGGTCGAGCATATTCTGGCACGCTTGGCATCTGGTCTCGCCATAAACAGGCTTTGAGACTTGATGAGCCTTTGCATGCCTTACAAAATTCTTCAATACTTGGGACTCTGCTCGCCTTCGCGCGGTCGAGCATATCCTGGCACGCTTGGCTTCTGGTCTCGCCATAAA
>NW_006262379.1:4500-6389 GCF_000493195.1 Citrus x clementina | reverse complement strand
TTTGAGACTTAGTGAGCCTTTGCATGCCTTAGAAAATTCTTCAGTGCTTGGGATTCTGCTCGCCTTCGCGCGGTCGAGCAGATTCTGGCACCCTTGGCATCTGGTCTTGCCATAAACAGGCTTTGACAGTTGCTGAGCCTTTGCATGCCATAGAAAATTCTTCAATGCTTGGGATTCTGCTCGCCTTCGCACGGTCGAGCAGATCTTGGCACGCTTGGCATCTGGTCTCGCAATAAACAGGCTTTGAAACTTGATGAGCCTTTGCATGCCTTAGAAAATTCTTCAATACTTGGGATTCTGTTCGCCTTCGCGTGGTCGAGCAGATCTTGGCACGCTTGGCATCTGGTCTCGCCATAAACAGGCTTTGAAACTTGATAAGCCTTTGCATGCCTTAGAAAATTCTTCAATACTTGGGTTTCTGCTAGCCTTCGCGCGGTCAAGCTGATCCTGGCACGTTTCGCTTCTGGTCTCGCCATAATCAGGCTTTGAGATTTAGTGAGCCTTTGCATGCCTTAGAAAATTCTTCAATGCTTGGGATTCTGCTCGCCTTCGCAGGGTCGAGCAGATCCTGGCACGCTTGGCTTCTGGTCTCGCCATAAACAGGCTTTGAGACTTAGTGAGCCTTTGCATGCCTTAGAAAATTTTTCAATGCTTGGGATTCTGATCGCCTTCGCGCGGTCGAGCAGATTCTGGCACGCTTGGCATTTGGTCTCGCCATAAACAGGCTTTGAGACTTGATGAGCCTTTGCATGCCTTAGAAAATTCTTCAATGCTTGGGATTCAGCTCGCCTTCGCTGGGTCGAGCAGATCCTGGCACGCTTGGCTTCTGGTCTCGCCATAAACAGGCTTTGAGACTTGATGAGCCTTTCCATTCCTTAGAAAATTCTTCAATGCTTGGGATTCTGCTCGCCTTCGCGCGGTCGAGTAGATTCTGGCACCCTTGGCATCTGGTCTTGCCATAAATAGGCTTTGACAGTTTATGAGCCTTTGCATGCCTTAGAAAATTCTTCAATGCTTGGGATTCTGCTCGCCTTCGCACGGTCGAGTAGATCCTGGCACGCTTGGCATCTGGTCTCGCCATAAACAGGCTTTGAAACTTGATGAGCCTTTGCATGCCTTAGAAAATTCATCAATGCTTGGGATTCTGCTCGCCTTCACGCGGTCGAGCAGATTCTGGCACGCTTGGCATCTGGTCTCGCCATAAACAGGCTTTGAAACTTGATGAGCCTTTGCATGCCTTAGAAAATTCTTCAATGCTTGGGATTCTGCTCGCCTTCGCGCGGTCGAGCAGATTCTGGCACGCTTGGCATCTGGTCTCGCCATAAACAGGCTTTGAGACTTGATGAGCCTTTGCATGCCTTAGAAAATTCTTCAATGCTTGGGATTCTGCTCGCCTTCGCGCGGTCGAGCAGATCCTGGCACGCTTGGCATCTGGTCTCGCCATAAACAGGCTTTGAGACTTGATGAGCCTTTGCATGCCTTAGAAAATTCTTCAATGCTTGGGATTCTGCTCGCCTTCGCGCGGTCGAGCAGATTCTGGCACGCTTGGCATCTGGTCTCGCCATAAACAGGTTTTGAGACTTGATGAGCCTTTGCATGCCTTAGAAAATTCTTCAATGCTTGGGAGTCTGCTCGCCTTCGCACGGTCGAGCATATCCTGGCAGGCTTGGCATCTGGTCTCGCCATAAACAGGCTTTGAAACTTGATGAGCCTTTGCATGCCTTAGAAAATTCTTCAATACTTGGGAGTCTGCTCAACTTCCCGCGGTCGAGCAGATCCTGGCACGCTTGGCTTCTGGTCTCGCCATAAACAGGCGTTGAGACTTAGTGAGCCTTTGCATGCCTTAGAAAATTCTTCAATGCTTGGGATTCTGCTCGCGTTCGTGCGGT
>NW_006262379.1:1594-2571 GCF_000493195.1 Citrus x clementina | reverse complement strand
GCCTTCGCACGGTCGTGCTGATTCTGGCACGCTTGGCATCTGGTCTAGCCATAAACAGGCTTTGAGACTTGATGAGGCTTTGCATGCCTTAGAAAATTCTTCAATGCTTGGGATTCTGCTCGCCTTCGCACTGTCGAGCAGATCCTGGCACGCTTGGCATCTGGTCTCGCCATAAACAGGCTTTGAGACTTGATAAGCCATTGCATGCCTTAGAAAATTCTTCAATACTTGGGATTCTGCTCGCCTTCGCGCGGTCGAGCAGATCCTGGCACGCTTGGCTTCTAGTCTCGCCATAAACAGGCTTTGAGACTTCGTGAGCCTTTGCATGCCTTAGAAAATTCTTCAATGCTTGGGATTCTGCTCGCCTTCGCGCGGTCGAGCAGATCCTGGCACGCTTGGCATCTGGTCTCGCCATAAACAGGCTTTGAAACTTGATGAGCCTTTGCATGCCTTAGATAATTCTTCAATACTTGGGATTCTGCTCAACTTCGCGCGGTCGAGTAGATCCTGGCACGCATGGCATCTGGTCTCGCCATAAACAGGCTTTGAGACTTTGTGAGCGTTTGCATGCCTTAGAAAATTCTTCAATGCTTGGGATTCTGCTCGCCTTCGCGCGGTCGTGCAGATTCTGGCACGCTTGGCATTTGGTCTCGCCATAAACAGGCTTTGAGACTTGATGAGCCTTTGCATGCCTTAGAAAATTCTTCAATGCTTGGGATTTTGCTCGCCTTCGCGCGGTCGAGCAGATTCTGGCACGCTTGGCATCTGGTCTCGCCATAAACTGGCTTTGAGACTTGATGAGCCTTTGCATGCCTTAGAAAATTCTTCAATACTTGGGAATCTGCTCGCCTTCGCGCGGTCGAGCAGATCCTGGCACGCTTGGCATCTGGTCTCGCCATAAACAGGCTTTGAGACTTGATGAGCCTTTGCATGCCTTAGAAAAATTCTTCATACTTGGGAATCTGCTCGCCTTCGCG
>NW_006262379.1:0-1494 GCF_000493195.1 Citrus x clementina | reverse complement strand
GCATGCCTTAGAAAATTCTTCAATGCTTGGGATTCTGCTCGCCTTCGCGCGGTCGAGCAGATCCTGGCACGCTTGTGCTATGCATGGTCTTCTCGCCATAAACAGGCTTTGAGACTTGATGCAGCCTTTGCATGCCTTAGAAAATTCTTCAATACTTGGGATTCTGCTCGCCTTCGCGCGGTCGAGCAGATCCTGGCACGCTTGGCATCTGGTCTCGCCATAAACAGGCTTTGAGACTTGATGAGCCTTTGCATGCCTTAGAAAATTCTTCAATACTTGGGATTCTGCTCGCCTTCGCGCGGTCGAGCAGATCCTGGCACGCTTGGCTTCTAGTCTCGCCATAAACAGGCTTTGAGACTTCGTGAGCCTTTGCATGCCTTAGAAAATTCTTCAATGCTTGGGATTCTGCTCGCCTTCGCGCGGTCGTGCTGATTCTGGCACGCTTGGCATCTGGTATAGCGATAAACAGGCTTTGAGACTTGATCAGCCATTGCATCCCTAGAAAATTCTTCAATACTTGGGATTCTGTTCGCCTTCGCGCGGTCGAGCAGATCCTGACACGCTTTGCTTCTAGTCTCGCCATAAACAGGCTTTGAGACTTCGTGAGCCTTTGCATGCCTTAGAAAATTCTTCAATGCTTGGGATTCTGCTCGCCTTCGCGCGGTCGTGCTGATTCTGGCACGCTTGGCATCTGGTCTAGCCATAAACAGGCTTTGAGACTTGATGAGGCTTTGCATGCCTTAGAAAATTCTTCAATGCTTGGGATTCTGCTCGCCTTCGCACTGTCGAGCAGATCCTGGCACGCTTGGCATCTGGTCTCGCCATAAACAGGCTTTGAGACTTGATAAGCCATTGCATGCCTTAGAAAATTCTTCAATGCTTGGGATTCTGCTCGCCTTCGCAGGGTCGAGCATATCCTGGCACGCTTGGCTTCTGGTCTCGCCATAAACAGGCTTTGAAACTTGATGAGCCTTTGCATGCCTTAGATAATTCTTCAATACTTGGGATTCTGCTCAACTTCGCGCGGTCGAGTAGATCCTGGCACGCATGGCTTCTGGTCTCGCCATAAACAGGCTTTGAGACTTTGTGAGCCTTTGCATGCCTTAGAAAATTCTTCAATGTTTGGGATTCTGCTCGCCTTCGCGCGGTCGAGTAGATTCTGGCACCCTTGGCATCTGGTCTTGCCATAAACAGGCTTTGAGACTTGATAAGCCATTGCATGCCTTAGAAAATTCTGCAATGCTTGGGATTCTGCTCGCCTTCGCACGGTCGAGCAGATCCTCGCACGCTTGGCATCTGGTCTCGCCATAAACAGGCTCTGAAACTTGATGAGGCTTTGCATGCCTTAGAAAATTCTTCAATGCTTGGGATTCTGCTCGCCTTCGCACTGTCGAGCAGATCCTGGCACGCTTGGCATCTGGTCTCGTCATAAACAGGCTTTGAAACTTGATGAGCCTTTGCATGGCTTAGAAAATTCTTCAATACTGGGATTTG
>NW_006262380.1:0-1046 GCF_000493195.1 Citrus x clementina | reverse complement strand
TTATATAATAATATTAATAATGATGACATTTATGATAGTAATAATAATAATACTACATAACAATAATTAAAATAATAAATTTTAATAATAATATTGTTATTAATATAATAATAATGAAACTAATAAATAATAATAATAATAATAATAATAATAATAATAATAATAACTATTAAAAAAATTTCAAAAGCCATTTTATCCAAAAAAGCACTTATAAAAAAATTTGTAATTTCTAATGCCTATTCAAATTTTCATAAAATATAGGGTAGTACAGTGTTATTAACTAAAAAAGACAAAACTTGGTATGTTGCAACGGTTGCAACATAGTTTCATCTATATTAATATAGTACATAATCTTTTATATCACATTATCACTCGGGTTAAAGAAAACTGCAGCAAATTACTATTATTTTCTAAACAAACCTCTATTAAATTATAATTTCATTTTAATAATAAAAATAATTGATCCTAATACTATAACGGTAAAGAAGTTTTACTCTAAATTTATTTTGTTTAATTTTCATTAATCGATTTTTTTTTAACAGATACATTACACGTATATTTGTTAATTTGTTTGTTTTTACTTACATGGGTATACTTGCAACGTTAAAAACACAAACGGATTCAAGCAGGTGGGCGACCCGAAGTCGTGAATGAATGGGCCTTCTTTCAGAAGCCTAATATGAATGAATTGGGCATTTGGCACCCCTCAAAAATTCTTATAACACGCCATTTGCCACATTTAGGATTTTACCCTTAATGAAATAAAAGACAAGACTTGCTATTAAGGATTTCTAGGTAGCACTTTTTTTTTTTTTATATCTTAAACTTGAATGAGTCTAAGTGGGTATGAATGTATATATTAGAATAATATGTTTGTTTTTTATTTTTTAACGTCTGAGTAGAAGTGTTAAGTTGTTTATTTTTATAAACTCAAAACATCTTAAATATAATAGTTTTACACTTATGACTTTGAAAGTGTTACATATACTTGAAGTTTAAATAGGCATACATTTACAATGTTTTCTAGTACAATACTTTATATATGT
>NW_006262381.1:0-1050 GCF_000493195.1 Citrus x clementina | reverse complement strand
ATGTGTTACGGCCGAAACCGGCAAAGCCTACTAAGCGGCCCCCGATCTTGCCCATTTTTCGCCGTTCAAACTGCCGCGCGGCTACCCCCCATCCCGATGCCCCCGGACCGCTGGTCCCGTGGTACGAAACGGAAACGGAATCGGGGGCCCCGATCATGAGTTACGGCCCCTTCTTTGCGGCCCCCGAGGCCGTGCGCTATAGCCCCTTGGGCGCCCCCGCCGCCGACCGCACCCGTCCGAACCCGACCACCTCCCCCGCCGTGTACCGATCCCGCCCCGCTGTCCCCCCCGGGGCATGAACCGCCCCCCGGGGCATGAACCGCCCCCCGGGGGGCCGAAACCGGCAAAACGGGCCAAACGGCCCCGATCTTACCCATTTTTCGGCGATCAAACCGCCGCACGGCTACCCCCCCATCCCGATGCCCCCGGACCGCTGGTCCCGTGGGACCAAACGGAAACGGAATCGGAGGCCCGGATCATGAGTTACGGCCGAAACCGGCAAAGCCTACTAAGCGGCCCCCGATCTTTCCCATTTTTCGCCGTTCAAACTGCCGCGCGGCTACCCCCCCATCCCGATGCCCCCGGACCGCTGGTCCCGTGGTACGAAACGGAAACGGAATCGGGGGCCCCGATCATGAGTTACGGCCCCCAATTTGCGGCCCCCGAGGCGGTGCGCTATAGCCCCCCGGGCGCCCCCGCCGCCGACCGCACCCGCCTGAACCCGATCACCTCACCCGCCGTGTGCCGATCCCGCCCCGCTGTCCCCCCCGGGGCATGAACCGCCCCCCGGGGGGCCGAAACCGGCAAAACGGGCCAAACGGCCCCGATCTTACCCATTTTTCGGCGATCAAACCGCCGCACGGCTACCCCCCCTTGCCGATGCCCCCGGACCGCTGGTCCCGTGGGACCAAACGGAAACGGAATCGGAGGCCCGGATCATGAGTTACGGCCGAAACCGGCAAAGCCTACTAAGCGGCCCCCGATCTTGCCCATTTTTCGCCGTTCAAACTGCCGCGCGGCTACCCCCCCACCCCGATGCCCCCGGACCGT
>NW_006262382.1:0-1070 GCF_000493195.1 Citrus x clementina | reverse complement strand
CTACTTCGTCCGCCGGACTCGGAATGCCGAGAGACTTTTGGAGGGGCCTCCATGTGCCAAAAACAGGCCGGGGACAAAGCCGCGCCCAAGAGTAACCACCCGAAGGCCGGGCCGCCAATTTTGACCAGCCGAAAAAGGCCACAAAAACGGGTGGGCTATAGCCTTGGGGGGTGGGGCTGGCCAACTTCTTCCGCCGGACTCGGAATGCCGCGAGACTTTGCGAGGGGCCTCCATTTGCCAAAAATAGGCCGCGGGCAAAGCCGTGCCCAAAAATAACCGCCCGAAGGCCGGGGCCCCAAGTTCGTCCAGCGGAAAAAGGCCACAAAAACGGGTGGGCTATAGCCTTGGAGGGTGGGGCTGGCCAACTTCTTCCGCCGGACTCGGAATGCCGCGAGACTTTACGAGGGGCCTCCAAGTGCCAAAAATAGGCCGCGGGCAAAACCGCACCAGAAAAAAACCGCCCGAAGGCCGGGGCGCCAAGTTCGTCCAGCGGAAAAAGGCCACAAAAACGGGTGGGCTATAGCCTTGGGGGGTGGGGCTGGCCGACTTCGTCCGCCGGACTCGGAATGCCGCGAGACTTTGCGAGGGGCCTGCGTCTGCCAAAAATAGGCCGTAGACAAAGCCGCACCCATAAATAACAGCCCAAAGGCTGGGGCGCCAAGTTCGTCCAGCGGAAAAAGGCCACAAAAAGGGGTGGGCAACAGCCTGGGTGGTGAAGCTGGCCGACTTCGTCCGCCGGACTCGGAATGCCGGGAGAGTTTGCGGGGGGCCTCCGTGTGCCAAAAATAGGCCACGGACGAAGCCGCGGCCAAAAATAACCGCCCGAAGGCCGGGGCGCCAAGTTCGTCCAGCGGAAAAAAGCCACAAAAACGGGTGGGCTATAGCCTTGGGGGGTGGGGCTGGCCAACTTCGTCCGCCGGACTCGGAATGCCGCGAGACTTTGCGAGGGGCCTCCGTGTGCCAAAAATAGGCCGCGCACTAGGCTGCACCCAAAAATAACCACCCGAAGGCCGGGGCGCCAAGTTCGTCCAGCGGAAAAAGGCCACAAAAACGGGTGGGCTATAGCCTTG
>NW_006262383.1:14109-15574 GCF_000493195.1 Citrus x clementina | reverse complement strand
CCACCCGTTTTTTGGCCATTTTTCCGCTGGGGGGTCTTGGCGCCCCAACGGAAAGGGGGCTGATTTTTGGGCGCGGCTGTGCCCGTGGCCTATTTTTGGCACACGGAGGCCGCCCGCAAAGTCTGGGGCCATTCCGAGTCCGGCGGACGAACTTCGCCCACGCCCCCCACCAAGGCTATAGCCCACCCGATTTTTGCCCATTTTTCCGCTGGGGGGTCTTGGCCCCCCGACCTTCGGGGGCTGATTTTTGGGCGCGGCTGTGCCCGTGGCCTATTTTTGGCACACGGAGTCCGCCCGCAAAGTCTGGGGCCATTCCGAGTCCGGCGGACAAACTTCGCCCATGCCCCCCACGAAGACCATAGCCCACCCGTTTTTTGGCCATTTTTCCGCAGTGGGGTCTTGGCGCCCCGAACTTCGGCGGCTGATTTTTGGGCGCGGCTGTGCCCGTGGCCTATTTTTGGGACACGGATTCCGCCCGCAAAGTCTGGGGCCATTCCGAGTCCGGCGGACGAACTTCGCCCACGCCCCCCACCAAGGCTATAGCCCACCCGATTTTTGGTCATTTTTCCGCTGGGGGGTCTTGGCCCCCCGACCTTCGGCTGCTGATTTTTGGGCGCGGCTGTGCCCGTGGCCTATTTTTGGCACACGAAGTCCGCCCGCAAAGTCTGGGGCCATTCCGAGTCCGGCGGACGAACTTCGCCCACGCCCCCCACCAAGGCTATAGCCCACCCGTTTTTTGGCCATTTTTCCGCTGGCGAGTGTTGGCGCCCCGACCTTCGGGCCCTCATTTTTGGGCGCGGCTGTGCCCGTGGCCTATTTTTGGCACACGGAGGCTGCCCGCAAAGTCTGGGGCCATTCCGAGTCCGGCGGACAAACTTCGCCCACGCCCCCCACGAAGACTATAGCCCACCCGTTTTTTGGCCATTTTGCCGCTGGGGGGTCTTGGCGCCCCGACCTTCGTGGGCTGATTTTTGGGCACGGCTGTGCCCGTGGCCTATTTTTGGCACACGGAGTCCGCCCGCAAAGTCTGGGGCCATTCCGAGTCCGGCGGACGAACTTCGCCCACGCCCCCCACCAAGGCTATAGCCCACCCGATTTTTGGCCATTTTTCCGCTGGGGGGTCTTGGCGCCCCGACCTTCGGGGGCTGATTTTTGGGCGCGGCTGTGCCTGTGGCCTATTTTTGGCACACGGAGGCCGCCCGCAAAGTCTGGGGCCATTCCGAGTCCGGCGGACGAACTTCGCCCACGCCCCCCACCAAGACTATAGCCCACCCCGTTTTTTGGCCATTTTTCCGCTGGAGAGTCTTGGCGCCCCAACGGAAAGGGGGCTGATTTTTGGGCGCGGCTGTGCCCGTGGCCTATTTTTGGCACACGAGGCCGCCCGCAAAGTCTGGGGCCATTCCGAGTCCGGCGGAGAACTTCGCCCACGCCCCCCACCAAGTTTATAGCCCACCCGATTTTTGGC
>NW_006262383.1:11333-13714 GCF_000493195.1 Citrus x clementina | reverse complement strand
CTTCGGGCGCTCATTTTAGGGCGCGGCGGTGCCCGTGGCCTATTTTTGGCACACGGAGGCGGACGCAACGTTTGGGGCCATTCCGAGTCCGGCGGACGAACTTCGCCCACGCCCCCCACCAAAACGATAGCCCACCCGTTTTTTGGCCATTTTTCAGCTGGGGGGTGTTGGAACCCCAACCTTCGGGAGCTCATTTTTGGGCGCGGGTGTGCCCGTGGCCTATTTTTGGCACACGGAGGCCGCCCGCAAAGTTTGGGGCCATTCCGAGTCCGGCGGACGAAGTTCGCCCACGCCCTCCACCAAGGCTATAGCTCACCCGTTTTTTGGCCATTTTTCCGCTGGGGGGTCTTGGCGCCCCAACGGAAAGGGGGCTGATTTTTGGGCGCGGCAGTGCCCGTGGCCTATTTTTGGCACACGGAGGCCGCCCGCAAAGTCTGGGGCCATTCCGAGTCCGGCGGACGAACTTCGCCCACGCCCCCCACCAAGGCTATAGCCCACCCGATTTTTGGTCATTTTTCCGCTGGGGGGTCTTGGCTCCCCGACCTTCGGGGGCTGATTTTTGGGCGCGGCTGTGCTCGTGGCCTATTTTTGGCACACGGAGTCCGCCCGCAAAGTCTTGGGCCATTACGAGTCCGGCGGACGAACTTCGCCCACGCCCCCCACGAAGACCATAGCCCACCCATTTTTTTGCCATTTTTCCGCTGGGGGGTGTTGGCGCCCCGACCTTCGGGCGCTCATTTTTCGGCGCGGCTGTGCCCGTGGCCTATTTTTGGCACACTGAGGCCGCCCGCTAAGTCTGGGGCCATTCCGAGTCCCGCGGACGAACTTCGCCCACGCCCCCCACCAAGGCTATAGCCCACCCGTTTTTTGGCCATTTTTCCGCTGGGGGGTGTTGTTACCCCGACCTTCGGGCGCTCATTTTTGGGCACGGCTGTGCCCGTGGCCTATTTTTGGCACACGGAGGCCGCCCGCAAAGTATGGGGCCATTCCGAGTCCGGCGGACGTTGCCCCGCACCCGGCCCCCCACCAAGGCTATAGCCCACCTGTTGTTTGGCCATTTTTCCGCTGGGGGGTGTTGGCGCCCCGACCTTCGGGCGCTCATTTTTACGTGCGGCTGTGCCCGTGGCCGATTTTTGGCACACGGAGGCCGCCCGCAAAGTCTGGGGCCATTCCGAGTCCGGCGGACGAACTTCGCCCACGCCCCCCACCAAGGCTATAGCCCACCCGTTTTTTGGCCATTTTTGCGCTCGGGGGTGTTGTTACCCCGACCTTCGGGCGCTCAATTTTGGACGCGGCTGTGCCCGTGGCCTATTTTTGGCACACGGAGGCAGCCCGCAAAGTATGGGGCCATTCCGAGTCCGGCGGACGAACTTCGCCCACGCCCCCCACCAAGGCTATAGCCCACCCGATTTTTGGTCATTTTTCCGCTGGGGGGTCTTGGCTCCCCGACCTTCGGGGGCTGATTTTTGGGCGCGGCTGTGCCAGTGGCCTATTTTTGGCACACGGAGTCCGCCCGCAAATTCTTGGGCCATTCCGATTCCGGCGGACGAACTTCGCCCACGCCCCACACGAAGACCATAGCACACCCCATTTTTTGGCCATTTTTCCGCTGGGGCGTGTTGGCGCCCCGACCTTCCGGGGCTGATTTTTGGGCGCGGCTGTGCCCGTGGCCTATTTTTGGCACACGGAGGCCGCCCGCAAAGTCTGGGGCCATTCCGAGTCCGGCGGACGAACTTCGCCCACGCCCCCCACCAAGGCTATAGCACACCCGTTTCTCGGCCATTTTTCCGCTGGGGGGTGTTGGTGCCCCGACCTTCGGGCGCTCATTTTTGGGCGCGGCTGTGCCCGTGGCCTATTTTTGGCACCAGGGGTCCGCCCACAAAGTCTTGGGCTATTCCGAGTCCGGCCGACGAACTTCGCCCACGCCCCCAACGAAGACCATAGCCCACCCATTTTTTGGCCATTTTTCCGCTGGGGGGTTTTGGCGCCCCGACCTTCGGGGGCTGATTTTTGACCGCGGCTGTGACCGCGGCCTATTTTTGGCACACGGAGTCCGCCCGCAAAGTCTGGGGCCATTCCGAGTCCGGCGGACAAACTTCGCCCACGCCCCCCACCAAGGCTATAGCCCACCCGTTTTTTGGCCATTTTTGCGCTGGTGGGTGTTGTTACCCCGACCTTCGGGCGCTCATTTTTTGGTGCGGCTGTGCCCGCGGCCTATTTTTGGCACACGGAGGCAGCCCGCACAGTATGGGGCCATTCCGAGTCCGGCGGACGAACTTCGCCCACGCCCCCCGCTAAGGCTATAGCCCACCCGTTTTTTGGCCATTTTTCCGCTCGTTGGTCTTGGCCCTCTTACCTTTTGGGGGCTGATTTTTGACCGC
>NW_006262383.1:7419-11049 GCF_000493195.1 Citrus x clementina | reverse complement strand
ATAGCCCACCCATTTTTTGGCCATTTTTCCGCTGGGGGGTTTTGGCGCCCCGACCTTCGAGGGCTGATTTTTGACCGCGGCTGTGACCGCGGCCTATTTTTGGCACACGGAGTCCGCCCGCAAAGTCTGGGGCCATTCCGAGTCCGGCGGACAAACTTCGCCCACGCCCCCCACCAAGGCTATAGCCCACCCGTTTTTTGGCCATTTATGCGCTGGTGGGTGTTGTTACCCCGACCTTCGGGCGCTCATTTTTTGGCGCGGCTGTGCCCGTGGCCTATTTTTGGCACACGGAGGCAGCCCGCAAAGTATGGGGCCATTCCGAGTCCGGCGGACGAACTTCGCCCACGCCCCCCGCCAAGGCTATAGCCCACCCGTTTTTTGGCCATTTTTCCGCTCGGGGGTCTTGGCACCCCGACCTTCGGGGGCTGATTTTTGACCGCGGCTGTGACCGCGGCCTATTTTTGGCACACGGAGTCCGCCCGCAAAGTCTGGGGCCATTCCGAGTCCGGCGGACAAACTTCGCCCACGCCCCCCACCAAGGCTATAGCCCACACGTTTTTTGGCCATTTTTCCGCTGGGGGCTGTTGGTGCCCCGACCTTCGGGCGCTCATTTTTGGGCGCAGCTGTGCCCGTGGCCTATTTTTGGCACACGGAGGCCGCCCGCAAAGTCTGGCGCCATTCCGAGTCCGGCGGACGAACTTCGCCCACGCCCCCCACCAAGGCTATAGCCCACCCGTTTTTTGGCCACTTTTCCGCAGGGGGGTGTTGTTACCCCGACCTTCGGGTGCTCATTTTTGGGCGCGGCTGTGCCCGTGGCCTATTTTTGGCACACGGAGGCAGCCCGCAAAGTATGGGGCCATTCCGAGTCCGGCGGACGAACTTCGCCCACGCCCCCCGCCAAGGCTATAGCCCACCCGTTTTTTGGCCATTTTTCCGCTGGGGGGTGTTGGCGCCCCGACCTTCGGGCGCTCATTTTTGGGCGCGGCTGAGTCCGTGGCCTATTTTTGGCACACGGAGGCTGCCCGCAAAGTCTGGGGCCATTCCGAGTCCGGCGGACGAACTTCGCCCACGCACGCCGCCAAGGCTATAGCCCACCCGTTTTTTGGCCATTTTTCGGCTGGCGAGTGTTGGCGCCCCGACCTTCGGGCGCGGCTGTGCCCGTGGCCTAATTTTGGCACACGGAGGCCGCCCGCAAAGTCTGGGGCCATTCCGAGTCCGACGGACGAACTTCGCCCACGCCCCCCACCAAGGCTATAGCCCATCCGATTTTTGGTCATTTTTCCGCTGGGGGGTCTTGGCTCCCCGACCTTCGGGGGCTGATTTTTGGGCGCGGCTGTGCCCGTGGCCTATTTTTGGCACACGGAGTCCGCCCGCAAAGTCTTGGGCCATTCCGAGTCCGGCGGACGAACTTCGCCCACGCCCCCCACCAAGGCTATAGCCCACCCGATTTTTGTCCATTTTTCCGCTGGGGGGTCTTGGCCGCCCGACCTTCGGGGGCTGATTTTTGGGCGCGGCTGTGCCCGTGGCCTATTTTTGGCACACGGAGTCCGCCCGCAAAGTCTGGGGCCATTCCGAGTCCGGCGGACGAACTTCGCCCACGCCCCCCACCAAGGCTATAGCCCACCCGTTTTTTGGCCATTTTTTCGCTGGGGGGTCTTGGCGCCCTGACCTTCGGGGGCTCATTTTTGGGCGCGGCTGTGCCCGTGGCCTATTTTTGGCACACGGAGGCCGCCCGCAAAGTCTGGGGCCATTCCGAGTCCGGCGGACGAACATCGCCCACGCCCCCCACCAAGGCTATAGCCCACCCGATTTCTGGCCATTTTTCCGCTGGGGGGTCTTGGCCCCCCGACCTTCGGGGGCTGATTTTTGGACGCGGCTGTGCCCGTGGCCTATTTTTGGCACACGGAGTCCGCCCGCAAAGTCTGGGGCCAGTTCGAGTCCGGCGGACGAACTTCGCGCACGCCCCCCACCAAGGCTATCGCCCACCCGTTTGTTGGCACTTTTTCCGCTGGGGGATCTTGGCCTCCCGACCTTCGGGGGCTGATTTTTGGGCGCGGTGTGCCCGTGGCCTATTTTTGGCACACGGAGGCCGCCCGCCAAGTCTGGGGCCATTCCGAGTCCGGCGGACGAACTTCGCCCACGCCCCCCACCAAGGCTATAGCCCTCCCGTTTTTTGGCCATTTTTCCGCTGGGGGGTCTTGGCACCCCGACCTTCGGGGGCTGATTTTTGGGGGCGGCTGTACCCGTGGCCTATTTTTGGCACACGGAGGCTGCCCGCAAAGTCTGGTGCCATTACGAGTCCGGCGGACGAACTCCGCCCATGCCCCCAACCAAGGCTATCGCCCACCCGTTTTTTGGCCATTTTTCCGCTGGGGGGTCTTGGCGCACCGACCTTCGGGGGCTGATTTTTGGGCGCCGCAGTTCCCTGGCCTATTTTTGGCACACGCAGGCCGCCCGCAAAGTCTGGTGCCATTCCGAATCCGGCGGATGAACTTCGCCCACGTCCCCCACCAAGGCTATAGCCCACCCGTTTTTTGCCCATTTTTCCGCAGGGGGGTCTTGGCGCCCCGACTTTCGGGGGCTGATTTTTGGGCGCGGCTGCGCCCGTGGCCTATTTTTGGCACACGGAGGCCGCTTGCAAAGTCTGGGGCCATTCCGATTCCGGCGGACGAACTTCGCCCACGTCCCCCACCAAGGCTATAGCCCACCAGATTTTTGGTCATTTTTCCGCAGGGGGGTCTTGGCTCCCCGACCTTCGGGGGCTGATTTTTGGGCGCGGCTGTTCCCATGGCCTATTTTTGGCACACGCAGGCCGCCCGCAAAGTCTGGTGCCATTGCGAGTGCGGCGGACGAACTTCGCCCACGTCCCCCACCAAGGCTATAGCCCACCCGTTTTTTGGCCATTTTTCCGCAGGGGGGTCTTGGCGCCCCGACCTTCGGGCGCTCATTTTTGGGCGCGGCTGTGCCCGTGGCCTATTTTTGGCACACGGAGGCCGCCCGCAGAGTCTGGGGCAATTCCGAGTCCGGCGGACGAACTTCGCCCACGCCCCCCGCCAAGGCTATAGCCCACCCGTTTTTCCGCAATTTTTCCGCTGGGGGGTGTTGGCGCCCCGGCCTTCGGGCACTCATTTATGGGCGCGGCTGTGCCCGTGGCCTATTTTTGGCACACGGAGGCCGCCCGCCAAGTCTGGGGCCATTCCGAGTCCGGCGGACGAACTTCGCCCACGCCCCCCACCAAGGCTATAGCACACCCGTTTCTTGGCCATTTTTCCGCTGGGGGGTTGGCGCCCCGACCTTCGGGCGCTCATTTTTGGGCGCGGCTGTGCCCATGGCCTATTTCTGGCACACGAAGGTCACCCGCAAAGTCTGGCGCCATTCCGAGTCCGGCGGACGAACTTCGCCCACGCCTCCCACCAAGGCTATAGCCCACCCGTTTTTTGGCCATTTTTCCGCTGGGGGGTGTTGGCGCCCCGACCTTCGGGCGCGGCTGAGCCCGTGGCCTATTTTTGGCACAAGGAGGCCGCCCGCAAAGTCTGGGGCCATTCCGAGTCCGGCGGACGAACTTCGCCCACGCCCCCCGCCAAGGCTATAGCCCACCCGTTTTTTGGCCATTTTTCCGCTGGCGAGTGT
>NW_006262383.1:5349-7319 GCF_000493195.1 Citrus x clementina | reverse complement strand
CGCGGCTGTGCCCGTGGCCTATTTTTGGCACACGTGAGGCCGCCCGCAAAGTCTGGGTCCATTCCGAGTCCGGCGGACGAACTTCGCCCCCGCCCCCCACCAAGGCTATAGCCCACCCGTTTCTTGGCCATTGTTCCGCTGGCGAGTGTTGGCGCCCCGACCTTCGGGCGCTCATTTTAGGGCGCGGCTGTGCCCGTGGCCTATTTTTGGCACACGGAAGCCGCCCGTAACATTTCGGGCCATTCCGAGTCCGGCGGACGAACTTCGCCCACGCCCCCCACCAAGGCTATAGCCCACCCGTTTTTTGGCCATTTTTCCGCTGGGGGGTCTTGGCGCCCCAACGGAAAGGGGGCTGATTTTTGGGCGCGGCTGTGCCCGTGGCCTATTTTTGGCACACGGAGGCCGCCCGCAAAGTCTGGGGCCATTCCGAGTCCCGCGGATGAACTTCGCCCACGCCCCCCACCAAGGCTATAGCCCACCCGATTTTTGGTCATTTTTCCGCTGGGGGGTCTTGGGTCCCCGACCTTCGGGGGCTGATTTTTGGGCGCGGCAGTGCCCGTGGCCTATTTTTGGGACACGGAGTCCGCCCGCAAAGTCTTGGGCCATTCCGATTCCGGCGGACGAACTTCGCCCACGCCCCCCACGAAGACCATAGCCCACCCATTTTTTGGCCATTTTTCCGCTGGGGTTTCTTGGCGCCCCGACCTTTGGGGGCTGATATTTGGGCGCGGCTGTGCCCGTCGCCTATTTTTGGCACACGGAGGCCGCCCGCAAAGTCTGGGGCCATTCTGAGTCCGGCGGACGAACTTCGCCCACGCCCTCCACCAAGGCTATAGCCCACCCGATTTTTGGCCATTTTTCCGCTGGGGGGTGTTGTTACCCCGACCTTCGGGCGCTCATTTTTGGGCGCGGCTGTGCCCGTGGCCTATTTTTGGCACACGGAGGCCGCCCGCAAAGTATGGGGCCATTCCGATCCCGGCGGACGAACTTCGTCCACGCCCCCCACCAAGGCTATAGCACACCCGTTTCTTGGCCATTTTTCCGCTGGGGGGTTGGCGCCCCGACCTTCAGGCGCTCATTTTTGGGCGCGGCTGTGCCCGTGGCCTATTTCTGGCACACGAAGGTCGCCCGCAAAGTCTGGCGCCATTCCGAGTCCGGCGGACGAACTTCGCCCACGCCTCCCACCAAGGCTATAGCCCACCCGTTTTTTGGCCATTTTTCCGCTGGGGGGTGTTGGCGCCCCGACCTTCGGGCGCGGCTGAGCCCGTGGCCTATTTTTGGCACACGGAGGCCACCCGCAAAGTCTGGGGCCATTCCGAGCCCGGCGGACGAACTTCGCCCACGCCCCCCGCCAAGGCTATAGCCCACCCGTTTTTTGGCCATTTTTCCGCTGGCGAGTGTTGGCGCCCCGACCTTTGGGCGCGGCTGTGCCCGTGGCCTATTTTTGGCACACGGAGGCCGCCCGCAAAGTCTGGGGCCATTCCGAGTCCGGCGGACGAACTTCGCCCCCGCCCCCCACCAAGGCTATAGCCCACCCGATTTTTGGTCATTTTTCCGCTGGGGGGTCTTGGCTCCCCGACCTTCGGGGGCTGATTTTTGGGCGCGGCTGTGCCCGTGGCCTATTTTTGTCACACGGAGTCCGCCCGCAAAGTCTTGGGCCATTCCGAGTCCGGCGGACGAACTTCGCCCACGCCCCCCACCAAGGCTATAGCCCACCCGTTTTTTGGCCATTTTTCCGCTGGGGGGTGTTGGTGCCCCGACCTTCGGGCGCTCATTTTTGGGCGCGGCTGTGCCCGTGGCCTATTTTTGGCACACGGATGCCGCCCGCAAAGTCTGGGGACATTCTGAGTCCGGCGGACGAACTTCGCCCACGCCCCCCACCAAGGCTATAGCACACCCGTTTCTTGGCCATTTTTCCGCTGGGGGGTTGGCGCCCCGACATTCGGGTGCTCATATTTGGGCGCGGCTGT
>NW_006262383.1:0-4770 GCF_000493195.1 Citrus x clementina | reverse complement strand
GCTGTGCCCGTTGCCTATTTTTGGCACACGGAGGCCGCCCGCAAAGTCTGGCGCCATTCCGAGTCCGGCGGACGAACTTCGCCCACGCCCCCCACCAAGGCTATAGCCCACCCGATTTTTGGTCATTTTTCCGCTGGGGGGTCTTGGCTCCCCGACCTTCGGGGGCTGATTTTTGGGCGCGGCTTTGCCCGTGGCCTATTTTTGGCACACGGAGTCCGCCCGCAAAGTCTTGGGCCATTCCGAGTCCGGCGGACGAACTTCGCCCACGCCCCCCACGAAGACCATAGCCCACCCATTTTTTGGCCATTTTTCCGCTGGGGGGTCTTGGCACCCCGACCTTCGGGGGCTGATTTTTTACCGCGGCTGTGACCGTGGCCTATTTTTGGCACACGGAAGCCGCCCGCAAAGTCCTGTGCCATTCTGAGTCCGGCGGACGAACTTCGCCCACGCCCCCCACCAAGGCTATAGCGCACCCGATTTTTGTCCATTTTTCAGCTGGGGGGTCTTGGCCCCCCGACCTTCGGGGGCTGATTTTTGGGCACGGCTGTGCCCGTGGCCTATTTTTGGCACACGGAGTCCACCCGCAAAGTCTGGGGCCATTCCGAGTCCGGCGGACGAACTTCGCCCACGCCCCCCACGAAGGCTATAGCCCACACGTTTTTTGGCCATTTTTCCGCTGGGGGGTCTTCGCGCCCCGACCTTCGGGGGCTCATTTTTGGACGCGGCTATGCCCGTGGCCTATTTTTGGCACACGGAGGCCGCCCGCAAAGTCTGGGGCCATTCCGAGTCCGGCGGACGAACTTCGCCCACGCCCCCCACCAAGGCTATAGCCCACCCGATTTTTGGCCATTTTTCCGCTGGGGGGTCTTGGCCCCCCGACCTTCGGCGGCTGATTTTTGGGCGCGGCCGTGCCCGTGGCCTATTTTTGGCACACGGAGTCCGCCCGCAAAGTCTGGGGCCATTCCGAGTCCGGCGGACAAACTTCGCCTACGCCCCCCACGAAGACTATAGCCCACCCGTTTTTTGGCCATTTTTCCGCTGGGGGGTCTTGGCGCGCCGACCTTCGGGGGCTGATTTTTTAGCGCGGCTGTGCCCGTGGCCTATTTTTGGCACACGGAGTCCGCCCGCAAAGTCTGGGGCCATTCCGAGTCCGGCGGACGAACTTCGCGAACACCCCCCACCAAGGCTATCGCCCACCCGTTTGTTGGCACTTTTTCCGCTGGGGGATCTTTGCCTCCCGACCTTCGGGGGCTGATTTTTGGGCGCGGCTGTGCCCGTGGCCTATTTTTGGCACATGGAGGCCGCCCGCCAAGTCTGGGGCCATTCCGAGTCCGGCGGACGAACTTCGCCCACGCCCCCCACCAAGGCTATAGCCCACCCGTTTTTTGGCCATTTTTCCGCTGGCGAGTGTTGGCGCCCCAACCTTCGGGCGCTCATTTTTGGGCGCGGCTGAACCCGTGGCCTATTTTTGGCACACGGAGGCCGCCCGCAAAGTCTGGGGCCATTCCGAGTCCGGCGGACGAACTTCGCCCACGCCCCCCACCAAGGCTATAGCCCACCCGTTTTTTGGCCATTTTTCCGCTGGCAAGTGTTGGCGCCCCGACCTTCGGGAGCTGATTTTTGACCGCGGCTGTGCCCGTGGCCTATTTTTGGGACAAGGAGTCCGCCCACAAAGTCTGGTGCCATTCTGAGTTCGACGGACGAACTTCGCCCACGCCCACCACCAAGGCTATAGCCCACCCGTTTTTTGGCCAATTTTCCGCTGGGGGGTGTTGGCTCCCCGACCTTCGGGCGCTCATTTTTGGGCGCGGCTGTGCCCGTGGCCTATTTTTGGCACACGGAGGCCGCCCGTAAAGTCTGGGGCCATTCCGAGTCCGGCGGACGAACTTCGCCCACGGCCCCCACCAAGGCTATAGCCCACCCGTTTTTTGGCCATTTTTCCGCTGGGGGGTGTTGTTACCCCAACCTTCGGGCGCTCATTTTTGGGCGCGTCTGTGCCCGTGGCCTATTTTTGGCACACGGAGGCCGCCCGCAAAGTATGGGGCCATTCCGAGTCCGGCGGACGAACTTCGCCCGCGCCCCCCACCAAGGCTATAGCCCACCCGTTTTTTGGCCATTTTTCCGCTGGGGGGTGTTGTTACCCCGACCTTCGGGCGCTCATTTTTGGGCGCGGCTGTGCCCGTGGCCTATTTTTGGCACACGGAGGCCGCCCGCAAAGTATGTGGCCATTCCGAGTCCGGCGGACGAACTTCGCCCACGCCCCCCACCAAGGCTATAGCCCACCCGTTTTTTGGCCATTTTTCCGCTGGGGGGTGTTGTTACCCCGACCTTCGGGCGCTCATTTTTGGGCACGGCTGTGCCCGTGGCCTATTTTTGGCACACGGAGGTAGCCCACAAAGTATGGGGCCATTCCGAGTCCGGCGGACGAACTTCGCCCACGCACCCCACCAAGGTTATAGCCCACCCGTTTTTTGGCCATTTTTCCGCTGGGGGGTGTTGGCGCCCCGACCTTCGGGCGCTCATTTTTGGGCGCGGCTGTGCCCGTGGCCTATTTTTGGCACACGGAGGCCGCCCGTAAAGTCTGGGGCCCTTCCGAGTCCGGCGGACGAACTTCGCCCACGCCCCCCACCAAGGCTATAGCCCACCCGTTTTTTGGCCATTTTTCCGCTGGGGGGTGTTGTTACCCCAACCTTCGGGCGCTCATTTTTGGGCGCGGCTGTGCCCGTGGCCTATTTTTGGCACACGGAGGCCGCCCGCAAAGTATGGGGCCATTCCGAGTCCGGCGGACGAACTTCGCCCACGCCCCCCACCAAGGGTATAGCCCACCCGTTTTTTGGCCATTTTTCCGCTGGGGGGTGTTGTTACCCCGACCTTCGGGCGCTCATTTTTAGGCACGGCTGTGCCCGTGGCCTATTTTTGGCACACAGAGTTAGCCCGCAAAGTATGGGGCCATTCCGAGTCCGGCGGACGAACTTCGCCCACGCCCCCCGCCAAGGCTATAGCCCACCCGTTTTTTGGCCATTTTTCCGCTGGGGGGTGTTGGCGCCCCGACCTTCGGGCGCTCATTTTTGGGCGCGGCTGAGCCCGTGGCCTATTTTTGGCACACGGAGGCCGCCCGCAAAGTCTGGGGCCATTCCGAGTCCGGCGGACGAACTTCGCCCATGCCCCCCGCCTAGGCTATAGCCCACCCGTTTTTTGGCCATTTTTCCGCTGGCGAGTGTTGGCGCCCCGACCTTCGGGCGCTCATTTTAGGGCGCGGCTTTGCCCCTGGGCTATTTTTGGCACACGGAGGCTGCCCGCAAAGTTTGGGGCCATTCCGAGTCCGGCGGACGAACTTCGCCCACGCCCCCCACCAAGGCTATAGCCCACCCGTTTTTTGGCCATTTTTCCGCTGGCGAGTGTTGGCGCTCCGACCTTCGGGCGCTCATTTTAGGGCGCGGCTTTGCCCGTGGGCTATTTTTGGCACACGGAGGCCGCCCGCAAAGTTTGGGGCCAATCCGAGTCCGGCGGACGAACTTCGCCCACGCCCCCCACCAAGGCTATAGCCCACCCGTTTTTTGGCCATTTTTCCGCTGGGGGGTGTTGGAACCCCAACCTTCGGGAGCTCATTTTTGGGCGCGGCTGTGCCCGTGGCCTATTATTGGCACACGGAGGCCGCCCGCAAAGTCTGGGGCCATTCCGAGTCCGGCGGACGAACTTCCCCCACGCCCCCCACCAAGGATATAGCCCACCCGATTTTTGGTCATTTTTCCGCTGGGGGGTCTTGGCTCCCCGACCTTCGGGGGCTGATTTTTGGGCGCGGCTGTGCCCGTGGCCTATTTTTGGCGCACGGAGGCCGCCCACCAAGTCTGGGGCCATTACGAGTCCGGCGGACGAACTTCGCCCGCGACCCCCCACCAAGGGTATAGCCCACCCGTTTTTTGACCATTTTTCCGCTGGGGGGTGTTGTTACCCCGACCTTCGGGCGCTCATTTTTGGGGCGCGGCTGTGCCCGTGGCCTATTTTTGGCACACGGAGCCCGCCCGCAAAGTATGTGGCCATTCCGAGTCCGGCGGACGAACTTCGCCCACGCCCCCCACCAAGGCTATAGCCCACCCGTTTTTAGGCCATTTTTCCGCTGGGGGGTCTTGGCACCCCGACCTTCGGGTGCTGATTTTTGGGCGCGGCTGTGCCCGTGGCCTATATTTGGCACATGGAGGCCGCCCGCAAAGTCTGGGGCCATTCCGACTCCGGCGGACGAACTTCGCCCCCGCCCCCCACCAAGGCTATAGCCCACCCGTTTTTTGGCCATTTTTCCGCTGGGGGGTCTTGGCACCCCGACCTTCGGGGGCTGATTTTTGGGCGCGGCTGTGCCCGTGGCCTATTTTTGGCGCACGGAGGCCGCCCGCCAAGTTTGGGGCATTCCGAGTCCGGCGGACGAACTTCGCCCCCGCCCCCCACCAAGGCTATAGCCCACCCGTTTTTTGGCCATTTTTCTGCTGGGGGGTCTTGGCACCCCGACCTTCGGGGGCTGATTTTTGGGCACGGCTGTGCCGGTGGCCTATTTTTGGCGCACGGAGGCCGCCCGCCAAGTCTGGGGCCATTCCGAGTCCGGCGGACGAACTTCGCCCCCGCCCCCCACCAAGGCTATAGCCCACCCGTTTTTTGGCCATTTTTCCGCTGGGGGGTTTTGGCACCCCGACTTTCGGGGGCTGATTTTTCAGCGCGGCTGTGCCCGTGGCCTATTTTGGCGCACGGAGGCCGTCCGCAAAGTCGGGGCCATCCGATCCC
>NW_006262384.1:1345-1906 GCF_000493195.1 Citrus x clementina | reverse complement strand
GCGAAGTTCGTCCGCCGGATTCGGAATGGGGCGAGACTTTCGAGGGGCCGCGGGGTACCAAAAATAAGCCGCGGGCAAAGCCGCTCCCAAAAATAAGAGCCCGAAGGTCGTGGCGCCAAAACCACCCAGCGGAAAAATGGCCAAAAAACGGGTGGGCTATAGCCTTGGTGGGGGCCGCGGGCGAAGTTCGTCTGCCGGACTCGGAATGCGGCAAGACTTTGCGAGGGCCTCGGGGTGCCAAAAATAAACCGCGGGCACTGCCGCGCCCAAAAATAAGCGCCCGAAGGTCGTGGTGCCAAAACCCCCCAGCGGAAAAATGGCCAAAAAACGGGTGGGCTATAGCCTTGGTGGGGGGAACGGGCGAAGTTCGTCCGCCGGACTCGGAATGCGGCAAGACTTTGCAAAGGCCTCCGGGTGCCAAAAATAAACCGCGGGCACAGCCGCGCCAAAAAATAAGCGCCCGAAGGTCGTGGTGCCAGAACCCCCCAGCGGAAAAATGGCGAAAAAACGGGTGGGCTATAGCCTTGGTGGGGGGCGCGGGCGAAGTTCGTCCGCCGGACT
>NW_006262384.1:0-510 GCF_000493195.1 Citrus x clementina | reverse complement strand
AAAAATGGCCAAAAAACGGGGTGGTCAATAGCCTTGGTGGGGGGCGCGGGCGAAGTTCGTCCGCCGGACTCGGAATGGGGCGAGGCCTTGCGAGGGGCCTCGGGGTGCCAAAAATAAGCCGCGGGCAAAGCCGCGCCCAAAAATAAGAGCCCGAAGGTCGTGGGGCCAAAACCCCCCAGCGGAAAAATGGCCAAAAAACGGGTGGGCTATAGCCTTGGTGGGGGGCGCGGGCGAAGTTCGTCCGCCGGACTCGGAATGGGGCGAGACTTTGCGAGGGGCCTCGAGGTGCCAAAAATAAGCCGTGGGCAAAGCCGCGCCCAAAAATAAGAGCCCGAAGGTCGTGGCGCCAAAACCCCCCAGCGGAAAAATGGCCAAAAAACGGGTGGGCTATAGCCTTGGTGGGGGGCGCGGGCGAAGTTCGTCCGCCGGACTCGGAATGCGGCAAGACTTTGCGAGGGCCTCGGGGTGCCAAAAATAAACCGCGGGCACAGCCGCGCCCAAAAATAAGCG
>NW_006262385.1:0-1073 GCF_000493195.1 Citrus x clementina | reverse complement strand
CCGAGTCCGGCGGACGAAGTTGGCCAGCCCCACCCCCCAAGGGTATAACCCCCCCGTTTTTGTGGCCTTTTTTCGCTGGAAGAAATTGGGGACCCCGGCCTTTGGGGGGTTATTTTTAGGGGCGGCTGTGCCCGCGGCCTATTTTTTGGCACACGGAGGAGCCTCGCAAAGTCTCGCGCCATTCCGAGTCCGGCGGACGAAGTTGGCCATCCCCACCCCCCAAGGTTATAGCCCACCCGTTTTTGTGGCCTTTTTCCGCTATACGAACTTGGCGCCCCGGCCTTCGGGCGGGTATTTTTGAGCACTGCTGTGCCCGCGGCCTATTTTTGGCACACGGAGGCACCTCGGAAGGTCTCGCTCCATTCCGAGTCCGGCGGACGAAGTTGGCCAGCCCCACCCCCCAAGGCTATAGCCCACCCGTTTTTGTGGCCTTTTTCCGCTGGATGAACTTGGCGCCCCGGCCTTCGGGCGGTTATATTTGGGCGCGGCTTTGCCCGCGGCCTATTTTTGGTACACGGAGGCCCCTCGGAAAGTCTCGCGGCATTCTGAGTCCGGCGGACGAAGTTGGCCAGCCCCACCCTCCAAGGCTATAGCCCACCCGTTTTTGTGGCTTTTTTCCGCTGGATGACTTGGCGCCCCGGCCTTCGGGCAGTTATTTGTGGGCGTGGCTTTGTCCACGGCCTATTTTTCACACACGGAGGCCCCTCGCAAAGTCTCGCGGCATTCCGAGTCCGGCGGACGAAGTTGGCCAGCCCCACCCCCCAAGCTATATCCCACCCGTTTTTGTTGCCTTTTTCCGCTGGACGAACTTGGCGCCCCCGCCTTTGGGCGGTTATTTTTGGGTGCGGCTTCGACCGCCGCCTATTCTTGGCACGTGGAAGCCCCTCGCAAAGTGTCGCGGCATTCCGAATCCGGCCGACGAAGTTGGTCTGCCCCACCCCCCCAAGGCTATAGCCCACCCGTTTTTGTGGCCTTTTTCCGCTGGACGAACATGGAGCCCCGGCCTTCGGGAGGTTATATTTGGGTGCGACTTTGCCCGTGGCCTATTTTTGGCACACGGAGAACCCTTGCAA
>NW_006262386.1:0-1078 GCF_000493195.1 Citrus x clementina | reverse complement strand
CTACGGGCGAAGCCGCGCCCAAAAATAACCGCCCGAAGGCCGGGGTGCCGAGTTCGTGCAGCGCAAAAAGGCCACAAAAACGGGTGGGCTACAGTCTTGGGGGGTGGGGCTGGCTGACATCGTCCGCTGGACTCGGAATGGCGCGAGACTTTGCGAGCGGCCTCCGTGTGCGAAAACTAGCCCGCGGCCATGGCCGCGCCCAAAAATAACCGCCGGAAGTCCGGGGCGCCAAGTTCGTCCAGCGGAAAACGGCCACAAAAACGGGTGGGCTATACTCTTGGGGGGTGGGGCTGGCCGACTTCGTCCGCCGTACTCGAAATGCCGCGAGACTTTGCGAGTGGCCTCCGTTTGCCAAAAATAGGCCACGGGCAAAGCCGCGCCCAAAAATAACCGCCCGAAGGCCGGGGCGCCAAGTTCGTCCAGCGGAAAAAGGCCACAAAAACGGGTGGGCTATAGCCTTGGGGGGTGGGGCTGGCCCACATTGTCCGCCGGACTCGGAATGCCGCGAGACTTTGCGAGGGTCCTCCGTGTGCCAAAAATAGGCCGCTGGCAAAGCCACGCCCAAAAATAACCGCCCGAGGCCCGGGGCGCGAAGTTCGTCCAGCGGAAAAAGGTCACAAAAACGGGTGGGCTATAACCTTGGGGGCTGGGGCTGGCCAACTTCGTCCGCCGGACTCGGAATGCCGCGAGACTATGCGAGGGGCCTCCGTGTGCCAAAAATAGGCCGCGGACAAAGCCGCGGCCAAAAAGAACAGCCCGATGGCCGGGGCGCCAAGTTCGTCCAGCGGAACATGGCCACAACAACGGGTGGGCTATAGCCTTGGGGGGTGGGGCTGACCAACTTCGTCCGCCGTAATCGGAATGGCACGAGACCTTGCGAGGGGCCTCCATGTGCCAAAAATAGGCCGCGGCCAAAAACACGCCGCGGCCAAAAATAACCGCCCCGAAGGCCGGGGCGCCAAGTTCGTCCAGCGGAACAAGGCTACAAAAACGGGTGGGCTATAGCCTTGGGGGGTGGGGCTGGCCAACTTCGTCTGCCGGTCTGGGAATGCCGCGAGACTTTACGAGGGGCCTCCAT
>NW_006262387.1:1689-2264 GCF_000493195.1 Citrus x clementina | reverse complement strand
TCCGCCGGACTCGGAATGGCGCGAGACTTTGCGAGGTGCCTACATGTGCCAAAAATAGGCCGCAGGCACAGCCGCGCTGAAAAACAACCGCACGAAGGCCGGGGCGCCATGTTCGTCCAACGGAAAAAGGCCACAAAAACTGGTGGGCATAGCCTTGGGGGGTGGGGCTGGCCAACTTCGTCCGCCGGACTGGGAATGGCGCGAGACTTTGCGAGCGGCCTCCATGTGCCAAAAATAGGCCGCGGACACAGCCGCGCCCAAAAATAACCGCCCGAAGGCCGGGGCGCCAAGTTCGTCCAGCGGAAAAAGGCCACAAAAACGGGTGGGCTATAGCCTTGGGGGGTGGGGCTGGCCAACTTCGTCCGCCGGACTCGGAATGGCGTGAGACTTTGCGAGGTGCCTCGTTGTGCCAAAAATAGGCCGTGGGCACAGCCGCGTCCAAAAATAACAGCCCAAAGGCCATGTCGCCAAGTTCGTCCAGCGGAAAAAGGCCACAAATATGGGTGGGCTATAGCCTTGGGGGGTGGGGTTGGCCAACTTCCTCCGCCGGACTCGGAATGGCATGAGACTTTACG
>NW_006262387.1:0-503 GCF_000493195.1 Citrus x clementina | reverse complement strand
GGCCAACTTCGTCCGCCTGACTCGGAATGGCGCGAGACTTTGTGAGGCGCCTCTGTGTGCCAAAAATAGGCCGCGGGCACAGCCGCGCCCAAAAACAACCGCCCGAAGGCCGGGGCGCCAAGTTCGTCCAGCGGAAAAAGGCCACAAAAACGGGTGGGCTATAGCCTTGGGGGGTGGGGCTGGCCAACTTCGTCCGCCGGACTCATAATGGCGCGAGACTTTGCGAGGCACCTCCGTGTGCCAAAAATACGCCGCGGGCACAACTGCGCCCAAAAATAACCACCCGAAGGCCGGGGCGCCAAGTTCGTCCAGCGGAAAAAGGCCACAAAAACGGGTGGGCTATAGCCTTGGGGGGTGGGGCTGGCAAACTTCGTCCGCCGGACTGGGAATGGCGTGAGACTTTGCGCGGTACCTCCGTGTGCCATAAATAGGCCACGGGTACAGCCGCGTCCAAAACTAACCGCCCGAAGGGCGGGGCGCCAAGTTCGTCCAGCGGAAAAAGG
>NW_006262388.1:1933-2421 GCF_000493195.1 Citrus x clementina | reverse complement strand
GGAATGCCGCGAGACTTTGCGAGGGGCGTCTGTGTGCCAAAAATAGGCCGCGGACAAAGCCACGTCCAAAAATAACCGCCCGAAGGCCGGGGCGCCAAGTTCGTCCAGCGGAAAAAGGCCACAAAAACGGGTGGGCTATAGCCTTGGGGGGTGGGGCTGGCCAACTTCGTCCGCCGGACTCGGAATGCCGCGAGACTTTGCGAGGGGCCTCCGTGTGCCAATAATAGGCCGCGGGCAAAGCCACGCCAAAAATAACCTCCCGAAGGCCGGGGCGCCAAGTTCGTCCAGCGGAAAAAGGCCACAAAAACGGGTGGGCTATAGCCTTGGGGGGTGGGGCTGGCCATCTTTGTCCGCCGGACTCGGAATGCCGCGAGACTTTGCGAGGGGCCTCCGCGTGCCAAAATAGGCCGCGGGCAAAACCGCGCCCCAAAATAAGCGCCCGAAGGCCGCGGCGCCCAGTTCGTCCATCGGTAAAAGGCCACAAAAAC
>NW_006262388.1:0-593 GCF_000493195.1 Citrus x clementina | reverse complement strand
CCGCGCCCAAAAATAAGCGCCCGAAGGCCGGGGCGCCAAGTTCGTCCATCGGAAAAAGGCCACAAAAACGGGTGGGCTATAGCCTTGGGGGGTGGGGCTGGCCAACTTCATCCGCCGGACTCGGAATGCCGCGAGACTTTGCAGGGGGCCTCCGTGTGCCAAAAATATGCCGCGGACAAAGCCGCACCCAAAAATAACCGCACGAAGGTTGGGGCACCAAGTTCGTCCAGCGGAAAAAGGCCACCAAAACGGGTGGGCTATAGCCTTGGGGGGTGGGGCTGGCCCACTTCGTCCGCCGGGCTCGGAATGCCGCGAGACTTTGCGAGGGGCCTCCGTGTGCCAAAAATAGGCCACGGACAAAGCCGCGCCCAAAAATAACGGCACGAAGGTCGGGGCACCAAGTTCGTCCAGCGGAAAAAGGCCACAAAAACCGGTGGGCTATAGCCTTGGGGGGTGGGGCTGGCGAACTTCGTCCGCCGGACTCGGAATGCCGCGAGACTTTGCGAGGGGCCTCCGTGTGCCAAAAATAGGCCGCGGACAAAGCCACGCCCAAAAATAACCACACGAAGGTCGGGGTGCCAAGTTCGTCCAGC
>NW_006262389.1:9350-15344 GCF_000493195.1 Citrus x clementina | reverse complement strand
TTTTCCGCTGGACGAACTTGGCGCCCCGGCCTTCGGGCGGTTATTTTTGGGCGCGGCTTTGCCCGCGGCCTATTTTCTGCACACGGAGGCCCCTCGTAAAGTCTCGACGCATTCCGAGTCCGTAGGACGAACTTGGTGCCCCGGCCTTCGGGGGGTTATTTTTGGGCGCGGCTTTGCCCGCGGCCTATTTACTGCACACGGAGACCGCTCATAAAGTCTCGTGACATTCTGAGTCCGGCGGACGAAGTTGGCCAGCCCCACCCCCCAAGGCTATTGCCCACCCATTTTTGTGGCCATTTTTCGCTGGACGAACTTGGCGCCCCGGCCTTCGGGCTGTTATTTTTGGACGCGGCTGTGCCCGCGGCCTATTTTTTACACACGGAGGTGCCTCGCAAAGTCTCGTGCCAATCCGAGTCCGGCGGACGAAGTTGGCCAGCCCCACCCCCCAAGGCTATAGCCCACCCGTTTTTGTGGCCTTTTTCCGCTGCACGAACTTGGCGCCCCGGCCTTCGGGCGGTTATTTTTGGTCGCGGCTTTGTCCGCGGCCTATTTTTGGCACACGGAGGCACCTCGCAAAGTCTCACGCCATTCCGAGTCCGGCGGACGAAGTTGGCCAGCCCCACCCCCCCATGCTATCGCCCACCCGTTTTTGTGGCCTTTTTCCGCTGGACGAACTTCGCGCCCCGGCCTTCGGGCGGTGATTTTTGGGTGCGGCTGTGCCCGCAGCCTATTTTTGGCACACGGAGGCACCTCGTAAAGTCTCGCGCCATTCCGACTCCGGCGGACGAAGTTCGCCAGCCCCACCCCCCAATGCTATAGCCCAACCGTTTTTGTGGCCTTTTTCCGCTGCACGAACTTGGTGCCCCGGCCTTCGGGCGGTTATTTTTGGGCGCGGCTGTGCCCGCAGCCTATTTTTGGCACACGGAGGCACCTCGCAAAGTCTCGCGGCATTCCGAGTCCGGCGGACGAAGTTGGCCAGCCCCACACCGCAATGCTATAGCCCACCCACAGCCTATTTCCTGCACACGGAGGCCCCTCGCAAAGTTTCGCGCCGTTCCGAGTCCGGCGGACGAAGTTGGCCAGCCCCACACCCTATTGCTATAGCCTACCCGCAGCCTATTTCCTGCACACAGAGGCCCCTCGCAAAGTCTCGCGCCATTCCGAGTCCAGCGGACGAAGTTGGCCAGCCCCACACCCCAATGCTATAGCCCACCTGTTTTTGTGGCCTTTTTCCGCTGGATGAACTTGGCGCTCCAGCCTTCGGGCGGTTGTTTTTGGGCGTGGCTGTGCATGTGGCCTATTTTTGGCACACGGAGGTGCCTCGCAAAGTGTCGCGCCAATCCGAGTCCGGCGGACGAAGTTGGTCAGCCCCACCCCCCAAGGCTATAGCCAACCGTTTTTGTGGGCTTTTTCCGCTGGACGAACTTGGCACCCCGGCCTTCGGGTTGTTATTTTTGGGCGCTGCTGTGCCCGCAGCCTATTATTTGCAAACGGAGGCGCCTCGCAAAGTCTCGCGCCATTCCGAGTCCGGCGGATGAAGTTGGCCAGCCCCACCCCCCAAGGCTATAGCCCACCCGTTTTTGGGGCCTTTTCCCGCTGGACGAACTTGGCGCCCCGGCCTTCGGGACGTTATTTTTGGGAGCGGCTGTGCCCGCAGCCTATTTTGGGCCCACGGAGGCACCTCGCAAAATCTCGCACCATTCCGAGTCCGGCGGACGAAGTTGGCCAGCCCCACCCCCCAAGGCTATAGCCCACCCGTTTTTGTGGCCTTTTTCCGATGAAGGACTTGGCGCCCCGCCTTCGGGGCGTTATTTTTGGCGCGGGTGTGCCCGCAGCTTATTTTTGGCACACGGGAGGCACCTCCCAAAATCTCGCGCTATTCCGAGTCCGGCGGACGAAGTCGGCCAGCCCCACCCCCCAAGGCTATAGCCCACCCGTTTTTGTGGCCGTTTTCCGCTGCACGAACTTGGCGCCCCGGCCTTCGGGCCGTTATTTTTTGCCACGGCTGTGCCCGCGGGCTATTTTTGGCACACGGAGGCACCTCGCAAAGTCTCGCGCCATTCCGAGTCCGGCGGACGAAGTTCGCCAGCCCCACCCCCCAATGCTATAGCCCACCCGTTTTTGTGGCCTTTTTCCGCTGGACGAACTTGGCGCCCCGGCCTTCGGGCGGTGATTTTTGGGTGCGGCTGTGCCCGCAGCCTATTTTTGGCACACGGAGGCACCTCGCAAAGTCTCGCGCCATTCCGAGTCCGGCGGACGAAGTTCGCCAGCCCCACCCCCCAATGCTATAGCCCAACCGTTTTTGTGGCCTTTTTCCGCTGCACGAACTTGGTGCCCCGGCCTTCGGGCGGTTATTTTTGGGCGCGGCTGTGCCCGCAGCCTATTTTTGGCACACGGAGGCACCTCGCAAAGTCTCGCGGCATTCCGAGTCCGGCGGACGAAGTTGGCCAGCCCCACACCGCAATGCTATAGCCCACCCGCAGCCTATTTCCTGCACACGGAGGCCCCTCGCAAAGTCTCGCGCCATTCCGAGTCCAGCGGACGAAGTTGGCCAGCCCCACACCCCAATGCTATAGCCCACCCGTTTTTGTGGACTTTTTCCGCTCGACGAACGCGGCCTATTTTTTGCAATCGGAGGCACCTCGCAAAGTCTCGCACCATTCTGAGTCCGGCGGATGAAGTTGGCCAACCCCACCCCCCAAGGTTATAGCCCACCCGTTTTTGGGGCATTTTCCCGCTGGACGAACATGGCGCCCCGGCCTTCGGGCGGTTATTTTTGGCCACGGCTGTGGCCACGGCCTATTTTTGGCACACGGAGGCACCTCGCAAAGTCTCGCGCCATTCCGAGTCTGGCGGACGAAGTTCGCCAGCCCCACCCCCCAATGCTATAGCCCACCCGTTTTTGTGGCCTTTTTCCGCTGGACGAACTTGGTGCCCCGGCCTTCGGGCGGTGATTTTTGGGTGCGGCTGTGCCCGCAGCCTATTTTTGGCACACGGAGGCACCTCGCAAAGTCTCGCGGCATTCCGAGTCCGGCGGACGAAGTTGGCCAGCCCCACCCCCCAATGCTATAGCCCACCCGTTTTTGTGGCCTTTTTCCGCTGGACGAACTTGGCGCCCCGGCCTTCGGGCAGTTATTTTTGGCCACGGCTGTGCCCGCGGCCTATTTTTGGTAGACGGAGGCACCTCGCAAAGTCTCGCGCCATTCCGAGTCCGGCGGACGAAGTTCGCCCGCCCCACCCCTCAATGCTATAGCCCACCCGTTTTTGTGGCCTTTTTCCGCTGGACGAACTTGGCGCCCCGGCCTTCGGCCGGTGATTTTTGGGTGCGGCTGTGCCCGCAGCCTATTTTTGGCACGCGGAGGCTCCTCGCAAAGTCTCGCGCCATTCCGAGTCCGGCGGACGAAGTTCGCCAGCCCCACCCCCCAATGCTATAGCCCAACCGTTTTTGTGGCCTTTTTCCGCTGCACGAACTTGGTGTCCCGGCCATCGGGCGGTTATTTTTGGGTGCGGCTGTGCCCGTAGCCTATTTTTGGCACACGGAGGCACCTCGCAAAGTCTCGCGGCATTCCGAGTCCGGCGGACGAAGTTGGCCAGCCCCACACCCCAATGCTATAGCCCACCCGCAGCCTATTTCCTGCACACGGAGGCCCCTCGCAAAGTGTCGCGCCATTCCGAGTCCAGCGGACGAAGTTGGCCAGCCCCACACCCCAATGCTATAGCCCACCCGTTTTTGTGGCCTTTTTCCGCTGGACGAACTTGGCGCTCCAGCCTTCGGGCGGTTATTTTTGGGCGTGGCTGTGCATGTGGCCTATTTTTGGCACACGGAGGTGCCTCGCAAAGTATCGCGCCAATCCGAGTCCGGCGGACGAAGTTGGTCAGCCCCACCCCCCAAGGCTATAGCCAACCGTTTTTGTGGGCTTTTTCGGCTGGACGAACTTGGCGCCCCGGCCTTCGGGCGGTTATTTTTGGGCGCTGCTGTGTCCGCGGCCTATTTTTTGCAATCGGAGGCACCTCGCAAAGTCTCGCGCCATTCCGAGTCCGGCGGATGAGGTTGGCCAGCCCCACCCCCCAAGGTTATAGCCAAGCCCGTTTTTGGGGCATTTTCCCGCTGGACGAACATGGCGCCCCGGCCTTCGGGTGGTTATTTTTGGGAGCGGCTGTGTCCGCAGCCTATTTTTGACACACAGAGGCGCCTCGCAAAGTCTCGCGCCATTCCGAGTCCGGCGGACGAAGTTGGCCAGCCCCACCCCCCAAGGCTATAGCCCACCCGTTTTTGTGGCCTTTTTCCGCTGGACGAACGTGGCGTCCCGGCCTTCAGGCGGTTATTTTTAGGCGCGGCTGTGCCCGCAACCTATTTTTGGCACACGGAGGCACCTCCCAAAGTCTCGCGCCATTCCGAGTCCGGCGGACGAAGTCGGCCAGCCCCACCCCCCAAGGCTATAGCCCACCCGTTTTTGTGGCCTTTTTCCGCTGCACGAACTTGGCGCCCCGGCCTTCGGGCCATTATTTTTGGCCACGGCTGTGGCCGCGGCCTATTTTTGTCACACGGAGGCACCTCGCAAAGTCTCGCGCCATTCCGAGTCCGGCGGACGAAGTTCGCCAGCCCCACCCCCCAATGCTTTAGCCCACCCGTTTTTGTGGCCTTTTTCCGCTGCACGAACTTGGCGCCCCGGCCTTCGGGCCGTTATTTTTGGCCACGGCTGTGCCCGCGGCCTATTTTTGGCACACAGAGGCACCTCGTAAAGTCTCGCGCCATTCCGAGTCCGGCGGACGAAGTTCGCCAGCCCCACACCCCAATGCTATAGCCCACCCGTTTTTGTGGCCTTTTTCCGCTGGACGAACTTGGCGCCCCGGCCTTCGGGTGGTGATTTTTGGGTACGGCTGTGCCCGCAGCCTATTTTTGGCACACGGAGGCACCTCGCAAAGTCTCGCGCCATTACGAGTCCGGCGGACGAAGTTCGCCAGCCCCACCCCCCAATGCTATAGCCCAACCGTTTTTGTGGCCTTTTTCCGCTGCACGAACTTGGCGCCCTGGCCTTCTGGCGGTTATTTTTGGGTGCGGCTGTGCCCGCAGCCTATTTGTGGCACACGGAGGCACCTCGCAAAGTCTCGCGGCATTCCGAGTCCGGCGGACGAAGTTGGCCAGCCCCACACCCCAAGGCTATAGCCCACCCGTTTTTGTGGACTTTTTCTACTGGACGAACAAGGCGCCCCGGCCTTCGCGAGGTTATTTGTGGGCGCGGCTGTGGCCGTGGCCTATTTTTGGCACACAGAGGTGCCTCGCAAAGTCTCGCGCCATTCCGAGTCCGGCGGACGAAGTTGGCCAGCCCCACCCCCCAAGGCTATAGCCCACCCGGTTTTGTGGCCTTTTTCCGCTGGACGAACTTGGCGCCCCGGCCTTCGGGCAGTTAATTTTTGGGCGCGCCTGTGTCCGCGGACTATTTTTGGCACACGGAGGTGCCTCGCAAAGTCTCGTGCCATTCCGAGTCCAGCGGACGAAGTTGGCCAGCCCCACCCCCCAAGGCTATAGCCCACCCGTTTTTGTGGACTTTTTCCGCTGGACGAACTTGGTGTCCCGGCCTTCGCGAGGTTATTTTTTGGGCGCGGCTGTGACCGTAGCCTATTTTTGGCACACGGAGGCGCCTCGCAACGTCTCGCACCATTCCGAGTCCGGCGGACGAAGTTGGCCAGCCCCACCCCCCAAGGCTATAGCCCACCCGTTTTTGTGGCCTTTTTCCGCTGGACGAACTTGGTGCCCCGGCCTTCAGGTGGTTATTTTTGGGCGCGACTGTGCCCGCGGCCTATTTTTAGGACACATGGAGGCGCCTCACAAAGTCTCGCGCCATTCCGAGTCCGGCGGACGAAGTTGGCCAGCCCCACGCCCCAAGCCTGTAGCCCACCGGTTTTTGTGGCCTTTTTCCGCTGGACGAACTTGGCGCCCCGGCCTTCGGGCGGTTATTTTTGGGCTCCCCCCTTCCAAGCCTATTTTTGGCA
>NW_006262389.1:0-8281 GCF_000493195.1 Citrus x clementina | reverse complement strand
GCGGCCGATTTTTGGCACACGGAGGCCGCTCACAAAGTCTCGCGCCATTCCGAGTCCGGCGGACGAAGTTGGCCAGCCCCCCCCCCCCAAGGCTATAGCCCACCCGTTTTTGGGGCCTTTTTCCCCTGGACGAACTTGGCGCCCCGGCCTTCGGGCGGTTATTTTTGGGCGTGGCTGTGCCCGCGGCCTATGTTCGGCACACGGAGGCCATTCGCAAAGTCTCGCGCCATTCCGAGTCCGGCGGACGAAGTTGGCCAGCCCCACCCCCCAAGGCTATAGCCCACCCGTTTTTGTGGCCTTTTTCCGCGGGAGGAACTTGGCGCCCCGGCCGTCAGGCCGTTATTTTTGGGCGCGGCTGTGCCCGCGGCCTATTTTTGGCACACGGAGGTGCCTCACAAAGTCTCGCGCCATTCCGAGTCCGGCGGACGAAGTTGGCCAGCCCCACCCCCCAAGGCTATAGCCCACCCGTTTTTGTGGCCTTTTTCCGCTGGACGAACTTGGTGCCCCGGCCTTCAGGTGGTTATTTTTGGGCGCGACTGTGCCCGCGGCCTATTTTTAGGACACGGAGGTGCCTCGCAAAGTCTCATGCCATTCCGAGTCCGGCGGACGAAGTTGGCCAGCCACACCCCCCGAAGCTATAGCCCACCATTTTTGGTGGCCATTTTCCGCTGGACGAACTTGGCGCGCCGGTGTTCGGGCGGTTATTTTCGGGCGCGGCTGTACCCGCGGCCTATTTTTGGCACATGGAGGCGCCTCACAAAGTCTCGCGCCATTCCGAGTCCGGCGGACGAAGTTGGCCAGCCCCACGCCCCAAGCCTGTAGCCCACCGGTTTTTGTGGCCTTTTTCCGCTGGACGAACTTGGCGCCCCGGCCTTCGGGCGGTTATTTTTGGGCTCGGCTGTGTCCGCAGCCTATTTTTGGCACACGGAGGCCGCTCGCAAAGTCTCGCCCCATTCCGAGTCCGGCGGACGAAGTGGGCCAGCCCCACCCCCCAAGGCTATAGCCCACCCGTTTTTGTGGGCTTTTTCCGCTGGACGAACTGGGTGCCCCGGCCTTCGGGTAGTTATTTTTGGACGCGGCTGTGCCCGCGGCCTATTTTCGGCACACGGAGGCCGCTCGCAAAGTCTCGCGCCATTTCGAGTCCGGCGGACGAACTTTGCCAGCCCCACCCCCCAAGGCTATAGCCCACCCGTTTTTGTGGCCTTTTTCCGCTGGACGAACTTGGCGCCCCTGCCTTCGGGCGGTTATTTTTGGGCGCGGCTGTGCCCGCGGCCGATTTTTGGCACACGGAGGCCGCTCACAAAGTCTCGCGCCATTCCGAGTCCGGCGGACGAAGTTGGCCAGCCCCACCCCCCAAGGCTATAGCCCACCCGTTTTTGGGGCCTTTTTCCCCTGGACGAACTTGGCGCCCCGGCCTTCGGGCGGTTATTTTTGGGCGTGGCTGTGCCCGCGGCCTATTTTCGGCACACGGAGGCCATTCGCAAAGTCTCGCGCCATTCCGAGTCCGGCGGACGAAGTTGGCCAGCCCCACCCCCCAAGGCTATAGCCCACCCGTTTTTGTGGCCTTTTTCCGCGGGAGGAACTTGGCGCCCCGGCCGTCAGGCCGTTATTTTTGGGTGCGGCTGTGCCCGCGGCCTATTTTTGGCACACGGAGGTGCCTCGCAAAGTCTCGCGCCATTCCGAGTCCGGCGGACGAAGTTGGCCAGCCCCACCCCCCAAGGCTATAGCCCACCCGTTTTTGTGGCCTTTTTCCGCTGGACGAACTTGGTGCCCCGGCCTTCAGGTGGTTATTTTTGGGCGCGACTGTGCCCGCGGCCTATTTTTAGGACACGGAGGTGCCTCGCAAAGTCTCATGCCATTCCGAGTCCGGCGGACGAAGTTGGCCAGCCACACCCCCCAAAGCTATAGCCCACCATTTTTGGTGGCCATTTTCCGCTGGACGAACTTGGCGCGCCGGTGTTCGGGCGGTTATTTTCGGGCGCGGCTGTACCCGCGGCCTATTTTTGGCACATGGAGGCGCCTCACAAAGTCTCGCGCCATTCCGAGTCCGGCGGACGAAGTTGGCCAGCCCCACGCCCCAAGCCTATAGCCCACCGGTTTTTGTGGCCTTTTTCCGCTGGACGAACTTGGCGCCCCGGCCTTCGGGCGGTTATTTTTGGGCTCGGCTGTGTCCGCAGCCTATTTTTGGCACACGGAGGCCGCTCGCAAAGTCTCGCCCCATTCCGAGTCCGGCGGACGAAGTGGGCCAGCCCCACCCCCCAAGGCTATAGCCCACCCGTTTTTGTGGCCTTTTTCCGCTGGACGAACTGGGTGCCCCGGCCTTCGGGTAGTTATTTTTGGGCGCGGCTGTGCCCGCGGTCTATTTTTGGCACACAAAGGCCGCTCGCAAAGTCTCGCGCCATTCCGAGTCTGGCGGACGAACTTTGCCAGCCCCACCCCCCAAGGCTATAGCCCACCCGTTTTTGTGGCCTTTTTCCGCTGGACGAACTTGGCGCCCCTGCCTTCGGGCGGTTATTTTTGGGCGCGGCTGTGCCCGCGGCCGATTTTTGGCACGCGGAGGCCGCTCACAAAGTCTCGCGCCATTCCGAGTCCGGCGGACGAAGTTGGCCAGCCCCACCCCCCAAGGCTATAGCCCACCCGTTTTTGGGGCCTTTTTCCCCTGGACGAACTTGGCGCCCCGGCCTTCGGGCGGTTATTTTTGGGCGTGGCTGTGCCCGCGGCCTATTTTCGGCACACGGAGGCCATTCGCAAAGTCTCGCGCCATTCCGAGTCTGGCGGACGAAGTGGGCCAGCCCCACCCCCCAAGGCTATAGCCCACCCGTTTTTGTGGCCTTTTTCCGCTGGACGAACTTGGCGCCCCGGCCTTCGGGCAGTTATTTTTCGGCGCGGCTGTGCCCGCGGCCTATTTTTGGCACACGGAGGCCGCTCGCAAAGTCTCGCGCCATTCCGAGTCCGGCGGACGAAGTCGGCCAGCCCCACCCCCCAAGGCTATAGCCCAACCGTTTTGTGTGGCCTTTTTCCGCTGGACTAACTTGGCGCCCCGGCCCTCCGGGCAGTTATTTTTGGGCGCGGCTGCGTCTACGGCCTATTTTTGGCACACGGAGGCCGCTCGCAAAGTCTCGCGCCATTCCGAGTCCGGCGGACGAAGTCGGCCAGCCCCACCCCCCAAGGCTATAGCCCAACCGTTTTGTGTGGCCTTTTTCCGCTGGACTAACTTGGTGCCCCGGCCCTCTGGGCAGTTATTTTTGGGCGCGGCTGTGTCCGCGGCCTATTTTTGGCACGCGGAGCCCGCTCGCAAAGTCTCGCGCCATTCCGAGTCCGGCGGACGAAGTTGGCCAGCCCCACACCCCAATGCTATAGCCCACCCGTTTTTGTGGCCTTTTTCCGCTGGACGAACTTGGCACTCCAGCCTTCGGGCGGTTATTTTTGGGCGTGGCTGTGCATGTGGCCTATTTTTGGCACACGGAGGTGCCTCACAAAGTATCACGCCAATCCGAGTCCGGCGGACGAAGTTGGTCAGCCCCACCCCCCAAGGCTATAGCCAACCGTTTTTGTGGGCTTTTTCCGCTGGACGAACTTGGCGCCCTGGCCTTCGGGCGGTTATTTTTGGGCGCTGCTGTGCCCGCGGCCTATTTTTTGCAATCGGAGGCACCTCGCAAAGTCTCGCGGCATTCCGAGTCCGGCGGACGAAGTTGGCCAGCCCCACACCCCAAGGCTATAGCCCACCCGTTTTTGTGGACTTTTTCTACTGGACGAACAAGGCGCCCTGGCCTTCGCGAGGTTATTTGTGGGCGCGGCTGTGGCCGTGGCCTATTTTTGGCACACAGAGGTGCCTCGCAAAGTCTCGCGCCATTCCGAGTCCGGCGGACAAAGTTCGCCAGCCCCACCCCCCAATGCTATAGCCCACCCGGTTTTGTGGCCTTTTTCCGCTGGACGAACTTGGCGCCCCGGCCTTCGGGCAGTTAATTTTTGGGCGCGCCTGTGTCCGCGGCCTATTTTCGGCACACGGAGGTGCCTCGCAAAGTCTCGTGCCATTCCGAGTCCAGCGGACGAAGTTGGCCAGCCCCACCCCCCAAGGCTATAGCCCACCCGTTTTTGTGGACTTTTTCCGCTGGACGAACTTGGCGTCCCGGCCTTCGCGAGGTTATTTTTTGGGCGCGGCTGTGACCGTAGCCTATTTTTGGCACACGGAGGCGCCTCGCAACGTCTCGCACCATTCCGAGTCCGGCGGACGAAGTTGGCCAGCCCCACCCCCCAAGGCTATAGCCCACCCGGTTTTGTGGCCTTTTTCCGCGGGACGAACTTGGCGCCCCGGCCGTCAGGCCGTTATTTTTGGGCGCGGCTGTGCCCGCGGCCTATTTTTGGCACACGGAGGTGCCTCACAAAGTCTCGCGCCATTCCGAGTCCGGCGGACGAAGTTGGCCAGCCCCACCCCCCAAGGCTATAGCCCACCCGTTTTTGTGGCCTTTTTCCGCTGGACGAACTTGGTGCCCCGGCCTTCAGGTGGTTATTTTTGGGCGCGACTGTGCCCGCGGCCTATTTTAAGGACACGGAGGTGCCTCGCAAAGTCTCATGCCATTCCGAGTCCGGCGGACGAAGTTGGCCAGCCACACCCCCCGAAGCTATAGCCCACCATTTTTGGTGGCCATTTTCCGCTGGACGAACTTGGCGCGCCGGTGTTCGGGCGGTTATTTTCGGGCGCGGCTGTACCCGCGGCCTATTTTTGGCACATGGAGGCGCCTCACAAAGTCTCGCGCCATTCCGAGTCCGGCGGACGAAGTTGGCCAGCCCCACGCCCCAAGCCTGTAGCCCACCGGTTTTTGTGGCCTTTTTCCGCTGGACGAACTTGGCGCCCCGGCCTTCGGGCGGTTATTTTTGGGCTCGGCTGTGTCCGCAGCCTATTTTTGGCACACGGAGGCCGCTCGCAAAGTCTCGCCCCATTCCGAGTCCGGCGGACGAAGTGGGCCAGCCCCACCCCCCAAGGCTATAGCCCACCCGTTTTTGTGGCCTTTTTCCGCTGGACGAACTGGGTGCCCCGGCCTTCGGGTAGTTATTTTTGGGCGCGGCTGTGCCCGCGGTCTATTTTCGGCACACGGAGGCCGCTCGCAAAGTCTCGCGCCATTTCGAGTCCGGCGGACGAACTTTGCCAGCCCCACCCCCCAAGGCTATAGCCCACCCGTTTTTGTGGCCTTTTTCCGCTGGACGAACTTGGCGCCCCTGCCTTCGGGCGGTTATTTTTGGGCGCGGCTGTGCCCGCGGCCGATTTTTGGCACACGGAGGCCGCTCACAAAGTCTCGCGCCATTCCGAGTCCGGCGGACGAAGTTGGCCAGCCCCACCCCCCAAGGCTATAGCCCACCCGTTTTTGGGGCCTTTTTCCCCTGGACGAACTTGGCGCCCCGGCCTTCGGGCGGTTATTTTTGGGCGTGGCTGTGCCCGCGGCCTATTTTCGGCACACGGAGGCCATTCGCAAAGTCTCGCGCCATTCCGAGTCCGGCGGACGAAGTTGGCCAGCCCCACCCCCCAAGGCTATAGCCCACCCGTTTTTGTGGCCTTTTTCCGCGGGAGGAACTTGGCGCCCCGGCCGTCAGGCCGTTATTTTTGGGCGCGGCTGTGCCCGCGGCCTATTTTTGTCGCGCGTGCGGACTCTCTTAAAGTCTCGCGCCATTCCGAGTCCGGCGGACGAAGTTGGGCAGCCCCACCCCCCAAGGCTATAGCCCACCCGTTTTTGTGGCCTTTTTCCGCTGGACGAACTTGGCGCCCCGGCCTTCGGGTGGTTATTTTTGGGTGCGGCTATGCCCGCAGCCTATTTTTGGCACACGGAGGCACCTCGCAAAGTCTCGCGCCATTCCGAGTCCAGCGGACGAAGTTCGCCAGCCCCACCCCCCAAGGCTATAGCCCACCCGTTTTGTGTGGCCTTTTTCCGCTGGACGAACTTGGCGCCCCGGCCCTCCGGGCAGTTATTTTTGGGCGCGGCTGTGTCCGCGGCCTATTTTTGGCACACGGAGGCCGCTCGCAAAGTCTCGCGCCATTCCGAGTCCGGCGGACGAAGTTGGCCCGTCCCAACCCCCAAGGCTATAGCCCACCCATTTTTGCGGCCTATTTCTGCCGGACGAACTTGGTGCCCCGGCCTTCGGGCGGTTATTTTTGGGTGCGGCTGTGCCCGCGGCCTATTGTTTGCACATGGAGGCCGCTCGCAAAGTCTCGCGCCATTCCGAGTCCGGCGGTCGAAGTTGGCCAGCCCCACCCCCCAAGGCTATAGCCCACCCGTTTTTGTGGCATTTTTCCGCTGGACGAATTGGCGCCCCGGCCTTCGGGTGGTTATTTTTGGGCGCGGCTGTGCCCGCGGCCTATTTTTGGTACACGGAGGCCGCTCGCAAAGTCTCGAGCCATTCCGAGTCCGGCGGACGAAGTCGGCCAGCCCCACCCCCCAAGGCTAACCCACCCGTTTTTGTGGCCTTTTTCCGCTGGACGAACTTGGCGCCCCGGCCTTCGGGCGGTTATTTTTGGGTGCGGCTTCGACCGCGGCCTATTCTTGGCTCACGGAGGACCCTCACAAAGTCTCGCGGCATTCTGAGTCCGGCGGACGAAGTTGGCAAGCCCCACCCCCCAAGGCTATAGCCCACCCGTTTTTGTGGCCTTTTTCCGCTGGACGAACTTGGCGCCCCGGCCTTCGGGCGGTTATTTTTGGGCGCGGCTTTGTCTGCGGCCTAGTTTTGGCTTACGGAGGCCCCTCACAAAGTCTCGCGGCATTCCGAGTCGGGCGGACAAAGTAGACCAGCCCCACCCCCCAAGGCTATAGCCCACCCGTTTTTCTGGCCTTTTTCCGCTGGACGAACTTGGCCCCCGGCCTTCGGGCGGTTATTTTTGTGTGCGGCTTTGCCCGCGGCCTATTTTTTGCTCAAGGAGGCCCCTCGCAAAGTCTCGCGGGATTCCGAGTCCGGCGGACGAAGTTGGCCAGCCCCACCCCCCAAGGCTATAGCCCACCCGTTTTTGTGGCCTTGTTCCGCTGGACGAACTTGGCGCCCCGGCCTTCGGGCGGTTGTTTTTGGGTGCGGCTTTGCCCGCGGCCTATTTTTGGCACACGGAGGCCCCTCGCAAAGTCTCGCGGCATTCCGAGTCCGGCGGACGAAGTTGGCCAGCCCCACCCCCCAAGGCTATAGCCCACCCGTTTTTGTGGCCTTTTTCCGCTGGACGAACTTGGCGCCCCGGCCTTCGGGCGTTTATTTTTGGGCTCGGCCTTGCCTGCGGCCTATTTTTAACACACGGAGGCCCCTCGCAAAGTCTCGCGGCGTTCCGAGTCCGGCGGACAAAGTGGGCCAGCCCCACCCCCCATGGCTATAGCCCACCCGTTTTGTGTGGCCTTTTTCCGCTGGACGAAATTGGCGCCCCGGCCTTCGGGCAGTTATTTTTGGGCGCGGCTGTGCCCGCTGCTTATTTTTGGCACATGGAGGCCGCTCGCAAAGTCTCGTGCCATTCCGAGTACGGCGGACGAAGTTGGCCAGCCCCACCCCCCAAGGCTATAGCCCACCCGTTTTTGTGGCCTTGTTCCGCTGGACGAACTTGGCGCCCCGGCCTTCGGGCGGTTATTTTTGGGTGCGGCTTTGCCCGCGGCCTAGTTTTGGCTCACGGAGGCCCCTCGCAAAGTCTCGCGGCATTCCGAGTCCGGCGGACGAAGTCGGCCAGCCCCACCCCCCAAGGCTATAGCCCACCCGTTTTTGTGGCCTTTTTCCGCTCGACGAACTTGGCGCCCCGGCCTTCGGGTGGTTATTTTTGGGTGCGGCTTCGACCGCGGCCTATTCTTGGCTCATGGAGGACCCTCACAAAGTCTCGCGGCATTCCGAGTCCGGCGGACGAAGCAGGCCGTCCCCACCCCGCAAGGCGATAGCCCACCCGTTTTTGTGGACTTTTTCCGCTGGACGAACTTGGCGCCCTGGCCTTCGGGTGGTTATTTTTGTGTGCGGCTTTGGCCGGGGCCTATTCTTGGCTCAAGGAGGCCCCTCCCAAAGTCTCGCGGGATTCCGAGTCCGGCGGACGAAGTTGGCCAGCCCCACCCCCCAAGGCTATAGCCCACCCGTTTTTGTGGCCTTGTTCCGCTGGACGAACTTGGCGCCCCGGCCTTCGGGCGGTTATTTTTGGGTACGGCTTTGCCCGCGGCCTAGTTTTGGCTCACGGAGGCCCCTCGCAAAGTCTCGCGGCATTCCGAGTCCGGCGGACGAAGTCGGCCAGCCCCATCCCCCAAGGCTATAGCCCACCCGTTTTTGTGGCCTTTTCCGCTGGACT
>NW_006262390.1:73759-76158 GCF_000493195.1 Citrus x clementina | reverse complement strand
TTTTTCCGCTGGACTACTTGGGCCCCGCCCTCGGGCGGTCATTTTGGGGCGCGGCTGTGCCCGCGGCTTATTTTGGCACACGCAGGCGCCTCGTAAAGTCTCGCGCCATTCCGAGTCCGGCGGACGAAGTGGGCCAGCCCCACCCCCCAAGTCTATAGCCCACCCGTTTTTGTGGGCTTTTTCCGCTGGACGAACTTGGCGCCTCGGCCTTCGGGCGGTTATTTTGTCTGCGGCTGTGACCGCGGCCAATTTTTGGAACACGGAGTCGCCTCGCAAAGTCTCGCGCCATTCCGAGTCCGGCGGACGAAGTTGGCCAGCCCCACCCCCCAAGGCTATAGCCCACCCCTTTTTGTGGGCTTTTTCCGCTGGACGAACTTGGCGCCCCGGCCTTCGGGCGGTTATTTTTGGGCACGGCTGTGCCCGCGGTGTATTTTTGGCACACGGAGGCGCCTCGCAAAGTCTCGCGCCATTCCGAGTCCGTCGGACGAAGTGGGCCAGCCCCACCCCCCAAGGCTATAGCCCACCCGTTTTTGCGGGCTTTTTCCGCTGGACGAACTTGGCGCCTCGGCCTTCGGGCGGTTATTTTGTCTACGGCTGTGACCGCGGCCAATTTTTGGCACACGGAGGCGCCTCGCAAAGTCTCACGCCATTCCGAGTCCGGCGGACGAGGTTGGCCAGCCCCACCCCCCAAGGCTATAGGCCACCCGTTTTTTTGGGCTTTTTCCGCTGGACGAACTTGGCCCCCCGGCCTTCGGGCGGTTATTTCTGTGCGCGGCTGTGCGCGCGGCCTATTTTTGGCACACGGAGGTGCCTCGTAAAGTCTCGCACCATTCCGAGTCCGGCGGACGAACTTGACCAGCCCCACCCCGCAAGGCTATAGCCCACCCGTTTTTGTAGCTTTTTGCACTGGACGAACTTGGCGCCCTGGCCTTCGGGTGGTCATTTTTGGACGCGGCTGTGCGCGCGGCCTATTTTTGGCACACGGAGGCCCCTCGCAAAGTCTCGTGCCATTCCGAGTCCGGCGGACGAAGTTGGACAGCCCCACCCCCCAAGGCTATAGCCCACCCGTTTTTGTGGCCATTTTCCGCTGGACGAACTTGGAGCCCCGGCCTTCGGGCGGTTATTTTAGGGCGCGGCTGTGCCCGCTGCCTATTTTTGGCACACGGAGGCACCTTGCAAAGTCTCGCGCCATTCCGAGTCCGGCGGACGAAGTTGGCCTGCCCCACCCCCCAAGGCTATAGCCCACCCGTTTTTGTGGCCTTTTTCCGCTGGATGAACTTGGCGCCCCGGCCTTCGGGCGGTTATTTTTGGGCGCGGCTTTGCCCACGGCCTATTTTTGGCACATGGAGGCCCCTCGCACAGTCTCGCGGCATTCCGAGTCCGGCGGAGGAAGTTGGCCAGCCCCACCCCCCAAGGCTATAGCCCACCTGTTTTTGTGGCCTTTTTCCGCTGGACGAACTTGGCGCCCCGGCCTTCAGGGGGTTATTTTTGGGCGCGGCTTTGTCCGCGGCCTATTTTTGGCACACGGAGGCCCCTCGCAAAGTCTCACGGCATTCCGAGTCCGGCGGACGAAGTTGGCCAGCCCCACCCCCCAAGGCTATAGCCCACCCGTTTTTGTGGCCTTTTTCCGCTGGACGAACTTGGCGCCCCGGCCTTCGGGCGGTTATTTTTGGGCGCGGCTTTGCCGGCGGCCTATTTTTGGCACACTGAGGCCCCCTCCCAAAGTCTCGCGGCATTCCGAGTCCGGCGGACGAAGGTGGCCAGCCCCACCCCCCAAGGCTATAGCCCACCCGTTTTTGTGGCCTTTTTCCGCTGGACGAACTTCGCTCCCCGGCCTTCGGGCGGTTATTTTTGGGCGCGGCTTTGCCCGCGGCCTATTTTTGGCACACGGAGGCCCCTCGCATAGTCTCGCAGCATTCCGAGTCCGGCGGAGGAAGTCGGACAGCCCCACCCCCCAACGCTATAGCCCACCCGTTTTTGTGGCCTTTTTCCGCTGGACGAACTTGGCGCCCCGGCCTTCGGGCCGTTATTTTTGGGCGCGGCTTTTCCCTCGGCCTATCTTCGGTATGTAGTGGCCCCTCGCAAAGTCTCGTGACATTCCGATTCCGGGGGACGAAGTTGGCCAGCCCCACCCCCCAAGGCTATAGCCCACTCGTTTTTGTGGCCTTTTTCCGCTGGACGAACTCGGCGCCCCAGCCTTCGGGCGGTTATTTTTGGACGCGGCTTTGCCCGCAGCCTATTTTTGGCACACGGAGGCCCCTCGCAAAGTCTCGCGGCATTCCGAGTCCGGCGGACGAAGTTGGCCAGCCCCACCCCCCAAGGCTATAGCCCACCCGTTTTTGTGGCCTTTTTCCGCTGGACGAACTTGGCGCCCCGGCCTTCGGGGGGTTATTTTTGGG
>NW_006262390.1:67165-73659 GCF_000493195.1 Citrus x clementina | reverse complement strand
GCCCCACCCCCCAAGCCTATAGCCCACCCGTTTTTGTGGCCTTTTTCCGCTGGACGAACTTGGCGCCCCGGCTTTCGGGAGGTTATTTTTGGGCGTGGCTTTGCCCGCGGCCTATTTTTGCCACACGGAGGCCCCTCGTAAAGTCTCGCGGCATTCCGAGTCCGGCGGACGAAGTCGGTCAGCCCCACCCCCCAAGGCTATAGCCCACCCGTTTTTGTGGCCTTTTTCCGCTGGACGAACTTGGCGCCCCGGCCTTCGGGCTGTTATTTTTGGGTGCGGCTTTGCCCGCGGCCTATGTTTAGCACGCAGAGGCCCCTCGCAAAGTCTCGCTGCATTCCAAGTCCGGCTGACGATTTGGCCAGCCCCACCCCCCAAGGCTATAGCCCACTCGTTTTTGTGGCCTTTTTCCGCTGCACGAACTTGGCGCCCCGGCCTTCGGGTGGTTATTTTTGGGCGCGGCTTTGCCCATGGCCTATTTTTGGCACACGGAGGCCCCTCGCAAAGTCTCGCGGCATTCCGAGTCCGGCGGACGGAGGCGGCCAGCCCCACCCCCCAAGGCTATAGCCCACTTGTTTTTGTGGCCTTTTTCCGCTGGATGAACTTGGCGCCCCAGCCTTCGGGCGGTTATTTTTGGACGCAGCTTTGCCCGCGGCCTATTTTTGGCACACGGAGGCCCCTCGCAAAGTCTCGCGGCATTCCGAGTCCGGCGGACGAAGTTGGCCGGCCCCACCCCCCAAGGCTATAGCCCACCCGTTTTTCTGGCCTTTTTCCGCTGGACGAACTTGGCGCCCCGGCCTTCGGGCGGTTATTTTTGGGCGCGGCTTTGCCCGTTGTCTATTTTTGGCACACTGAGGCCCCTCGCAAAATCTCACGGCATTCCGAGTCCAGCGGAAGGAGGCGGCCAGCCCCACCCCCCAAGGCTATAGCCCACCCGTTTTTGTGGCCTTTTTCCGCTGGACGAACTTGGCGCCCCGGCTTTCTGGCGGTTATTTTTGGGCGTGGCTTTGCCCGCGGCCTATTTTTGCCACACGGAGGCCCCTCGTAAAGTCTCGCGGCATTCCGAGTCCGGCGGACGAAGTCGGTCAGCCCCACCCCCCAAGGCTATAGCCCACCCGTTTTTGTGGCCTTTTTCCGCTGGACGAACTTGGCGCCCCGGCCTTCGGGCTGTTATTTTTGGGCTCGGCTTTGCCCGCGGCCTATTTTTTGCACGCAGAGGCCCCTCGCAAAGTCTCGCGGCATTCCAAGTCCGGCGGACGATGTTGGCCAGCCCCACCCCCCAAGGCTATAGCCCACTCGTTTTTGTGGCCTTTTTCCGCTGGACGAACTTGGCGCCCCGGCCTTCGGGCGGTTATTTTTGGGCACGGCTTTGCCCGCGGCCTGTTTTTGGCACACGGAGGCCCCTCACAAAGTCTCGCGGCATTTCGAGTCCGGCGGACGGAGGCGGCCAGCCCCACCCCCCAAGGCTATAGCCCACCCGTTTTTGTGGCCTTTTTCCGCTGGACGAACTTGGCGTCCCGGCCTTCGGGAGGTTATTTTTGGGCGCGGCTTTGCCCGTGGCCTATTTTTGGCACACGGAGACCCCTCGCAAAGTCTCGCGGCATTCCGAGTCCGGCGGACGGAGGCTGCCAGCCCCACCCCCCAAGGCTATAGCCCACTCGTTTTTGTGGCCTTTTTCCGCTGGACGAACTTGGCTCCCCGGCCTTCGGGCGGTTATTTTTGGATACGGCTTTCTCCGCGGCATATTTTTGGCACACGGAGGCCACTCGCAAAGTCTCGCGGCATTCCGAGTCCGGCGGACGGAGGCGGCCAGCCCCACCCCCCAAGGCTATAGCCCACTCGTTTTTGTGGCCTTTTTCCGCTGGACGAACTTGGCGCCCCGGCCTTCGGGCTGTTATTTTTGGGCGCGGCTTTCCCCGCGGCCTATTTTTGGCACATGGAGGCCCCTCGCACAGCCTCGCGGCATTCCGAGTCCAGCGGAGGAAGTCGGACAGCCCCACCCCCCAAGGCTATAGCCCACCCGTTTTTGTGGCCTTTTTCCGCTGGACGAACTTGGCGCCCCGGCCTTCGGGCTGTTATTTTTGGGCTCGGCTTTGGCCGCGGTGTATTTTTGGTACGTAGAGGCCCCTCGCAAAGTCTCGCGGCATTCCGAGTCCGGGGGACGAAGTTGGCCAGCCCCACCCCCCAAGGCTATAGCCCACTCGTTTTTGTGGCCTTTTTCCGCTGGACGAACTTGGCGCCCCAGCCTTCGGGCGGTTATTTTTGGACGCGGCTTTGACCGTTGTCTATTTTTGACACACGGAGGTGCCTCGTAAAGTCTTGCACCAATCCGAGTCCGGCGGACGAAGTTGGCCAGCCCCACCCCCCAAGGCTATAGCCCACCCGTTTTTGTGGCCTTTTTCCGCTGGACGAACTTGGCGCCCCGGCCTTCGGGTGGTTCGTTTTGGGCGCGACTGTGCCCGCGGCCTATTTTTGGCACGCGGAGGTGCCACGCAAAGTCTCGCGCCATTCCGAGTCCGGCGGACGAAGTTGGCCAGCCCCACCCCCCAAGGCTATAGCCCACCCGTTTTTGTGGCCCTTTTCCGCTGGACTAACTTGGCGCCCCGGCCTTCGGGTGGTTCGTTTTGGGCGCGACTGTGCCCGCGGCCTATTTTTGGCACGCGGAGGTGCCACGCAAAGTCTCGCGCCATTCCGAGTCCGGCGGACGAAGTTGGCCAGCCCCACCCCCCAAGGCTATAGCCCACCCGTTTTTGTGGCCTTTTTCCGCTGGACGAACATGGCGCTCCGGCCTTCGGGGGGTTATTTTTCGATGCGGCTGTGCTAGCGGCCTATTTTTGGTGCACGGAGGTGCCTCGCAAAGTCACGCGCCATTCCGAGTCCGGCGGACGAAGTTGGCCAACCCCACCCCCCAAGGCTATAGCCCACCCGTTTTTGTGGCATTTTTCCGCTGGATGAACTTGGCGCCCCGGCCTTCGGTTGGTTATTTTTGGGCGCGGCTGAGCCCACGGCCTATTTTTGGCACATGGAGGTGCCTCGCAAAGTCTCGCGCCATTCCGAGTCCGGCGGACGAATTTGGCCAGCCCCACCCCCCAAGGCTATAGCACACCCGTTTTTGTGGCATTTTTCCGCTGGCGAACTTGGCGCACCGGCCTTCGGTCAGTTATTTTTGGGCACGGCTGTGTCCCCAGCCTATTTTTGGCACACGGAGGTGCCTCGCAAAGTCACGCGCCATTCCGAGTCCGGCGGACGAAGTTGGCCAACCCCACCCCCCAAGGCTATAGCCCACCCGTTTTTGTGGCCTTTTTCCGCTGGACGAACTTGGCGCCCCGGCCTTCGGGCGGTTATTTTTGGGCACGGCTGTGCCCGCGGCCTATTTTTGGCACAAGGAGGTGCCTCGCAAAGTCTCGCACCATTCCGAGTCCGGCGGACAAAATTGGCCAGCCCCACCCCCCAAGGCAATAGCCCACCCGATTTTGTGGCCTTTTTCCGCGGGACGAACTTGGCGCCCCGGCCTTCGGGCGGGTTTTTTTGGGCGCGGCTGTGCCCGTGGCCTATTTTTGGCACATGGAGGCGCCTCGCACTGTCTCGCGCCATTCCGAGTCCGGCGGACGAAGTTGGCCAGCCCCACCCCCCAAGGCTATAGCCCACCCGTTTTTGTGGCCTTTTTCCGCTGGACGAACTTGGCAGCCCGGCCTTCGGGCAGTTATTTTTGGGCGCGGCTGTGCCCGTGGCCTAGTTTTGGCACATGGAGGGGCCTCGTAAAGTCTCGCGCCATTCCGAGTCCGGCGGACGAAGTTGGCCAGCCCCACCCCCCAAGGCTATAGCCCACCCATTTTTGTGGCCTTTTTCCGCTGGACGAACTTGGCACCCCGGCCTTCGGGCAGTTATTTTTGGGCGCGGCTGTGTCCGCGGCCTATTTTTGGCACACGAGGCACCTCGCAAAGTCTCGCGCCATTCCGAGTCCGGCGGACAAAGTTGGCCAGCCCCACCGCCCAAGGCTATAGCCCACCCGTTTTTGTGGCCTTTTTCCGCTGGACGAACTTGGCGCCCTGGCCTTCGGGCGGTTATTTTTTATCGTGGCTGTGCCCGTGGCCTATATTTGGCACTCGGAGGTGCCACGCGAAGTCTCGCGCCATTCCGAGTCCGGCGGACGAAGTTGGCCGGCCCCACCCCCCAAGGCTATAGCCCACCCGTTTTTGTGGCCTTTTTCCGCTGGACGAACTTGGCGCCCTGGCCTTCGGGCGGTTATTTTTTATCGTGGCTGTGCCCGTGGCCTATTTTTGGCACTCGGAGGTGCCACGCAAAGTCTCGCGCCATTCCGAGTCCGGCGGACGAAGTTGGCCAGCCCCACCCCCCAAGGCTATAGCCCACCCGTTTTTGTGGCCTTTTTCCGCTGGACGAACTTGGCGCCCCGGCCTTCGGGCCGTTCTTTTTGGGCGTGGCTGAGTCCACGGCCTATTTTTGGCACACGGAGGTGCCTCGCAAAGTCTCGCGCCATTCCGAGTCCGGCGGACGAATTTGGCCAGCCCCACCCCCCAAGGCTATAGCCCACCCGTTTTTGTGGCATTTTTCCGCTGGCGAACTTGGCGCACCGGCTTTCGGGGGGTTATTTTCGGGGGCGGCTGTCCCCGCGGCCTATTTTTTGCACACGGAGGTGCCTCGCAAATTCTCGCGCAATTCCGAGTCCGGCGGATGAAGTTGGACAGCCCCACCCCCCAAGGCTATAGGCCACCCGTTTTTGTGGGATTTTTCCGCTGGACGAACTTGGCGCCCCGGCCTTCGGGCGGTTATTTTTGGGCGCGGCTTGGCCCGCGGCCTATTTTTGGTACACGGAGGCGCCCCGCAATGTCTCGCGCCATTCCGAGTCCGGCGGACTAAGTTGGCCAGCCCCACCCCCCAAGGCTATAGCCCACCCGTTTTTGTGGCCTTTTTCCGCTGGACGAACATGGCGCCCCGGCCTTCGGGGGGTTATTTTTCGACGCGGCTGTGCTCGCGGCCTATTTTTGGCACACGGAGGTGCCTCGCAAAGTCACGCGCCATTCCGAGTCCGGCGGACGAAGTTGGCCAACCCCACCCCCCAAGGCTATAGCCCACCCGATTTTGTGGCATTTTTCCGCTGGACGAACTTGGCGCCCCGGCCTTCGGGCGGTTATTTTTGGGCGTGGCTGTGCCCGTGGCCTATTTTTGGCACACGGAGACCCCTCGCAAAGTCTCGCGGCATTCCGAGTCCGGCGGACGGAGGCGGCCAGCCCCACCCCCCAAGGCTATAGCCCACTCGTTTTTGTGGCCTTTTTCCGCCGGACGAACTTGGCTCCCCGGCCTTCGGGCGGTTATTTTTGGATACGGCTTTCTCCGCGGCCTATTTTTGGCACACAGAGGCCACTCGCAAAGTCTCGCGGCATTCCGAGTCCGGCGGACGGAGGCGGCCAGCCCCACCCCCCAAGGCTATAGCCCACTCGTTTTTGTGGCCTTTTTCCGCTGGACGAACTTGGCGCCCCGGCCTTCGGGCTGTTATTTTTGGGCGCGGCTTTCCCCGCGGCCTATTTTTGGCACATGGAGGCCCCTCGCACAGCCTCGCGGCATTCCGAGTCCAGCGGAGGAAGTCGGACAGCCCCACCCCCCAAGGCTATAGCCCACCCGTTTTTGTGGCCTTTTTCCGCTGGACGAACTTGGCGCCCCGGCCTTCGGGCTGTTATTTTTGGGCTCGGCTTTGGCCGCGGTGTATTTTTGGTACGTAGAGGCCCCTCGCAAAGTCTCGCGGCATTCCGAGTCCGGGGGACGAAGTTGGCCAGCCCCACCCCCCAAGGCTATAGCCCACTCGTTTTTGTGGCCTTTTTCCGCTGGACGAACTTGGCGCCCCAGCCTTCGGGCGGTTATTTTTGGACGCGGCTTTGACCGTTGTCTATTTTTGACACACGGAGGTGCCTCGTAAAGTCTTGCACCAATCCGAGTCCGGCGGACGAAGTTGGCCAGCCCCACCCCCCAAGGCTATAGCCCACCCGTTTTTGTGGCCTTTTTCCGCTGGACGAACTTGGCGCCCCGGCCTTCGGGTGGTTATTTTTGGGCGTGACTGTGCCCGCGGCCTATTTTTGGCACGCGGAGGTGCCACGCAAAGTCTCGCGCCATTCCGAGTCCGGCGGACGAAGTTGGCCAGCCCCACCCCCCAAGGCTATAGCCCACCCGTTTTTGTGGCCCTTTTCCGCTGGACTAACTTGGCGCCCCGGCCTTCGGGTGGTTCGTTTTGGGCGCGACTGTGCCCGCGGCCTATTTTTGGCACGCGGAGGTGCCACGCAAAGTCTCGCGCCATTCCGAGTCCGGCGGACGAAGTTGGCCAGCCCCACCCCCCAAGGCTATAGCCCACCCGTTTTTGTGGCCTTTTTCCCCTGGACGAACATGGCGCTCCGGCCTTCGGGGGGTTATTTTTCGAGTGCGGCTGTGCTAGCGGCCTATTTTTGGTACACCGAGGTGCCTCACAAAGTCACGCGCCATTCCGAGTC
>NW_006262390.1:64497-67017 GCF_000493195.1 Citrus x clementina | reverse complement strand
AGGTGCCTCGCAAAGTCTCGTGCCATTTCGAGTCCGGCGGACGAAGTTGGCCAGCCCCACCCCCCAAGGCTATAGCCCACCCGTTTTTGTGGCCTTTTTCCGCTGGACGAACTTGGCGCCCCGACCTTCGGGCGGTTATTTTTGGGCACGGCTGTGCCCGTGCCCTATTTTTGGCACACGGAGGCACCTCGCGAAGTCTCGCGCCATTCAGAGTCCGGCGGACGAAGTTGGCCAGCCCCGCCCCCCAAGGCTATAGCCCACCCGTTTTTGTGGCCTTTTTCCGCTGGACGAACTTGGTGCCCCGGCCTTCGGGCCGTTATTTTTGGGCGCGGCTGTGCGCGCGGCCTATTTTTGGCACACGGAGTTGCCTCGCAGAGTCTCGCGCGATTCCGAGTCCGGCGGACGTAGTTGGCCCGCCCCACCACCCAAGGGTCTAGCCCACCCGTTTTTGTGGCCTTTTTCCGCTGGACGAACTTGGCGCCCTGGCCTTTGGATAGTTATTTTTGGGCGCGGCTGTGCGCGCGGCCTATTTTTGGCACACGGAGGTGCCTCGCAGAGTCTCGCGCGATTCCGAGTCCGGCGGACGAAGTTGGCCAGCCCCACCCCCCCAGGCTATAGCCCACCCGTTTTTGTGGCCTTTTTCCGCTGGACGAACTCGGCGCCCGGGCCTTCCGGCGGTTATTTCAGGGTGCGGCTGTACCCGTGGCCTAGTTTTGGCAAACGGAGGCGCCTCGTAAAGTCTCACGCCATTCCGAGTCCGGCGGACGAAGTTGGCCAGCCCCACCGCCCAAGGCTATAGCCCACCCGTTTTTGTGGGCTTTTTCCGCTGGATGAACTTGGCGCCCTGGCCTTCGGGCGGTTATTTTTGGACGCAGCTGTGCCCGCGGCCTATTTTTGGTACACGGAGGCGCCTCGCAAAGTCTCGTGCCATTCCGAGTCTTGGGGACGAAGTTGGCCAGGCCCACCCCCCAAGGCTATAGCCCACCCGTTTTTGTGGCCTTTTTCCGCTGGACGAACTTGGCGCCCCGGCCTTCGGGCGGTTATTTTTGGGCGCGGCTGTGCCCGTGCCCTATTTTGGCACACGGAGGCACCTCGGAAAGTCTCGCGCCATTCAGAGTCCGGCTGACGAAGTTGGCCAGCCCCGCCCCCCAAGGCTATAGCTCACCCGTTTTTGTGGGCTTTTTCCGCTGGACGAACTTGGCGCCCCGGCCTTCGGGCCGATATTATTTAGCGTGGTTGTGCCCACGGCTATTTTTGATACACAGAGGTGCCTCGTAAAGTCTCGCGCCATTCCGAGTCCGGCGGACGAACTTGGCCAGCCCCACCCCCAAGGCTATAGCCCACCCGTTTTTGTGGCCTCTTTCCGCTGGACGAACTTGCCACCCCGGCCTTCGGGCGGTTATTTTTGGGTGCGGCTGTGCCTGCGGCCTATTTTTAACACACAGAGGTGCCTCGCAAAGTCTCGCGCCATTCCGAGCCCGGCGGACGAAGTTGGCCAGCCCCACCCCCAAGGCTATAGCCCACCCGTTTTTGTGGGCTTTTTCCGATGGACGAACTTGGCGCCCCGGCCTTCGGGCGGTTATTTTTGGGTGCGGCTGTGTCCATGGCCTACTTTTGGCACATGGAGGTGTCTCGCAAAGTCTCGCGCCATTCCGAGTCCGGCGGACGAAGTTGGCCAGCCCCACCCCCCAAGGCTATAGCCCACCGTTTTTGTGGCCTTTTTCCGCTGCACGAACTAGGCGCCTTGGCCTTCGGGCGGTTATTTTTGAGCGCGGCCATGCCCACGGCCTATTTTTGGCACACGGAGGCCCCTCGCAAAGTCTCGCGGCATTCCGCGTCCGGCGGACGAAGTTGGACAGCCCCACCCCCCAAGGCTATAGCCCACCCGTTTTTGTGGCCATTTTCCGCTGGACGAACTTGGAGCCCCGGCCTTCGGGCGGTTATTTTTGGGCGCGGCTGTGCCCGCGGCCAATTTTTGGCACACGGAGGCGCCTAACAAAGTCTCGCGCCATTCCGAGTCTGGCGGACGAAGTTGGCCAGCCCCACCCCCCAAGGCTATAGCCCACCCGTTTTTGTGGCCTTTTTCCGCTGGACGAACTTGGCGCCCCGGCCTTCGGCAGTTATTTTTTGGGCGCGGCTGTACCCGGGGCCTATTTTTGGCACACGGAGGCGCGTCGCAAAGTCTCGCGCCATTCTGAGTCCGGCGGACGAAGTTGGCCACCCCCACCCCCCAAGGCTATAGCCCACCCGTTTTTTTGGGCTTTTTCCGCTGGACGAAATTCGTGCCCCGGCCTTCGGGCGGTTATTTTTGGACGCGGCTGTGCCCGCGGCATATTTTTGGCACACGGAGACGCCTCGCAAAGTCTCGCGCCATTTCGAGTCCGGCGGACGAAGTTTGCCAGCCCCACCCCCCAAGGCTATAGCCAACCCGTTTTTGTGGGCTTTTTCCGCTGGACAACTGGCAGCCCCGGCCTTTGGGCAGTTATTTTTGTGCGCGGCTGTGTCCGCGGCCTATTTTTG
>NW_006262390.1:63895-64397 GCF_000493195.1 Citrus x clementina | reverse complement strand
GCACCATTCCGAGTCCGGCGGATGAACTTGGCCAGCCCCACCCCCCAAGGCTATAGCCAACCCGTTTTTGTGGCCTTTTTGCACTGGACGAACTTGGCGCCCCGGCCTTCGGGCGGTCATTTTTGGGCGCGGCTGTGCCCGCGGTGTATTTTTGGCACACGGAGGCACCTCGCAAAGTCTCGCGCCATTCCGAGTCCGGCGGACGAAGTTGGCCAGCCCCACCCCCCAAGGCTATAGCCCACCCGTTTTTGTGGCCTTTTTCCGCTGGACGAACTTGGCGCCCCGGCCTTCGGGCAGTTATTTTTGGGCGCGGCTGTGCCCGCGGCCTATTTTTGGCACACGGAGGCACCTCGTAAAGTCTCGCACCATTCCGAGTCCGGCGGACGAACTTGGCCAGCCCCACCCCCCAAGGCTATAGCCCACCCGTTTTTGTGGCCTTTTTGCACTTGACGAACTTGGCGCCCCGGCCTTCGGGCGGTCATTTTTGGGCGCGGCTGTGCCC
>NW_006262390.1:60569-63620 GCF_000493195.1 Citrus x clementina | reverse complement strand
TAGCCCACCCGTTTTTGTGGCATTTTTCCGCTGGACGAACTTGGCGGCCCGGCCTTCGGGCGGTTATTTTTGGGCGCGGCTATGCCCGCGGCCTATGTTTGGCACATGGAGGTGCCTCGTAAAGTCTCGCGCCATTCCGAGTCCGGCGGACGAAGTTGGCCAGCCCCACCCCCCAAGGCTATATCCCACACATTTTTGTGGCATTTTTCCGCTGGACGAACTTGGCGCCCCGGCCTTCGGGCAGTTATTTTTGGGCGCGGCTGTGCCCGCGGCCTATTTTTGGTGCACGGAGGCGCCTCGCAAAGTCCCGCGCCATTCCGAGTTCGGCGGACAAAGTTGGCCAGCCCCACCCCCCAAGGCTATAGCCCACCCGTTTTTGTGGCCTTTTTCCGCTGGACCTACTTGGCGCCCCGGCATTTGGGCGGTCATTATTGGGCGCGACTGTGCCCGCGGCCTATTTTTGGCACATGCAGGCGCCTCGTAAAGTCTCGCGACATTGCGAGTCCGGCGGACGGAGTTGGCCAGCCCCACCCCCCAAGGCTATAGCCCACCCGTTTTTGTGGGCTTTTTCCGCTGGACGAACTTGGCGCCCCGGCCTTCAGGCGGTTATTTTTGGGCGCGGCTCTGCCCGCGGCCTATTTTTGGCACACGGAGGCCCCTCGTATAGTCTCGCGGCATTCCGAGTCCGGCGGAGGAAGTCGGACAGCCCCACCCCCCAAGGCTATAGCCCACCCGTTTTTGTGGGCTTTTTCCGCTGGACGAACTTGGCGCCCCGGCCTTCGGGCGGTTATTTTTGGGCGAGGCTGTGCCCGCGGCCTATTTTTAGCAAACGGAGGCGCCTCGTAAAGTCTCGCACCATTCCGAGTCCGGCGGACGAACTTGGCCAGCCCCACCCCCCAAGGCTATAGCCCACCCGTTTTTGTAGCCTTTTTGCACTGGACGAACTTGGCGCCCCGGCCTTCGGGTGGTCATTTTTGGGCGCGGCTGTGCCCGCGGCCTATTATTGGCACACGGAGGTGCCTCGTAAAGTCTCGTGCCTTTCCGAGTCCGGCGGACGAAGTTGGACAGCCCCACCCCCCAAGGCTATAGCCCACCCGTTTTTGTGCCTTTTTCCGCTGGACGAACTTGGCGCCCCGGCTTCGGGCGGTATTTTAGGCCGCGGCTGTGCCCGCTGCCTATTTTTGGCACACGGAGGCGCCACGCAAATTCTCGCGCCATTCCGAGTCCGGCGGACGAAGTTGGCCAGCCCCACCCCCCAAGGCTATAGCCCACCCGTTTTTGTGGCCTTTTTCCGCTGGACGAACTTGGCGCCCCGGCCTTCGGGAGGTTATTTTTGGGTGCGGCTTTGCCTGCGGCCTATTTTTTCCACACGGAGGCCCCTCACAAAGTCTCGCGGCATTCCGAGTCCGGCGGACGGAGGCGGCCAGCCCCACCCCCCAAGGCTATAGCCCACTCGTTTTTGTGGCCTTTTTCCGCTGGACGAACTTGGCGCCCCGGCCTTCGGGCGGTTATTTTTGGACGCAGCTTTGTCCGCGGCCTATTTTTGGCACACGGACGCCCCTCACAAAGTCTCGCGGCATTCCGAGTCCGGCGGACGAAGTTGGCCAGCCCCACCCGCCAAGGCTATAGCCAACCTGTTTTTGTGGCCCTTTTCGGCTGGACGAACTTGGCGCCCCGGCTTTCGGGCCGTTATTTTTGGGCACGGCTTTACCCGTGGCCTATTTTTGGCACGCAGAGGCCCCTCGCAAAGTCTCGCGCCATTCCGAGCCCGGCGGACGAAGTTTCCCAGCCCCACCCCCCCAGGCTATAGCCCACCCGTTTTGTGGGCTTTTTCCGCTGGACGAACTTGGCTCCCCGGCCTTCGGGTGGTTATTTGTAGGCGCGGCTGTGTCCGCGGCCTATTTTTGGCACACGGAGGCGCCTCGTAATGTCTCGCGCCATTCCGAGTCCTGCGGACGAAGTTGGCCAGCCCCACCCCCCAAGGCTATAGCCCACCCGTTTTTGTGGCATTTTTCCGCTGGCGAACTTGGCGCCCCGGCCTTCGGTCGGTTATTTTTGGGCGCGGCTGTGTCCCCATCCTATTTTTGGCACACCGAGGCACCTCGCAAAGTCTCGCGGCATTCCGAGTCCGGCGGATGAAGATGGCCAGCCCCACCCCCCAAGGCTATAGCCCACCCGTTTTTGTGGCATTTTTCCGCTGGTCGAACTTGGCGCCCCGGCCTTCTGGCGGTTATTTTTGGGACCGGCTGTGTCTACGGCCTATTTTTGGCACACGGAGGTGCCTCGCAAAGTCTCGCGCCATTCCGAGTCCGGCGGACGAAGTTGGCCAGCCCCACCCCCCAAGGCTATCGCTCACCCGTTTTTGTGGCCTTTTTCCGCTGGACGAACTTGGCGCCCCGGCCTTCGGGCAGTTATTTTTGGGCGTGGCTGTGCCCACGGCCTATTTGTGGCACAAGGAGATGCCTCGCAAAGTCTCGCGCCATTCCGAGTCCGGCGGACGAAGTCGGCCAGCCCCACCCCCCAAGGCTATAGCCCACCCGTTTTTGTGGGCTTTTTCCGCTGGACGAACTTGGCGCCTTGGCCTTCGGGCAGTTATTTTTGGGCGCGGCTGTGCTCATGGCCTATTTTTGGTACACAGAGGCACCTCGCAAAGTCTCGCGCCATTCCGAGTCCGGCGGACGAAGTTGTCCAGCCCCACCCCCCAAGGCTATAGCCCACCCGTTTTTGTGGCCTTTTTCCGCTGGACGAACTTGGCGCCCCGGCCTTCTGGCGGTTATTTTTGGGCGCGGCTGCTTCTACGGCCTATTTTTGGCACACGGAGGTGCCTCGCAAAGTCTCGCGCCATTCCGAGTCCGGCGGACAAAGTTGGCCAGCCCCACCCCCCAAGGCTATAGCCCACCCGTTTTTGTGGCCTTCTTCCGCTGGACGAACTTGGCGCCCCGGCCTTCTGGCGGTTATTTTTGGGAGCGGCTGTGCCCACGGCCTATTTTTGGCACACGGAGGCGCCTCGCAAAGTCTCGCGCCATTCCGAGTCCGGCGGACGAAGTTGGC
>NW_006262390.1:44248-60469 GCF_000493195.1 Citrus x clementina | reverse complement strand
CCGGCCTTCGGGCAGTTATTTTTGGGCGTGGCTGTGCCCACGGCCTATTTTTGGCACAAGGAGATGCCTCGCAAAGTCTCGCGCCATTCCGAGTCCGGCGGACGAAGTCGGCCAGCCCCACCCCCCAAGGCCATAGCCCACCCGTTTTTGTGGCCTTTTCCGCTGGACGAACTTGGCGCCCCGGCCTTCGGGCGGTTATTTTTGGTCGCGGCAGTGCCTGCGGCATATTTTTAGCACACGGAAGCACCTCGCAAAGGCTTGCGCCATTCCGAGTCCGGCGGACGAAGTCGGCCAGGCCCACCCCCAAGGCTATAGCCCACCTGTTTTTGTGGCCTTTTTCCGCTGGACGAACATGGCGCCCCGGTCTTCGGTTGGTTATTTTTGGTCGTGGCTGTGCCCGCGGCATATTTTTGGCACACGGAGGTGCCTCGCAAAGTCTCGCAACATTCCGAGTCCGGCGGACGAAGTTGGCCAGCCCTTCCCCCTAGGCTACACCCCACCCGTTTTTGTGGCCTTTTTCTGCTGGACGAACTTGGCGCCCCGGCCTTCGGACAGTTATTTTTGGGCGCGGCTGTGCCCGCGGCCTATTTTTGGCACAGGGAGGCGCCTCGCAGTGTCTCGCGCCATTCCGAGTCCGGCGGACAAAGTTGGCCAACCCCACCCCCCACGGCTATAGCCCACCCGTTTTTGTGGGCTTTTTCCGCTGGATGAACTTGGCGCCCCGACCTTCGGGCATTTATTTTTGGGCGGGACTGTGCTCGCGGCCTATTTTTGTCACACAGAGGCACCTCATAAAGTCTCGCTCCATTCCGAGTCCGGCGGACGAAGTTGGCCAGCCCCACCCGCAAAGGCTATAGCCCACCCGTTTTTGTGGCCTTTTTCCGCTGGTCGAACTTGGCGCCCCGGCCTTCTGGCGGTTATTTTTGGGACCGGCTGTGTCTACGGCCTATTTTTGGCACACGGAGGTGCCTCGCAAAGTCTCGCGCCATTCCGAGTCCGGCGGACGAAGTTGGCCAGCCCCACCCCCCAAGGCTATCGCCCACCCGTTTTTGTGGCCTTTTTCCGCTGGACGAACTTGGCGCCCCGGCCTTCGGGCAGTTATTTTTGGGCGCGGCTGTGCCCGCGGCCTATTTTTGGCACAGGGAGGCGCCTCGCAGTGTCTCGCGCCATTCCGAGTCCGGCGGACAAAGTTGGCCAACCCCACCCCCCACGGCTATAGCCCACCCGTTTTTGTGGGCTTTTTCCGCTGGATGAACTTGGCGCCCCGACCTTCGGGCATTTATTTTTGGGCGGGACTGTGCTCGCGGCCTATTTTTGTCACACAGAGGCACCTCATAAAGTCTCGCGCCATTCCGAGTCCGGCGGACGAAGTCGGCCAGCCCCACCGCCCAAGGCTATAGCCCACCCGTTTTTGTGCGCTTTTTCCGCTGGACGAACTTGGCGCCTTCGCCTTCGGGCAGTTATTTTTGGGCGCGGCTGTGCTCGCGGCCTATTTTTGGCACACAGAGGCGCCTCGTAAAGTCTCGCTCCATTCCGAGTCCGGCGGACGAAGTTGTCCAGCCCCACCCCCCAAGGCTATAGCCCACCCGTTTTTGTGGCCTTTTTCCGCTGGTCGAACTTGGCGCCCCGGCCTTCTGGCGGTTATTTTTGGGTGCGGCTGCTTCTACGGCCTATTTTTGGCACACGGAGGTGCCTCGCAAAGTCTCGCGCCATTCCGAGTCCGGCGGACGAAGTTCGCCAGCCACACCCCCCAAGGCTATAGCCCACCCGTTTTCGTGGCATTTTTCCGCTGGATGAACTTGGCGCCCCGGCCTTCGGGGGGCTATTTTTGGGCGCGGCTTTGCCCGTGGCCTATTTTTGGCACACGGAGGCCCCTCGCAAAGTCTCACGGCATTCCGAGTCCGGCGGACGGAGGCGGCCAGCCCCACCCCCCAAGGCTATAGCACACCCGTTTTTGTGGCCTTTTTCCGCTGCACGAACTTGGCGCCCCGGCCTTCGGGCGGTTTTTTTTTGAGCCGGCTTTGCCCGCGGCCTATTTTTGGCAAACGGAGGCCCATCGCAAAGTCTCGCGGTATTCCGAGTCCGGCGGACGAAGTGGACCAGCCCCATCCCCCAAGGCTATAGCACACCCGTTTTTGTGGCCTTTTTCCGCTGCACGAACTTGGCGCCCCGGCCTTCGGGCGGTTATTTTTTGGCGCGGCTTTGCCCGCGGCCTATTTTTGGCAAACAGAGGCCCATCGCAAAGTCTCGCGGCATTCCGAGTCCGGCGGACGAAGTGGACCAGCCCCATCCCCCCAAGGCTATAGCCCACCCGTTTTTGTGGCCTTTTTCCGCTGGATGAACTTGGCGCCCCGGCCTTCGGGCGGTTATTTTTGGGCGCGGCTTTGCCCACGGCCTATTTTTGGCACACGGAGGCCCCACGCAAAGTCTCGCGGCATTCCGAGTCCGGTGGACGAAGTTGGCCAGCCCAACCCCCCAAGGCTATAGTCCACCCATTTTTGTGGCCTTTTTCCGCTGGACGAACTTGGCGCCCCGGTCTTCGGGCAGCTATTTTTGGGCGCGGCTTTGCCCACGGCCTATTTTTGGCACACGGAGGCCCCATGCAAAGTCTCGCGGCATTCCGAGTCCGGCGGACGAAGTTGGCCAGCCCCACCCCCCAAGGCTATAGCCCACCCGTTTTTGTGGCCTTTTTCCTCTGGACGAACTTGGCGCCCCGGCCTTCGAGTGGCTATTTTTGGGCGCGGCTTTGCCTGCGGCCTATTTTTGGCACACGGAGGTCCCTCGCAAAGTCTCGCGGCATTCCGAGTCCGGCGGACGAAGTCGGCCAGCCCCACTTCCCAAGGCTATAGCCCACCCGTTTTTGTGGCCTTTTTCCGCTGGACGAACTTGGCCCCCCGGTCTTCGGGCGGCTATTTTTGGACGCGGCTTTGCCCGCAGCCTATTTTTGGCACACGGAGGCCCCTCGCAAAGTCTCATGGCATTCCGAGTCCGGCGGACGAAGTTTGCCAGCCCCACCCCCCAAGGCTATAGCCCACCCGTTTTTTAGGACTTTTTCCGCTGGACGAACTTGGCCCCTCGGCCTTCGGGCGGTTATCACACGGAGGCCCCTCGCAAAGTCTCGCGGCATTCCGAGTCCGGCGGACGAAGTTGGCCAGCCCCACCGCCCAGGGCTATAGCCCACCCGTTTTCGTGGCCTTTTTCCACTGGACGAACTTGGAGCCCCGCCCTTCGGGCGGTTATTTTTGGGCGCGGCTTTGTCTGCAGCATACTTTTGGTACACGGAGGCCCCTCGCAATGTCTCGCGGCATTCTGCGTCCGGCGGACGAAGTTGGCCAGCCCCACCCCCCAAGGCTATAGCCCACCCGTTTTTGTGGCATTTTTCCAGAGGACGAACTTGGCGCCCCGGCCTTCGGGCGGTTATTTTTGGGCGCGGCTTTGCCCACGGCCTATTTTTTGCACACGAAGGCCCGTCGCAAAGTCTCGAGGCATTCCAAGTCCGGCGGACGAAGTGGGCCAGCCCCACCCCCCAAGGCTAGAGCCCACCCGTTTTTGTGGCATATTTCCAGAGGACGAACTTGGCGCCCCGGCCTTCAGGCGGTTATTTTTGGTCGCGGCTTTGCACGCGGCCTATTTTTGGCACACGGAGGCCCCTCGCAAAGTCTCGCGGCATTCCGAATCCGGCGGACGAAGTGGGCCAGCCCCACCCCCCAAGGCTATAGCCCACCCATTTTTGTGGCCTTTTTCCGCTGGACGAACTTGGCACCCCGGCCTTCTGGCGGTAATTTTTGGCGCGGCTTTGCCCGCAGCCTACTTTTGGCACATGGAGGCCCCTCGCAAAATCTCGCGGCATTCCGAGTCCGGCGGACGAAGTTAGCCAGCCCCACCCCCCAAGGCTATAGCCCACCCGTTTTTCTGGCCTTTTTCCGCTGGACGAAGTTGGCGTCCCGGCCTTCGGGTGGTTATTTTTTGGGCGCGGCTTTGCCCGTGGCCTATTTTTGAAACACGGAGGCCCCTCGCAAAGTCTCGCGTCATTCCGAGTCCGGCGGACGAAGTTGGCCAGCCACACCCCCCAAGGCTATAGCCCACCCGTTTTTGTGGCCTTTTTCCGCTGGACGAACTTGGCGCCCCGGCCTTCGGGCGGTTATTTTTAGGTGCAGCTTTTTCCGAATCCTACTTTTGGCACACGAAGGCCCCTCGCAATGTCTCGTGGCATTCCGCATCCGGCGGACAAAATTGGCCAGCCCCACCCCCCAAGGCTATAGCCCACCCGTTTTTGAGGCTTTTTTCCGCTGGACGAACTTGGCCCCTCGGCCTTCGGGCGGTTATTATTGGCCGCGGCTTTGCCCGCGGCCTATTTTTGGCACACGTAGGCCCCTCGCAAAGTCTCGCGGCATTCCGAGTTCGGCGGACGAAGTTGGCCAGCCCCACCCCCCAAGGCTATAGCCCACCCATTTTTGTGGCCTTATTCCCCTGGGCGAACATGGCGCCCCGGCCTTCGGGCGGTTATTTTTCGGTGCTGCTTTGCCCGCGGCCTATTTTTGGCACACGGAGGCCCCTCGCAAAGTCTCGCGCCATGCCGAGTCCGGCGGACGAAGTTGGCAAGCCCTACCCCCCAAGGCTATAGCCCACCCGTTTTTGTGGCCTTTTTCCGCTGGACGAACTTGGCTCCCCGGCCTTCTGGCGGTAATTTTTGGCGCGGCTTTGCCCACAGCCTACTTTTGGCACACAGAGGCCCCTCGCAAAGTCTCTCGGCATTCCGAGTCCGGCGGACGAAGTTAGCCAGCCCCACCCCCCAAGGCTATAGCCCACCCGTTTTTGTGGCCTTTTTCCGCCGGACGAACTTGGCGCCCCGCCCTTCGGGCGGTTATTTTTGGACGCGGCTTTGTCTGCAGCCTACTTTTGGCACACGGAGGCCCCTCACAATGTCTCGCGGCATTCCGCGTCCGGCGGACGAAGTTGGCCAGCCCCACCCCGCAAGGCTATAGCCCACCCGTTTTTGTGGAATTTTTCCAGAGGACGAACTTGGCGCCCCGGCCTTCGGGCGGTTATTTTTGGGCGCGGTTTTGCCCACGGCCTATTTTTGGTACACGGAGGCCCCATGCAAAGTCTCGCGGCATTCCGAGTCCGGCGGACGAAGTGGGCCAGCCCCACCCCCCAAGGCTATAGCCCCTTCTTTTTTCGTGGCCTTTTTCCGCTGGACGAACATGGCGCCCCGGCCTTCGGGCGGTTATTTTTGGGCGCGGGTTCACCCGTGGCCTATTTTTGGCACACGGAGGACCCTCGCAAAGTCTCGCGGCATTCCGAATCCGGCGAACGAAGTTGGCCAGCCCCACCCCCCAAGGCTATAGCCCACCCATTTTTGTGGCCTTTTTCCGCTGGACGAACTTGGCGCCCCGGCCTTCTGGTGGTAATTTTTGGCGCGGCGTTGCCCGCAGCCTACTTTTGGCACACGGAGGCCCCTCGCAAAGTCTCGCGGCATTCCGAGTCCGGCGGACGAAGTTAGCCAGCCCCACCCCCCAAGGCTATAGCCCACCCGTTTGTGTGGCCTTTTCCCGCTGGACGAACTTGGCGCCCCGCCCTTCGGGCGGTTATTTTTAGGTGCGGCTTTGTCCACAGCATACTTTTGGTACACGGAGGCCCCTCGCAATGTCTCGCGGCATTCTGCGTCCGGCGGACGAAGTTGGCCAGCCCCACCCCCCAAGGCTATAGCCCACCCGTTTTTGTGGCATTTTTCCAGAGGACGAACTTGGCGCCCCGGCCTTCGGGCGGTTATTTTTGGGCGCGGCTTTGCGCACGGCCTATTTTTTGCACACGAAGGCCCGTCGCAAAGTCTCGAGGCATTCCAAGTCCGGCGGACGAAGTGGGCCAGCCCCACCCCCCAAGGCTAGAGCCCACCCGTTTTTGTGGCATATTTCCAGAGGACGAACTTGGCGCCCCGGCCTTCAGGCGGTTATTTTTGGTCGCGGCTTTGCACGCGGCCTATTTTTGGCACACGGAGGCCCCTCGCAAAGTCTCGCGGCATTCCGAATCCGGCGGACGAAGTTGGCCAGCCCCCACCCCCCAAGGCTATAGCCCACCCGTTTTTGTGGGCGTTTTCCGCTGGACGAACTTTGCGACCCGCCCTTCGGGCGGTTATTTTTGGGTGCGGCTGTGCCCGCCGCCTATTTTTGGCACACGGAGGCGCCTCATAAAGTCTCGCGCCATTCCGAGTCTGGCAGACGAAGTTGGCCAGCCCAACCCCCCAAGGTTATAGCCCACCCGTTTTTGTGGCCTTTTTCCGCTGGACGAACTTGGCGCCCCGGCCTTCGGGCGGTAATTTTTGGGTGCGGCTGTGCCCGCGGCCTATTTTTGGCACACGGAGGCGCCTCGCAAAGTCTCGCGCCATTCCGAGTCCGGCGGACAAAGTTGCCCCGCCCCACCCCCCAAGGCTATGGCCCACCCGTTTTTGTGGGCTTTTTCCGCTGGACGAACTTGGCGCCCCGGCCTTCGGGCGGTTATTTTTGGGCTCGGCTTTGCCCGCGGCCTATTTTTGGCACACGGAGGCCCCTCGCAAAGTCTCGCGCCATTCCGAGTCCGGCGGACGAAGTTGGGCAGCCCCACCCCCCAAGGCTATAGCCCACCCGTTTTTGTGGCCTTTTTGCGCGGGACTAACTTGGCGCCGCGGCCTTCGGGTGGTTATTTTTGTGCGCAGCTTTGCCCGCGGCCTATTTTTAGCACACGGAGGCCCCTCGTAAAGTCTTGCGGCATTCGGAGTCGGGCGGACGAAGTGAGCCAGCCCCACCCCCCAAGGCTATAGCCCACCCGTTTTTGTGGCCTTTTTCCGCTGGACGAACTTGGCGCCCCGGCCTTCGGGCGGTAATTTTTGGGTGCGGCTGTGCCCGCAGCATATTTTTGGCACACGGAGGTGCCTCGCAAAGTCTCGCGCCATTCCGAGTCCGGCGGACGAAGTTGGCCCGCCCCACCCCCCAAGGCTATAGCCCACCCGTTTTTGTGGGCTTTTTCCGCTGGACGAACTTGGCGCCCCGGCCTTCGGGCGGTTATTTTTGCGCTCGGCTTTGCCCGCGGCCTATTTTTGGCACACGGAAGCCCCTCGCAAAGTCTCGCGGCATTCCGAGTCCGGCGGACGAAGTTGGGCAGCCCCACCCCCCAAGGCTATAGCCCACCCGTTTTTGTGGCCTTTAGGCGCGGTACGAACTTGGCGCCGCGGGCTTCGGGTGGTTATTTTTGTGCGCGGCTTTGCCCGCGGCCTATTTTTAGCACACGGAGGCCCCTCGTAAAGTCTTGCGGCATTCGGAGTCGGGCGGACGAAGTGAGCCAGCCCCACCCCCCAAGGCTATAGCCCACCCGTTTTTGTGGCCTTTTTCCGCTGGACGAACTTGGCGCCCCGGCCTTCGGGCGGTAATTTTTGGGCGCGGCTGTGCCCGCAGCATATTTTTGGCACACGGAGGCGCCTCGCAAAGTCTCACGCCATTCCGAGTCCGGCGGACGAAGTTGGCCCGCCCCACCCCCCAAGGCTATAGCCCACCCGTTTTTGTGGGCTTTTTCCGCTGGACGAACTTAGCGCCCCGGCCTTCGGGCGGTTATTTTTGGGCTCGGCTTTGCCCGCGGCCTATTTTTGGCGCACGGAGGCCCCTCGCAAAGTCTCACGGCATTCCGAGTCCGGCGGACAAAGTTGGGCAGCCCCACCCCCCAAGGCTATAGCCCACCCGTTTTTTTGGCCTTTTTCCGCGGGACGAACTTGGCGCCCCGGCCTTCGGGTGGTTATTTTTGTACGCGGCTTTGCCCGCGGCCTATTTTTGGCACACAGAGGCCCCTCATAAAGTCTCGCGGCATTCCGAGTCGGGCGGACGAAGTGGGCCAGCCCCACCCCCCAAGGCTATAGCCCACCCGTTTTTGTGGCCTTTTTCCGCTCGACGAACTTGGCGTCCCGGCGTTCGGGCGGTTATTTTTGGGCACGGCTTTGCCCGCGGCCTATTTTTGGCACATGAAGGCCCCTCGCAAAGACTCGCGGTATTCCGAGTCCGGCGGACGAAGTCGGCCAGCCCCACCCCCCAAGGCTATAGCGCACCCGTTTTTGTGGCCTTTTTCCGCTCGACGAACTTGGCGCCCCGGCCTTCGGGCGGTAATTTTTGGGCGCGGCTGTGCCCGCGGCCTATTTTTGGCACACGGAGGTGCCTCGCAAAGTCTCGCCTCATTCCGAGTCCGACGGACGAAGTTGGCCAGCCCCACCCCCCAAGGCTATAGCCCACCCGTTTTTGTGGCCTTTTTCCGCTGGACGAAGTTGGCGCCCCGGCCTTCGGGCGGTTATGTTTGGGCGCGGCTGTGCACGCGGCCTATTTTTGGCACATGGAGGCGCCTCGCAAAGTCTCGCACCATTCCGAGTCCAGCGGACGAAGTTGGCCAGCCCCACCCCCAAAGGCTATAGCCCACCCGTTTTTGTTGCCTTTTTGCGCTGGACGAACTTGGCGACCCGGCCTTCGGGCGGTTATTTTTGGGCGCGGCTGTGCCCGCGGCCTATTTTTGGAACACGGATGCGCCTCGCAAAGGCTCGCGGCATTCCGAGTCCGGCGGACGAACTTGGCCAGCCCCACCCCCCAAGGCAATAGCCCACCCGTTTTTGTGGGCGTTTTCCGCTGGACGAACTTTGCGCCCCGGCCTTCGGGCGGTAAATTTTTAGCTGTTCCCACGGCCTATTTTTGGCACACGGAGGCGTCTCGCAAAGTCTCGCGTCATTCCGAGTCCGGCGGACGAAGTTGGCCAGCCCCACCCCCCAAGGCTATAGCCCACCCGTTTTTGTGGCCTTTTTCCGCTGGACGAAGTTGGCGCCCCGGCCTTCGGGCGGTTATTTTTGGGCGCGGCTGTGCCCACGGCCTATTTTTGGCACACGGAGGCGCCTCGCAAAGTCTCGCGGCATTCCGAGTCCGGCGGACGATGTTGGCCAGCCCCACCCCCCAAGGCAATAGCCCACCCGTTTTTTTGGGCGTTTTCCGCTGGACGAACTTTGCGCCCCGGCCTTCGGGCTGTAATTTTTGGGTGCGGCTGTGCCCACGGCCTATTTTTGGCACACGAAGGCATCTCGCAAAGTCTCGCGTCATTCCGAGTCCGGCGGACGAAGTTGGCCAGCCCCACCCCCCAAGGCTATAGCCCACCCGTTTTTGTGGGCTTTTTCCGCTCGACGAACTTGGCGCCCCAGCCGTCGGGTAGTTATTTTTGGGTGCGGCTGTGCCTGCGGCCTATTTTTGGCGCACAGAGGCACCTCGTAAAGTCTTGCGCCATTCCGAGTCCGTCGGACGAAGTTGGCCAGCCCCACCCCCCAAGGCTATAGCCCACCCGTTTTTGTGGCCTTTTTCCGCTGGACGAACCTGGCGCCCCGGCCATCGGGCAGTTATTTTTTGGCGCGGCTGTGCCCGCGGCCTATTTTTGGAACACGGAGGTGCCTCGCAAAGTCTCGCGCCATTCCGAGTCCGGCGGACGAAGTTGGCCTGCCCCACCCCCCAAGGCAATAGCCCACCCGTTTTTGTGGGCGTTTTCCGCTGGACGAACTTTGCGCCCCGGCCTTCGGGCGGTAATTTTTGGGCGCGGCTGTGCCCGCGGCCTATTTTTGGCACACGGAGGCGTCTCGCAAAGTCTCGCGTCATTCCGAGTCCGGCGGACGAAGTTGGCCAGCCCCACCCCCCAAGGCTATAGCCCACCCGTTTTTGTGGCCTTTTTCCGCTGGACGAAGTTGGCGCCCCGGCCTTCGGGCGGTTATTTTTGGGCACGGCTGTGCCCGCGGCCTATTTTTGGCACACAGAGCCACCTCGCAAAGTCTCGCGCCATTCCGAGTCCGGCGGACGAAGTTGGCCAGTCCCACCCCCCAAGGCTATAGCCCTCCCGTTTTTGTGGCCTTTTTCTGGTGGACGAACTTGGCGCCCCGGCCTTAGGGCGGTTATTTTTGGGCGCTGCTGTGCCCGTGGCCTATTTTTGGCACACGGAGGCGCCTCGCAAAGACACGCGCCATTCCGAGTCCGGCGGACAAAGTTGGCCAGCCACACCCCCCAAGGCTATAGCCCACCCGTTTTTGTGGCCTTTTTCCGCTGGACGAACCTGGCGCCCCGGCCATCGGGCAGTTATTTTTTGGCGCGGCTGTGCTCGCGGCCTATTTTTGGAACATGGAGGTGCCTCGCAAAGTCTCGCGCCATTCCGAGTCCGGCGGACGAAGTTGGCCTATCCCACCCCCCAAGGCAATAGCCCACCCGTTTTTGTGGGCGTTTTCCGCTGGACGAACTTTGCGCCCCGGCCTTCGGGCGGTAATTTTTGGGCGCGGCTGTGCCCGCGGCCTATTTTTGGCACACGGAGGCGCCTCGCAAAGTCTTGCGCCATTCCGAGTCCGGCGGACGAAGTTGGCCAGCCCCACCCCCCAAGGCTATAGCCCACCCGTTTTTGTGGCCTTTTTCCGCTGGACGAACTTGGCGCCCCGGCCTTCGGGCGGTTATTTTTGGGCGCGGCTGTGCCCGCGGCCTATTTTTGGCACACGTAGGCGCCTCGCAAAGTCTCGCGCCATTCCGAGTCCGGCGGACGAAGTTGGCCGGCCCCACCCCCCAAGGCTATAGCCCACCCGTTTTTATGGCCTTTTTCCGCTGTACGAACTTGGCGCCCCGGCCTTAGGGCGCTGCTGTGCCCGAAGCCTATTTTTGGCACACGGAGGCGCCTCGCAAAGACTAGCGCCATTCCGAGTCCGGCGGACGAAGTTGGCCAGCCACACCCCCTAAGGCTATTGCCCACCCGATTTTGTTGGCTTTTTCCGCTGGACGAACTTGGCACCCCAGCCTTCGGGCGATTATTTTTGGGTGCGGCTGTGCCTGCGGCCTATTTTTAGCACACGGAGGAGCCTCGCAAAGTCTCGCGCCATTCCGTGTCCGGCGGACGAAGTTGGCCAGCCCCACCCCCGGAGGCTATAGCCCACCCGTTTTTGTGGGCTTTTTCCGCTGGACGAACTTGGCGACCCAGCCGTCGGGTAGTTATTTTTGGGTGCGGCTGTGCCTGTGGCCTATTTTTGGCACACAAAGCCACCTCGCAAAGTCTCGCGCCATTCCGAGTCCGGCGGACGAAGTTGGCCAGCCCCACCCCCCAAGGCTATAGCCCACCCGTTTTTGTGGCCTTTTTCCGCGGGACGAACTTGGCGCCCCGGCCTTCGGGCAGTTATTTTTGTGCGAGGCTTTGCCCGCGGGCTATTTTTGGCACACGGAGGCCCCTCGTAAACTCTCGCGGCATTCTGAGTCGGGCGGACGAAGTGGGCCAGCCGACCCCCCAAGGCTATAGCCCACCCGTTTTTGTGGCCTTTTTCCGCTGGACAAACTTGGCGCCCCGGCCTTCGGGCGGTTATTTTTGGGCACGGCTTTGCCCGCGGCCTATTTTTGGCACACGAAGGCCCCTCGCAAAATCTCACGGCATTCCGAGTCCGGCGGACGAAGTCGGCCATCCCCACCCCCCAAGGCTATAGCCCACCCGTTTTTGTGGGCTTTTTCCGCCGGACGAACTTGGCGCCCCGGCCGTCGGGCGGTAATTTTTGGGCGCGGCTGTGCCCGCGGCCTATTTTTGGCACACGGAGGCGTCTCGCAAAGTCTCGCGCCATTCCGAGTCAGGCGGACGAAGTTGGCCAGCCCCACCCCCCACGGCTATAGCCCACCCGTTTTTGTGGCCTTTTTCCGCTGGACGAACTTGGCCCCCCGGCCTTAGGGCGGTTATTTTTGGGCGCTGATGTGCCCGCGGCCTATTTTTGGCACACGGAGGCGCCTCGCAAAGACTCTCGCCATTCCGAGTCCGGCAGACGAAGTTGGCCAGCCACACCCCCCAAGGCTATTGCCCACCCGTTTTTGTGGCGTTTTTCCGCTGGACGAACTTGGCGCCCCGGCCTTCGGGCGATTATTTTTGGGTGCGGCTGTGCCTGCGGCCTATTTTTGGCGCACAGAGGCACCTCGTAAAGTCTTGCGCCATTCCGAGTCCGTCGGACGAAGTTGGCCAGCCCCACCCCCCAAGGCTATAGCCCACCCGTTTTTGTGGCCTTTTTCCACTAGACGAACTTGGCGCGCCGGCCTTAGGGCGGTTATTTTTGGGCGCTGCTGTGCCCGCGGCCTATTTTTGGCACACGGAGGCGCCTCGCAAAGACTCGCTCCATTCCGAGTCCGGCGGACGAAGTTGGCCGGCCACACCCCCCAAGGCTATAGCCCACCCGTTTTTGTGGCCTTTTTCCGCCGGACGAACTTGGCCCCCCGGCCTTAGGGCGGTTATTTTTGGGCGCTGCTGTGCCCACGGCCTATTTTTGGCACACGGAGGCGCCTCGCAAAGACTCGCGCCATTCTGAGTCCGGCAGACGAAGTTGGCCAGCCACACCCCCCAAGGCTATTGCCCACCCGTTTTTGTGGCCTTTTTCCGCTGGACGAACTTGGCGCCCCGGCCTTCGGGCGGTCATTTTTTGGCGCGGCTGTGCCAGCGGCCTATTTTTAGCACACGGATGCGCCTCGCAAATTCTGGCGCCATTCCGAGTCCGGCGGACGAAGTTGGCCAGCCCCACCCCCCAAGGCTATAGCCCACCCGTTTTTGTGGGCTTTTTCCGCTGGACGAACATGGCGCCCCGGCCTTCGTTGGGTTATTTTTGGGCGCGGTTGTGTCGGCGGCCTATTTTTGGTACACGGAGTCGCCTCGTGAAGTCTCGCGCCATTCCGAGTCCGGCGGACGAAGTTGGCCGTCCCCACCCCCCAAGGCTATAGCCCACCTGTTTTTGTGGGCTTTTTCCTCTGGACGAACTTGGCGCCCCGGCCTTCGGGCGGTTATTTTTGGGCGCGGCTGAGCCCGCGGCCTATTTTTAGCACACGGAGGCGCCTCGCAAAGACTCGCGCCATTCCAAGTCCGGCGGACGAAGTCGGCCCGCCCCACCCCCCAAGGCTATAGCCCACCCGTTTTTGTGGGCTTTTTCCGCTGGACGAACTTGGCGCCCCGGCCTTCGGGCGATTATTTTTGGTCGCGGCTGTGCCGGCGGCCTATTTTTGGCACACGGAGGTGCCTCGCAAATTCTCGCGCCATTCCTTGTCCGGCGGACGAAGTGGGCCAGCCCCACCCCCGAAGGCTATAGCCCACCCGTTTTTGTGGGCTTTTTCCGCTGGACGAACTTGGCGCCCCGGCCTTCGGGCGATTATTTTTGGCACGGGCTGTGCCTGCGGCCTATTTTTGGCACACGGAGGAGCCTCGCAAAGTCTCGCGCCATTCCGTGTCCGGCGGACGAAGTTGGACAGCCCCACCCCCGGAGTTTATAGCCCACCCGTTTTTGTGGGCTTTTTCCGCTGGACGAACTTGGCGCCCCAGCCGTCGGGTAGTTATTTTTGGGTGCGGCTGTGCCTGCGGCCTATTTTTGACACACAGAGGCACCTCGCAAAGTCTCGCGCCATTCCGAGTCCGGCGGACGAAGTGGGCCAGCCCCACCCCCCAAGGCTATAGCCCACCCGTTTTTGTGGCCTTTTTCCGCCGGACGAACTTGGCCCCCCGGCCTTAGGGCGGTTATTTTTGGGCGCTGCTGTGCCCACGGCCTATTTTTGGCACACGGCGGCGCCTCGCAAAGACTCGCGCCATTCTGAGTCCGGCAGACGAAGTTGGCCAGCCACACCCCCCAAGGCTATTGCCCACCCGTTTTTGTGGCCTTTTTCCGCTGGACGAACTTGGCGCCCCGGCCTTCGGGCGGTCATTTTTTGGCGCGGCTGTGCCAGCGGCCTATTTTTAGCACACGGATGCGCCTCGCAAATTCTGGCGCCATTCCGAGTCCGGCGGACGAAGTTGGCCAGCCCCACCCCCCAAGGCTATAGCCCACCCGTTTTTGTGGGCTTTTTCCGCTGGACGAACATGGCGCCCCGGCCTTCGTTGGGTTATTTTTGGGCGCGGTTGTGTCGGCGGCCTATTTTTGGTACACGGAGTCGCCTCGTGAAGTCTCGCGCCATTCCGAGTCCGGCGGACGAAGTTGGCCGTCCCCACCCCCCAAGGCTATAGCCCACCTGTTTTTGTGGGCTTTTTCCTCTGGACGAACTTGGCGCCCCGGCCTTCGGGCGGTTATTTTTGGGCGCGGCTGAGCCCGCGGCCTATTTTTTGCACACGGAGGTGCCTCGCAAAGTCTCGCGCCATTCCGAATCCTGCGGACGAAGTTGGCCAGCCCAACCCCCCAAGCCTATAGCCCACCCGTTTTTGTGGGCTTTTTCCGCTGGACGAACTTGGCGCCCCGGCCTTCGGGCGGTTGTTTTATGGCGCGGCTGTGCCCGTGGCCTATTTTTGGCACACGGAGACGCCTCACAAAGTCGCGCGCCATTCCGAGTCCGGCGGACAAACTTGGCCCGCCCCACCCCCCAAGGCTATAGCCCACCCGTTTTTGTGGGCTTTTTCCGCTGGACGAACATGGCGCCCCGGCCTTCGGTGGGTTATTTTTGGGCGCGGTTGTGTCGGCGGCCTATTTTTGGTACACGGAGTCGCCTCGTGAAGTCTCGCGCCATTCCGAGTCCGGCGGACGAAGTTGGCCGTCCCCACCCCCCAAGGCTATAGCCCACCTGTTTTTGTGGGCTTTTTCCTCTGGACGAACTTGGCGCCCCGGCCTTCGGGCGGTTATTTTTGGGCGCGGCTGAGCCCGCGGCCTATTTTTTGCACACGGAGGTGCCTCGCAAAGTCTCGCGCCATTCCGAGTCCGGCGGACGAAGTGGGCCGGCCCCACCCCCCAAGGCTATAGCCAACCCGTTTTTGTGGCCTTTTTCCGCTGGACGAACTTGGCGCCCCGGCCTTCGGGCGGTTATTTTTCGGCGCGGCTGTGCCCGCGGCCTAATTTTAGCACACGGATGTGCCTCGCAAAGTGTGTCGCCATTCCGAGTCCGGCGGACGAAGTTGGCCAGCCCCACCCCCCGAGGCTATAGCCCACCCGTTTTTGTGGGCTTTTTCCGCTGGACGAACTTGGCGCCCCGGCCATGTTCTGTTATTTTTGGGCGCGGCTGACCCCACGGCCTATTTTTGGCACACGGAGGTGCCTCGCAAAGTCTCGCGCCATTCCGAGTCCGGCGGACGAAGTTGGCCAGCCACACCCCCCAAGGCTATAGCCCGCCCGTTTTTGTGGCCTTTTTCCGCTGGGCGAACTTGGCAACCCGGCCTTCGGGTGGTTATTTTTGGGTGCGGCCTTGCCCACGGCCTATTTTTCGCACATGGAGGTGCCGCGCAAAGTCTCGTGCCATTCCGAGTCCGGCGGACAAAGTTGGCCAGACCCACCCCCCAAGGCTATAGCCCACCCGTTTTTGTGGCCTTTTTCCGCTGGACGAACTTGACGCCCAGGCCTTCGGGCGGTTATTTTTCGGCGCGGCTGTGCCCGCGGCCTATTTTTAGCACACGGAGGTGCCTCGCAAAGTCTGGCGTCATTCCGAGTCCGGCGGACGAAGTTGGCCAGCCCCACCCCCCAAGGCTATAGCCCACCCGTTTTTGTGGGCTTTTTCCGCTGGATGAACATGACGCCCCGGCCTTCGGGCGGTTATTTTTGGTTCCGGCTGTGCCCGCGGCCTATTTTTGGCACACGGAGGCGCCTCGTAAAGTCTCGTGCCATTCCGAGTCCGGCGGACGAAGTTGGCCAGCCCCACCCCCCAAGGCTATAGCCCACCCGTTTTTGTGGGCTTTTTCCGCTGGATGAACTTGGCGCCCCGGCCTTGGGCTGTTATTTTTGGGCGCGGCTGACCCCACGGCCTATTTTTGGCACACGGAGGTGCCTCGCAAAGTCTCGCGCCATTCCTAGTCCGGCGGACAAAGTTGGCCAGCCCAACCCCCGAGGCTATAGCCCACCCGTTTTTGTGCGCTTTTTCCGCTGGACGAACTTGGCGCCCCGGCCTTCAGGCGGTTATTTTTGGGCGCGGCTGTACCCACGGCCTATTTTTGGCACATGGAGGTGCCTCGCAAAGTCTGGCGCCATTCCGAGTCCGGCGGACGAAATTGGGCAGCCCCACCCCCCAAGGCTATAGCCCACCCGTTTTTGTGGGCTTTTTCCGCTGGACGAACTTGGCGCCCCGGCCTTGGGCTGTTATTTTTGGGCGCGGCTGACCCCCCCGCCTATTTTTGGGACACAGAGGCAGCTCGTAAATTCTCGTGCCATTCCGAGTCCGGCGGACGAAGTTGGCCAGCCCCACCCCCCAAGGCTATAGCCAACCCGTTTTTGTGGGCTTTTTCCGCTGGACGAAC
>NW_006262390.1:43022-44089 GCF_000493195.1 Citrus x clementina | reverse complement strand
GGGCTTTTTCCCCTGAGCGAAATGGGCGCCCCGGCTTTCGGGCGGTTATTTTTGGGTGCGGCTGTGCGTACGGCCTATTTTTGGCACACGGAGGCACCTTGCAAAGTCTCGCGCCATTCCGAGTCCGGCGGACGAAGTTGGCCAGCCCCACCCCCCGAGGCGATAGCCACACCCGTTTTTGTGGGCTTTTTCGGCTGGACGAACTTGGCGCCCCGGACTTCGGGCGGTTATTTTTGGGCGCGGCTGTGCCCGCGGCCTATTTTTGGCACATGGAGACACCTCGCAATGTCACGCGCCATTCCGAGTCCGGCGGACGAAGTGGACGAGCCCCACCCCCCAAGGCTATAGCCCACCCGTTTTTGTTGCCTTTTTCCGCTGGACGAACTTCGCGCCCCGGTCTTCGGGCGGTTATTTTAGGGCTCGACTGTGCCCGCGGCCTGTTTTTTGCACATGGAGGTGCCTCGCAAAGTCTGGCGTCATTCCGAGTCCGGCGGACGAAGTTGGCCAGCCCCACCCCCCAAGGCTATAGCCCACCCGTTTTTGAGGGCTTTTTCCGCTGGACGAACTTGGCGCCCCGGCCTTCGGGCGGTTATTTTTGGGTACGGCTGTCCCCACGGCCTATTTTTGGCACACGGAGGTGCCTCGCAAAGTCTCGCGCCATTCCTAGTCCGGCGGACGAAGTTGGCATGCCCCACCCCCCAAGGCTATAGCCCACCCGTTTTTGTGGCCTTTTTCCGCTGGACGAACTTGGCACCCCGGCCTTCGGGCGGTTATTTTTCGGCGCGGCTTTGCCCGTGGCCTATTTTGCTACACGGAGGCACCTCGTAACGTCTCGTGCCATTCCGAGTCCGGCGGACGAAGTTGGCCAGTTCCACCCCCCAAGGCTATAGCCCACCTGTTTTTGTGGGCTTTTTCCGCTGGACGAACTTGGCGCCCCGGCCTTCGGGCGGTTATTTTTGGGTACGGCTGTGCCTGCGGCCTATTTTTGGCACACGGAGGCACCTTGCAAAGTCTCGCGCCATTCCGAGTCCGGCGGACGAAGTCGGCCAGCCCCACCCCCCAAGGCT
>NW_006262390.1:41769-42251 GCF_000493195.1 Citrus x clementina | reverse complement strand
CTCCGGCCTTCGGGCGGTTATTTTTGGGCGCGGCTGTCCCCGCGGCCTATTTTTGGCACACGGAGGCACCTCCCAAAGTCTCGCGCCACTCCGAGTCCGGCGGACGAAGTTGGCCAGCCCCACCCCTCAAGGCTATAGCCCACCCGTTTTTGTGGCCTTTTTCCGCTGGACGAACTTGGAGCCCCGGCCTTTGGGCTGTTATTTTTGGGCGCGGCTGTACCCGCGGCCTATTTTTGGCACATGGAGGCGCCTCGCAAAGTCTCGCGCCATTCCGAGTCCGGCGGACGAAGTTGGCCAGCCCCACCCCCCAAGGCTATCGCCCACCCGTTTTTGTGGCTTTTTCCGCTGGACGAACTTGGCGCCCCGGCCTTCGGGCGGTTATTTTTGGGTACGGCTGTGCCCACGGCCTATTTTTGGCACACCGAGGCACCTCGCAAAGTCTCGCGCCATTCCTAGTCCGGCGGACGAAGTTGGCCAGGCCC
>NW_006262390.1:40964-41495 GCF_000493195.1 Citrus x clementina | reverse complement strand
GGCTGTGCCCGCGGCCTATTTTTGGCACATGGAGACACCTCGCAATGTCACGCGCCATTCCGAGTCCGGCGGACGAAGTGGACGAGCCCCACCCCCCAAGGCTATAGCCCACCCGTTTTTGTTGCCTTTTTCCGCTGGACGAACTTCGCGCCCCGGTCTTCGGGCGGTTATTTTAGGGCTCGACTGTGCCCGCGGCCTGTTTTTTGCACATGGAGGTGCCTCGCAAAGTCTGGCGTCATTCCGAGTCCGGCGGACGAAGTTGGCCAGCCCCACCCCCCAAGGCTATAGCCCACCCGTTTTTGAGGGCTTTTTCCGCTGGACGAACTTGGCGCCCCGGCCTTCGGGCGGTTATTTTTGGGTACGGCTGTCCCCGCGGCCTATTTTTGGCACACGGAGGTGCCTCGCAAAGTCTCGCGCCATTCCTAGTCCGGCGGACGAAGTTGGCCTGCCCCACCCCCCAAGGCTATAGCCCACCCGTTTTTGTGGCCTTTTTCCGCTGGACGAACTTGGCACCCCGGCCTTCGGGCGGTT
>NW_006262390.1:33799-40797 GCF_000493195.1 Citrus x clementina | reverse complement strand
CCTTCGGGTGGTTATTTTTGGGTACGGCTGTGCCTGCGGCCTATTTTTGGCACACGGAGGCTCCTTGCAAAGTCTCGCGCCATTCCGAGTCCGGCGGACGAAGTCGGCCAGCCCCACCCCCCGAGGCGATAGCCACACCCGTTTTTGTGGGCTTTTTCGGCTGGACGATCTTGGCGCCCCGGACTTCGGGCGGTTATTTTTGGGCGCGGCTGTGCCCGCGGCCTATTTTTGGCACATGGAGGCACCTCGCAATGTCACGCGCCATTCCGAGTCCGGCGGACGAAGTTGCCCAGCCCCACCCCCCAAGGCTATAGCCCACCCGTTTTTTTGCCTTTTTCCGCTGGACGAACTTGGCGCCCCGGTCTTTGGGCGGTTATTTTAGGGCTCGGCTGTGCCCGCGGCCTGTTTTTTGCACATGAAGGTGCCTCGCAAAGTCTCGCGCCATTCCGAGTCTGGCGGACGAAGTTGGCCAGCCCCACCCCCCAAGGCTATAGCCCACCCGTTTTTGTGGCCTTTTTCCGCTGGGCGAACTTGGCAACCCGGCCTTCAGGTGGTTATTTTTGGGTGCGGCTGTGCCCGCGGCCTATTTTTAGCACACGGAGGCGCCTCGCAAAGTCTGGCGTCATTCCGAGTCCGGCAGACGAAGTTGGCCAGCCCCACGCCCCAAGGCTATTGCCCACCCGTTTTTGTGGGCTTTTTCCGCTGGATGAACATGACGCCCCGGCCTTCGGGCGGTTATTTTTGGGCCCGGCTGTGCCCGCGGCCTATTTTTGGCGTAAAGAGGCGCCTCGTATTGTGCCCGCAGCCTATTTTTGGCACACGGAGTCGCCTCGCGAAGTCTCGCGCCATTCCGAGTCCGGCGGAGGAAGTAGGCCGGCCCCACCCCCCAAGGCTATAGCCCACCTGTTTTTGTGGCCTTTTTCCGCTGGACGAATTTGGCGCCCCGGCCTTCGGGCGGTTATTTTTGGGAGCGGCTGAGCCCGCGGCAGATTTTTGGCACACGGAGGTGCCTCGCAAAGTCTCGCGCCATTCCGAGTCCGGCGGATGAAGTATGCCAGCCCCACCCCCCAAGGCTATAGCCCACCCGTTTTTGTGGCCTTTTTCCGCTGGACGAACTTTGCGCCCCGGCCTTCAGGCGGTTATTTTGGGCGCGGCTGTGCCCGCAGCCTATTTTTGGCACACGGAGTCGCCTCGCGAAGTCTCGCACCATTCCGAGTCCGGCGGAGGAAGTAGGCCGGCCCCACCCCCCAAGGCTATAGCCCACCTGTTTTTGTGGCCTTTTTCCGCTGGACGAATTTGGCACCCCGGCCTTCGGGTGGTTATTTTTGGGAGTGGCTGAGCCCGCGGCAGATTTTTGGCACACGGAGGTGCCTCACAAAGTCTCGCGCCATTCCGAGTCCGGCGGACGAAGTTGGCCAGCCCAACCCCCCAAGGCTATAGCCCACCGGTTTTTGTGGGCTTTTACCGCTGGACGAACTTGGCGCCCCAGCCTTCGGGCGGTTATTTTTGGGCGCGGCTGTACCCACGGCCTATTTTTGGCACACGGAGGCGCCTCTCAAAGTCTGGTGCCATTCCGAGTCCGGCGGACGAAGTTGGCCAGCCCCACCACCCAAGGCTATAGCCCACCCGTTTTTGTGGGCTTTTTCCGCTGGACGAACTTGGCGCCCCGGCCTTGGGCTGTTATTTTTGGGCGCGACTGACCCCACGGCCTATTTTTGGCACACGGAGGCGCCTCGTAAAGTCTCGTGCCATTCCGAGTCCGGCGGACGAAGTTGGCCAGCCCCAACCCCCAAGGCTATAGCCAACCCGTTTTTGTGGGCTTTGTCCGCTGGACGAAGTTGGCGCCCCGGCCTTCGGGCGGTTATTTTTGGGCGTGGCTGTGCCAGCGGCCTATTTTTGGGACATGGAGGCGCCTCGCAAAGTCTCGTGCCATTCCAAGTCCGGCGGACGAAGTTGGCCAGCCCCACCCCCCAATGCTATAGCTCACCCGTTTTTGTGGACTTTTTCCGCTGGACGAACTTGGCGCCCTGGCCTTCGGGCGGTTATTTTTGCGCGGGGCTGACCCCACGGCCTATTTTTGGCACACGGAGGCGCCTCGTAAACTCTCGTGCCATTCCGAGTCCGGCGGACGAAGTCGGCCAGCCCCACCCCCACCCCCCAAGGTTATAGCCCACCCGTTTTTGTGGGCTTTTTCCGCTGGACGAACTTGGCGCCCCGGCCTTCGAGCAGTTATTTTTGGGCGCGGCTGTGCCCGCGGCCTATTTTCGGCACACGGAGGTGCCTCGCAAAGTCTCGCGCCATTCCTAGTCCGGCGGACGAAGTTGGCCAGCCCCACCCCCCTAGGCTATAGCCCACCCGTTTTTGTGGGCTTTTTCCGCTGGACGAACTTGGCGCCCCGGCCTTCGGGCGGTTATTTTTGGGCGTGGCTGTGCCCGCGGCCTATTTTTGGCACACGGAGGCGCCTCGCAAAGTCTCGTGCCATTCCAAGTCCGGCGGACGAAGTTGGCCAGCCCCACCCCCCAACGCTATAGCTCACCCGTTTTTGCGGACTTTTTCCGCTGGACGAACTTGGCGCCCTGGCCTTCGGGCGGTTATTTTTGCGCGCGGCTGACCCCACGGCCTATTTTTGGCACACGGAGGCGCCTCGTAAAGTCTCGTGCCATTCCGAGTCCAGCGGACGAAGTCGGCCAGCCCCACCCCCACCCTCCAAGGTTATAGCCCACCCGTTTTTGTGGGCTTTTTCCGCTGGACGAACTTGGCGCCCCGGCCTTCGAGCAGTTATTTTTGGGCGCGGCTGTGCCCGCGGCCTATTTTTGGAACACGGAGGTGCGTCGCAAAGTCTCGCCATTCCTAGTCCGGCGGACGAAGTTGGCCAGCCCCACCCCCCAAGGCTATAGCCCACCCGTTTTTGTGGCCTTTTTCCACTGGACGAACTTGGCGCCCCGGCCTTCGGGCGGTTATTTTTGGGCGCGGCAAGGCGTGCGGCCTATTTTTTGCACACGGAGGTGCCTCGTAAAGTCTCGTGCCATTCCGAGTCCGGTAGACGAAGTTGGCCAGCGCCACCCCCAAAGGCTATAACCCACCCGTTTTTGTGGGCTTTTTCCGCTGGACGAACTTGGCGCCCCGGCCTTCGGGCGGTTATTTTTGGGCGCGGCTGTGACCGCGGCCTATTTTTGGCACACGGAGGTGCCTCGCAAAGTCTGGCACCTTTCCGAGTCCGGCGGACGAAGTTGGCCAGCCCCACCCCCCAAGGCTCTAGCCCACCCGTTTTTGTGGGCATTTTCCGCTGGACGAACTTGGCGCCCCGGCCTTGGGTTGTTATTTTTGGGCGCGGCTGACCCCACGGCCTATTTTTGGCACACGGAGCGGCCTCGTAAAGTCTCGTGCCATTCCGAGTCCAGCGGACGAAGTCGGCCAGCCCCACCCCCACCCTCCAAGGTTATAGCACACCCGTTTTTGTGGGCTTTTTCCGCTGGACGAACTTGGCGCCCCGGCCTTCGAGCAGTTATTTTTGGGCGCGGCTGTGCCCGCGGCCTATGTTTGGCACACGGAGGTGGCTCGCAATGTCTCGCGCCATTCTGAGTCCGGCGGACGAAGTTTGCCAGCCCCACCCCCCCGGGCTATAGCCCACCCGTTTTTGTGTCCTTTTTCCGCTGGACGAAGTTGGCGCCCCGTCCTTCGGGAGGTTATTTTTCGGCGCGGATGTGCCCGCGGCCTATTTTTGGCAAACGGAGGTGCCTCGTAAAGTCTCGTTCCATTCCGAGTCCGGCGGACGAAGTTGGCCAGCCCCACCCCCCAAGGCTATAGCCCACCCGTTTTTGTGGCCTTTTTCCGCTGGACGAACTTGGCACCCCGGCCTTCGGGCGGTTATTTTTTGGCGCGGCTTTGCCCGTGGCCTATTTTGCCACACCGAGGCACCTCGTAAAGTCTCGTGCCATTCCGAGTCCGGCGGACGAAGTTGGCCAGCCCCACCCCCCAAGGCTATAGCCCACCCGTTTTTGTGGCCTTTTTCCGCTGGACGAACTTGGCGCCCCAGCCTTCGGGCGGTTATTTTTGGGCGTGGCTGGGCCTGCGGCCTATTTTTGGCACACGGAGACCCCTCGTAAAGTCTCGTGCCATTCCGAGTCCGGCGGACGAAGTTGGCCAGCCCCACCCCCCAAGGCTATAGCCCACCCGTTTTTGTGGCCTTTTTCCGCTGGACGAACTTGGCGCCCCGGCCTTCGGGTAGTTATTTTTGGGCGCGGCTGTGCCCGCGGCCTATTTTTGGCACACGGAGGCGCCTCGCAAAGTCTGGCACCATTCCGAGTCCGGCGGACGCAGTTGGCCAGCCCCACCCCCCAAGGCTCTAGCCCACCCGTTTTTGTGGGCATTTTCCGCTGGACGAACTTAGCGCCCCGGCCTTGGGCTGTTATTTTTGGGCGCGGCTGACCCCACGGCCTATTTTTGGCACACGGAGCCGCCTCGTAAAGTCTCGTTCCATTCCGAGTCCGGCGGACGAAGTTGGCCAGCCCCACCCCCCAAGGCTATAGCCCACCCGTTTTTGTGGGCTTTTTCCGCTGGACAAAGTTGGCGCCCCGGCCTTCGGGCGGTTATTTTTCAGCGTGGCTGTGCCCGCGGCCTATTTTTGGCAAACGGAGGCACCTCCTAAAGTCTCGTGACATTCCGAGTCCGGCGGACGAAGTTGGCCAGCCCCACCCCCCAAGGCTATAGCCCACCCGTTTTTGTGGCCTTTGTCCGCTGGACGAACTTGGCACCCCGGCCTTCGGGCGGTTATTTTTCGGCGCGGCTGTGCCCGTGGATATTTTTGGCACACGGAGGCACCTCGTAAAGTCTCGAGCCATTCCGAGTCCGGCGGACGAAGTTGGCCAGCCCCACCCCCCAAGGCTATAGCCCACCCGTTTTTGTGGGCTTTTTCCGCTGGACGAACTTGGCGCCCCGGCCTTCGGGCGGTTAGTTTTGGGCGTGGCTGTGCCTGTGGCCTATTTTTGGCACACTGAGGCACCTCGTAAAGTCTCGTGCCATTCCGAGTCCGGCGGACGAAGTCGGCCAGCCCCACCCCCCAAGGCTATAGCCCACCCGTTTTTGTGGCCTTTTTCCACTGGACGAACTTGGCGCCCCGGCCTTCGGGCGGTTATTTTTGGGCGCGGCAAGGCGTGCGGCCTATTTTTTGCACACGGAGGTGCCTCGTAAAGTCTCGTGCCATTCCGAGTCCGGTAGACGAAGTTGGCCAGAGCCACCCCCAAAGGCTATAACCCACCCGTTTTTGTGGGCTTTTTCCGCTGGACGAACTTGGCGCCCCGGCCTTCGGGCGGTTATTTTTGGGCGCGGCTGTGACCGCGGCCTATTTTTGGCACACGGAGGTGCCTCACAAAGTCTGGCACCATTCCGAGTCCGGCGGACGAAGTTTGCCAGCCCCACACCCCAAGGCTCTAGCCCACCCGTTTTTGTGGGCATTTTCCGCTGGACGAACTTGGCGCCCCGTCCTTGGGTTGTTATTTTTGGGCGCGGCTGACCCCACGGCCTATTTTTGGCACATGGAGCGGCCTCGTAAAGTCTCGTGCCATTCCGAGTCCTGCGGACGAAGTTGGCCAGCCCCACCCCCCAAGGCTATAGCCCACCCGTGTTTGTGGCCTTTTTCCGCTGGACGAACTTGGCGCCCCGGCCTTCAGGCGGTTATTTTTGCGCGCAGCTGTGCCCGCGGCCTATTTTTGGCACACAGAGGGGCCTCGCAAAGTCTCGCGCCATTCCGAGTCCGGCGGACGAAGTCGGCCGGCCCCACCCCGCAAGGCTATAGCCCACCCGTTTTTGTGGCCTTTTTCCGCTGGACGAACTTGGCGCCCCAGCCTTCGGGCGGTTATTTTTGGGCGCGGCTGTGCCCGCGGCCTATATTTGGCACACGGAGGTGCCTCGCAAAGTCTCGCGCCATTCCGAGTCTGGCGGACGAAGTTGGCCAGCCCCACCCCCCAAGGCTATAGCCCCCCCGTTTTTGTGGCATTTTTCCGCTGGACGAACTTGGCGCCCCGGCCTACAGGCGGTTATTTTTGGGCACGCCTCTGGCCGCGTCCTATTTTTGGCACACGGAGAGGCCTCGCAAAGTCTCGCGCCATTCCGAGGCCGGCGGACGAAGTCGGCCGGCCCCACCCCCCAAGGCTATAGCCCACCCGTTTTTGTGGGCTTTTTCCGCCGGACGAACTTGGCGCCCCAGCCTTCGGGCGGTTATTTTCAGGCGCTACTGTGCCCGCGGCCTATTTTTGGCACACGGAGGTGCCTCGCAAAGTCTCGCACCATTCCGAGACCGGCGGACGAAGTGGCCCGGCCCCACCCCCAAGGCTATAGCCCACCCGTTTTTGTGGCCTTTTTCCGCTGGACGAACTTGGCGCCCCGGCCTTCGGGAGGTTACATTTGGGCACGGCTGTGCCCGCGGCCTATTTTTGGCACACGGAGGCGCCTCGCAAAGTCTCGTACCATTCCGAGTCCGGCGGACGAAGTGGGCCGGCCCCACCCCCCAAGGCTTTAGCCCACCCGTTTTTGTGGCCTTTTTCCGCTGGACGAACTTGGCGCCCCGGCCTTCGGGCGGTTATTTTTGGCTACGGCTGTGCCCGTGGCCTATTTTTGGCACACGGAGGGGCCTCGCAAAGTCTCGAGCTATTCCGAGTCCTGCGGACGAAGTTGGCTGGCCCCACCCCCCAAGGCTATAGCCCACCCTTTTTTGTGGGCTTTTTCCGCTGGACGAACTTGGCGCTCCGGCCTTCGGGCGGTTATTTTTGGCTACGGCTGTGCCCGCGGCCTATTTTTGGCACACGGAGGGGCCTCGCAAAGTCTCGAGCTATTCCGAGTCCTGCGGACGAAGTTGGCCAGCCCCACCCCCCAAGAATATAGCCCACCCGTTTTTGTGGCCTTTTTCCGCTGGACGAACTTGGCGCCCCGGCCTTCGGGCGGTTATTTTTGGCTACGGCTGTGCCCGCGACCTATTTTTGGCACACGGAGGGACCTCCCAA
>NW_006262390.1:18146-33699 GCF_000493195.1 Citrus x clementina | reverse complement strand
CGAATTTGGCCAGCCCCACCCCCCAAGGCTATAGCCCACCCGTTTTTGTGGCCTTTTTCCGCTGGATGAACTTGGCGCCCCGGCCTACAGGCGGTTATTTTCCGGCACGCCTCTTCCCGCGTCCTATTTTTGGCACACGGAGGTGCCTCGCAAAGTCTCGCGCCATTCCGAGGCCGGCGGACGAAGTTGGCCGGCCCCACCCCCCAAGTCTATAGCCCACCCGTTTTTGTGGGCTTTTTCCGCCGGACGAACTTGGCGCCCCAGCCTTCGGGCGGTTATTTTTGGACGCGGCTGTGCCCGCAGCCTATTTTTGGCACACGGAGACGCCTCGCAAAGTCTCGCGCCATTCCGAGTCCGGCGGACGAAGTTGGCCAGCCCCACCCCCCAAGGCTATAGCCCACCCGTTTTTGGGGGCTATTTCCGCTGGACGAACTTGGTGCCCCGGCCTTCGGGCGGTTATTTTTGGGCACGGCTGTGCCCGTGGCCTATTTTTGGCACACGGAGGCGCCTCGCAAAGTCTCGCACCATTCCGAGTCCGGCGGACGAAGTGGGCCGGCCCCACCCCCCAAGGCTATAGCCCACCCGTTTTTGTGGCGTTTTTCCGCTGGATGAACTTGGCGACCCGGCCTTCGGGCGGTTATTTTTGGCTACGGCTGTGCCCGTGGCCTATTTTTGGCACACGTAGGGGCCTCGCAAAGTCTCGAGCTATTCCGAGTCCTGCGGACGAAGTTGGCCAGCCCCACCCCCCAAGGCTATAGCCCACCCGTTTTTGTCGCCTTTTTCCGCTGGACGAACTTGGCGCCCCGGCCTACAGGCGGTTATTTTTGGGCACACCTCTGCCCGCGTCCTATTTTTGGCACACGGAGGTGCCTCGCAAAGTCTCACGCCATTCCGAGTCCGGCGGACGAAGTTGGCCGGCCCCACCCCCCAAGGCTATAGGCCACCCGTTTTTGTGGGCTTTTTCCACCGGCCCCACCCCCCAAGGCTATAGCCCACCCATTTTTGTGGCCTTTTTCCGCTGGACGCACATGGCGCCCCGGCCTTCGGGCTGTTATTTTTCGGCGCTGCTTTGCCCGCGGCCTATTTTTGGCACACGGAGGTGCCTCGCAAAGTCTCGCGCCATTCCGAGACCGGCGGACGAAGTGGCCCGGCCCCACCCCCAAGGCTATAGCCCACCCGTTTTTGTGGCCTTTTTCCGCTGGACGAACTTGGCGCCCCGGCCTTCGGGCGGTTATTTTTTGCTACGGCTGTGCCCGTGGCCTATTTTTGGCACACGGACGCGCCTCGCAAAGTCTCGAGCTATTCCGAGTCCTGCGGACGAAGCTGGGCGGCCCCACCCCCCAAGGGTATAGCCCACCCGTTTTTGTGGGCTTTTTCCGCTTGACGAACTTGACGCCCCGGCCCTCGGGCGGTTATTTTTGGCCGTGGCTGTGCCCGTGGCCTATTTTTGGCACACGGAGGCGCCTCGCAAAGTCTCGCGCCATTCCGAGTTCGGCGGATGAAGTTGGCCAGCCCCACCCCCCAAGGTTATAGCCCACCCGTTTTTGTGGGCTTTTTCCGCTGGACGAACTTGGTGCCCCGGCCTTCGGGCGGTTATTTTGGCGCGCGGCTGTGCCCGCGACCTATTTTTGGCACACGGAGGCGCCTCGCAAAGTCTCGCGCCATTCCGAGTCCGGCGGACGAAGTTGGCCAGCCCCACCCCCCAAGGCTATAGCCCACCCGTTTTTGTGGGCTTTTTCGGCTGGACGAACTTGACGCCCCGGCCTTCGGGCGGTTATTTTTGGGTACGGCTGTGCCCGCGGCCTATTTTTGGCACACGTAGGCGCCTCGTAAAGTCTCGCGCTATTCCGAGTCTTGCGGACGAAGTTCGCCAGCCCCACCCCCCAAGGCTATAGCCCACCCGTTTTTGTGGCCTTTTTCCGCTGGGCGAACTTGGCGCCCCGGCCTACAGGCGGTTATTTTTGGACATCCCTCTGCCCGCGTCCTATTTTCGGCACACGGGGTTGCCTCGCAAAGTCTCGCGCCATTCCGAGTCCGGCGGACGAAGTTGGCCAGCCCCACCCGCCAAGGCTATAGCCCACCCGTTTTTGTGGGCTTTTTCAGCAGGACGAACTTGACGCCCCGGCCTTCGGGCGGTTATTTTTGGGTACGGCTGTGCCCGCGGCCTATTTTTGGCACACGTAGGCGCCTCGTAAAGTCTCGCGCTATTCCGAGTCTTGCGGACGAAGTTCGCCAGCCCCACCCCCCAAGGCTATAGCCCACCCGTTTTTGTGGCCTTTTTCCGCTGGGCGAACTTGGCGCCCCGGCCTACAGGCGGTAATTTTTGGGCACGCCTCTGCCCGCGTCCTATTTTTGGCACACGGGGTTGCCTCGCAAAGTCTCGTGCCATTCCGAGTCCGGCGGACGAAGTGGGCCGGCCCCACCCCCCAAGGCTATAGCCCACCCATTTTTGTGGCCTTTTTCCGCTGGACGAACTTGGCGCCCCGGCCTTCGGGCGGTTATTTTTGGCTACGGCTGTGCCCGTGGCCTATTTTTGGCACACGGACGCGCCTCGCAAAGTCTCGAGCTATTCCGAGTCCTGCGGACGAAGCTGGCCGGCCCCACCCCCCAAGGTTATAGCCCACCCGTTTTTGTGGGCTTTTTCCGCTTGACGAACTTGACGCCCCGGCCTTCGGGCGGTTATTTTTGGCCGCGGCTGTGCCGGCGGCCTATTTTTGGCACACGGAGGCGCCTCGCAAAGTCTCGCGCCATTCCGAGTCCGGCGGACGAAGTTGGCCAGCCCCACCCCCCAAGGTTATAGCCCACCCGTTTTTGTGGGCTTTTTCCGCTGGACGAACTTGGTGCCCCGGCCTTCGGGCGGTTATTTTTGCGCGCTGCTGTGCCCGCGACCTATTTTTGGCACACGGAGGTGCCTCGCAAAGTCTCGCGCCATTCCGAGTCCGGCGGACGAAGTTGGCCAGCCCCACCCCCCAAGGCTATAGCCCACCCGTTTTTGTGGGCTTTTTCGGCTGGACGAACTTGACGCCCCGGCTTTCGGGCAGTTATTTTTGGGTACGGCTGTGCCCGCGGCCTATTTTTGGCACACGTAGGCGCCTCGTAAAGTCTCGCGCTATTCCGAGTCTGCCGGACGAAGTTGGCCAGCCCCACCCACCAAGGTATAGCCCACCCGTTTTTGTGGCCTTTTTCAGCTGGACGAACTTGGCGCCCCGGCCTTCAGGCCGTTATTTTTGGGCGCGGCTGTGCCCGCAGCCTATTTTTGCCACACGAAAGTGCCTCGTAAAGTCTCGCACCATTCCGAGTCCGGCGGACGAAGTTGGCCAGCCCCACCTCCCAAGGCTATAGCCCACCCGTTTTTGTGGCCTTTTTCCGCTGGACGAACTTGGCGCCCCGGCCTTCGGGTGGTTATTTTTGGGCGCGGCTGTGCCCACGGCCTATTTTTTGCACATGGAGGCGCCTCGCAAAGTCTCGCACCATTCCGAGTCTGCCGGACGAAGTTGCCAGCCCCACCCCCCAAGGCTATAGCCCACCCGTTTTTGTGGCCTTTTTCCGCTGGACGAACTTGGCGCCCCGGCCTTCGGGCGGTTATTTTTGGGTGCGGCTGTGCCCGCAGCCTATATTTGGCACACGGAGGCGCCTCGCAATGTCTCGCGCCATTCCGCGTCCGGCGGACGAAGTTGGCCAGCCCCAGCCCCACCCCCCAAGGCTATAGCTCGCCCATTTTTGTGGCCTTTTTCCGCTGGACGAACTTGGCGCTCCGGCCTTCTGGCGGTTATTTTTGGGCGCGGCTGTGTCCGCGGCCTATTTTTGGCACACGGAGGAGCCTCGCAAAGTCTCGCGCCATTCCGAGTCCGGCGTATGAAGTTTGCGAGCTCCACCCCCCAAGGCTATAGCCCACCCGTTTTTGTAACCTTTTTCCGCTGGACGAACATGGCGCCCCGGCCTTCGGGCGGTTATTTTTGGGCGTGACTGTGCCCACGGCCTATTTTTGGCACACGGAGGCGCCTCGCAAAGTCTCGCGCCATTCCGAGTCCGGCGGACGAAGTTGGCCAGCCCCACCCCCCAAGGCTATAGCCCACCCGTTTTTGTGGGCTTTTTCCGCTGGACGAACTTGGCGCCCCGGCCTTCAGGCGGTTATTTTTGGGCGCGGCTGAGCCCACGGCCTATTTTCGGCACACGGAGGTGCCTCGCAAAGTCACGCACCATTCCGAGTCCGGCGGACGAAGTGGGCCGGCCCCACCCCCCAAGGCTATAGCCCACCCGTTTTTGTGGCCTTTTTCCGCTGGACGAACTTGGCGCCCCGGCCTTCGGGCGGTTATTTTTGGCTACGGCTGTGCCCGTGGCCTATTTTTGGCACAAGGAGGTGCCTCGCAAAGTCTCTAGCTATTCCGAGTCCTGCGGACGAAGTTGGCCGGCCCCACCCCCCAAGTCTATAGCCCACCCCGGCCTTCGGGCGGTTATTTCTTGGCGCGGCTTTACCCGCGGCCTATTTTTGGCACACGGAGGCCCCTCTTAAAGTCTCGTGGCATTCCGAGTCCGGCGGACGAACTTGGCGCCCTGGCCTTCAGGCCGTTATTTTTCGGCGCGGCTTTGCCCGCGGCCAATTTTTGGCACACGGAGGCCCCTCGCAAAGTATCACGGCATTCCGAGTCGGGCGGACGAAGTGGGCCAGGCCCACCCCCCAAGGCTATAGCCCACCCGTTTTTGTGGCCTTTTTCCGCAGGACGAACTTGGCGCCCCGGCCTTCGGGCGGTTATTTTTGGGCGCGTCTTTGCCCGCGGCATAATTTTGGCACACGGAGGCCCTTCGCAAAGTCTCGCGGCGTGCCGAGTCCGGCGGACGAAGTTGGCCAGCCCCACCCCCCAAGGCTATAGCCTACCCGTTTTGTGTGGTCTTTTACCGTTGGACGAACTTGGCGCCCCGGCCTTCGGGCGGTTATTTTTGGGCGCGGCTTTACCCGCGGCCTATTTTTGGCACACGGAGGCCCCTCGCAAAGTCTCGTGGCATTCCGAGTCCGGCGGACGAACTTGGCGCCCTGGCCTTCGGGTGGTAATTTTTGGGCGCGGCTTTGCCCGCGGCCTATTTTTGGCACACGGAGGCCCCTCGCAAAGTCTCGCGGCATTCCGAGTCGGGCGGATGAAGTTGGCCAGCCCCACCCCCCAAGGCTATAGCCCACCCGTTTTTGTGGCCTTTTTCTGCTGGACGAAATTGGCGCCCCGGCCTTCGGGTGGTTATTTTTGGGCGCAGCTTTTTCCACGGACTATTATTGGCACACGGAGGCCCCTCGCAAAGTCTCGCGGCATTCCGAGTCCGGCGGACGAAGTTGGCCAGCCCCACCCCCCAAGGCTATAGCCCACCCGTTTTTGTGGCCTTTTTCCGCTGGACGAACTTGGTGCCCCGGCCTTCGGGCGGTTATTTTTGGGCGCGGCTTTACCCGCGGCCTATTTTTGGCACACAGAGGCCCCTCGCAAAGTCTCGTGGCATTCCGAGTCCGGCGGACGAACTTGGCGCCCTGGCCTTCGGGCGGTTATTTTTGGGCGCGGCTTTGCCCGCGGCCTTTTTTTGGCACATGGAGGCTCCTCGCAAAGTCTCGCGGCATTCCGAGTCCGGCGGACGAAGTTGGCCAGCCCCACCCCCCAAGGCTATAGCCCACCCGTTTTTGTGGCCTTTTTCCGCTGGACGAACTTGGCGCCCCGGCCTTCGTGTGGTTATTTTTGGGTACAGCTTTGCCCGTGGATCATTTTTGGCACACGGAGGCCCCTCGGAAAGTCTCGCGGCATTCCGAGTCAGGCGGACGAAGTGGGCCAGCCCCACCCCCCAAGGCTATAGCCCACCGTTTTTGTGGCTTTTTTCCGCTGGACGAACTTGGCGCCCCGGCCTTCGGGCGGTTATTTTTGGGCGCGGCTTTACCCGCGGCCTATTTTTGGCACACGGAGGCCCCTCGCAAAGTCTCGTGGCATTCCGAGTCCGGCGGACGAACTTGGCGCCCTGGCCTTCGGGCGGTAATTTTTGGGCGCGGCTTTGCCCGCGGCCTATTTTTGGCACACGGAGGCCCCTCGCAAAGTCTCGCGGCATTCCGAGTCGGGCGGATGAAGTTGGCCAGCCCCACCCCCCAAGGCTATAGCCCACCCGTTTTTGTGGCCTTTTTCTGCTGGACGAACTTGGCGCCCCGGCCTTCGGGTGGTTATTTTTGGGCGCGGCTTTTTCCGCGGACTATTATTGGCACACGGAGGCCCCTCGCAAAGTCTCGCGGCATTCCGAGTCCGGCGGACGAAGTTGGCCAGCCCCACCCCCCAAGGCTATAGCCCACCCGTTTTTGTGGCCTTTTTCCGCTGGACGAGCTTGGCGCCCCGGCCTTCGGGTGGATATTTTAGGTTATGGCTTTGCCCATGGACCATTTTTGGCACACGGAGGCCCCTCGGAAAGTCTCGCGGCATTCCGAGTCAGGCGGACGAAGTTGGCCAGCCCCACCCCCCAACGCTATAGCCCACCCGTTTTTGTGGCCTTTTTCCGCTGGACGAACTTGGCGCCCGGCCTTCGGGCGGTTATTTTTGGGCGCGGCTTTTTCCACAGACTATTATTGGCACACGGAGGCCCCTCGCAAAGTTTCGCGGCGTTCCGAGTCAGGCGGACGAAGTTGGCCAGCCCCACCGCCCAAGGCTATAGCCCACCCGTTTTTGTGGCCTTTTTCCGCTGGACGAACTTGGCGCCCCGGCCTTCGGGCGGTTATTTTTGTGCGCGGCTTTACCCGCGGCCTATTTTTGGCACACGGAGGCCCCTCGCAAAGTCTCGTGGCATTCCGAGTCCGGCGGATGAACTTGGCGCCCTGGCCTTCGGGCGGTTATTTTTGGGCGCGGCTTTGCCCGCGGCCTTTTTTTGGCACATGGAGGATCCTCGCAAAGTCTCGCGGCATTCCGAGTCCGGCGGACAAAGTTGGCCAGCGCCACCCCCCAAGGCTATAGCCCACCCGTTTTTGTGGCCTTTTTCTGCTGGACGAGCTTGGCGCCCCGGCCTTCGGGTGGTTATTTTTGGGTACGGCTTTGCCCATGGACCATTTTTGGCACACGGAGGCCCCTCAGAAAGTCTCGCGGCATTCCGAGTCAGGCGGACGAAGTTGGCCAGCCCCACCCCCCAACGCTATAGCCCACCCGTTTTTGTGGCCTTTTTCCGCTGGACGAACTTGGCACCACGGCCTTCGGGCGATTATTTTTGGTCGCGGCTTTACCCGCGGCCTATTTTTGGGCCATGGAGGCCCCTCTTAAAGTCTCGTGGCATTCCGAGTCCGGCGGACGAACTTGGCCAGCCCCACCGCCCAAGGCTATAGCCTACCCGTTTTGTGTGGCCTTTTACCGCTGGACGAACTTGGCGCCCCGGCCTTCGGGCGGTTATTTTTGGGCACGGCTTTTTCCGCGGACTATTATTGGCACACGGAGGCCCCTCGCAAAGTCTCGCGGCCCGGCCTTCGGGCTGTTATTTTTGGGCGCGGCTGTGGCCGCGGCCAATTTTTGGAACACGGAGGTGCCTCGCAAACTCTCGCGCAATTCCGAGTCCGGAGGACGAAGTCGGCCAGCCCCACCCCCCAAGGCTATAGCCCACCCGTTTTTGTGGCCTTTTTCCGCTGGACGAACTTGGCGCCCCGGCCGTCGGGCGGTTATTTTTGGGCGCGGCTGTGCCCGCGGCCTATTTTTGGTACATGGAGGCACCTTGCAAGGTCTCGCGCAATTCCGAGTCCGGCGGACGAATTTGGCCAGCCCCACCCCCGAAGGCTATAGCCCACCCGTTTTTGTGGCCTTTTTCCGCTGGACGAACTTGGCGCCCCGGCCTTCAGGCGGTTATTTTTGGGCGTGGCTGTGCCTGCGGCCTATTTTTGGCACACGGAGGCACTTCGCAAAGTCTCGCGCCATTCCGAGTCCGGCGGACGAAGTGGGCCAGCCCCACCCCCCAAGGCTATAGCCCACCCGTTTTTGTGGCCTTTTTCCGCTGGACGAACTTGGCGCCCCGGCCTTCGGGCGGTTATTTTTGGGCGCGGCTGTGCCCGCGGCCTATTTTTGGCACACGGAGGTGCCTCACAAAGTCTTGCGCCATTCCGAGTCCGGCGGACGAAGTTGGCCAGCCCCACCCCCCAAGGCTATAGCTCACCCGTTTTTGTGGCCTTTTTCCGCTGGACGAACTTGGCGCCCCGGCCTTCGGGCGGTTATTTTTGGGCGCGGCTGTGCCCGCGGCCTATTTTTGGCACATGGAGGTACCTTGCAAGGTCTCGCGCCATTCCGAGTCCGGCGGACGAATTTGGCCAGCCCCACCCCCGAAGGCTATAGCCCACCCGTTTTTGTGGCCTTTTTCCGCTGGACGAACTTGGCGCCCCGGCCTTCGGGCAGTTATTTTTGGGCGCGGCTGTGCCCGCGGCCTATTTTTGGCACACGGAGGCACCTTGCAAGGTCTCGCGCCATTCCGAGTCCGGCAGACGAATTTGGCCAGCCCCACCCCCGAAGGCTATAGCCCACCCGTTTTTGTGGCCTTTTTCCGCTGGACGAACTTGGCGCCCCGGCCTTCGGGCTGTTATTTTTGGGCACAGCTGTGTCCGCGGCCTATTTTTCGCACGCGGAGGTGCCTCGCAAAGTCTCGCGCCGTTCCGAGTCCGGCGGACGAAGTTGGCCAGCCGCACCCCCCAAGGCTATAGCCCACCCGTTTTTGTGGCCTTTTTCCGCTGGACGAACTTGGCGCCCCGGCCTTCGGGGGGTTATTTTTGGGCGCGGCTGTGCCCGCGGCCTATTTTTGGCACACGAAGGCGCCTCACAAAGTCTCGTGCCATTCCAAGTCCGGCGGACGAAGTTGGCCAGCCCCACCCCCCAAGGCTATAGCCCACCCGTGTTTGTGGCCGTTTTCCGCTGGACGAACATGGCGCCCGACCTTCGGACGGTTATTTTTGGTCGCGGCTGTGCCCACGGCCTATTTTTGGCACACGGAGGTTCCTCGCAAAGTCTCGCACCATTCCCAGTCTGGCGGACGAAGTTGGCCAGCCCCACCCCCCAAGGCTATAGCCCACCCGTTTTTGTGGCCTTTTTCCGCTGGACGAACTTGGCGCTACAGCCTTCGGGCATTTATTTTTGGGCGCGGCTGTGCCCGTGGCCTATTTTTGGCACACGGAGGCGCCTCGCAATGTCTCGCGCCATTCCGAGTCCGGCGGACGAAGTTGGCCAGCCCCACCGCCCAAGGCTATAGCCCACCCGTTTTTGGGGCCTTTTTCCGCTGGACGAACTTGGCGCCCCGGCCTTCGGACGGTTATTTTTGGTCGCGGCTGTGCCCGCGGCCTTTTATTAGCACACGGAGGCGCCTCGCAAAGGCTCGCACCATTCCGAGTCCGGCGGACGAAGTTGGCCATCCCCACCCCTCAAGGCTATAGCCCACCCGTTTTCGTGGACATTTTCCGCTGGACGAACTTGGCGGCCCGGTCTTCGGGCGGTTATTGTTGCACGCTCCTGTGTCCGCGGCATATTTTTGGCACACGGAGGCGCCTTGCAAAGTCTCGCGCCATTCGGAGTCCGGCGGACGAATTTCGCCAGCCCCACCCCCGAAGGCTATAGCCCACCCGTTTTTGTGGCCTTTTTCCGCTGGACGAACTTGGCGCCCCGGCCTTCGGGCAGTTATTTTTGGGCGCGGCTGTGCCCGTGGCCTATTTTTGGCACACGGAGGTGCCTCACAAAGTCTCGTGCCATTACGAGTCCGGCGGACGAGGTTGGCCAGCCGCACCCCCCAAGGCTATAGCCCACCCGTTTTTTGGGCCTTTTTCCGCTGGACGAACTTGGCGCCACGGCTTTCGGGTGGTTATTTTGGGGCGCGGCTGTGACCGCGGCCTATTTTTGGCACACGGAGGTGCTTCGCAAAGTCTCGCGCCATTCCGAGTCCGGCGGACGAAGTGGGCCAGCCCCACCCCCCAAGGCTATAGCCCACCCGTTTTTGTGGCCTTTTTCCGCTGGACGAACTTGGCGCCCCGGCCTTCGGGCGGTTATTATTGGGCGCGGCTGTGCCTGCGGCCTATTTTTGGCACATGGAGGCGCCTCACAAAGGCTCACGCCATTATGAGTCTGGCGGACGAAGTTGGCCTGCCCCACCCCCCACGGCTACAGCCCACCCGTTTTTTGGGCCTTTTTCCGCTGGACGAACTTGGCGCCCCGGCCTTCGGGCGGTTATTTTTGGGCGCGGCTGTGCCCGCGGCCTATTTTTAGCACACGGAGGTGCCTTGCAAAGTCTCGCGCCATTCCGAGTCCGGCGGACGAATTTGGCCAGCCCCACCCCCGAAGGATATAGCCCACCCGTTTTTGTGGTCTTTTTCCGCTGGACGAACTTGGCGCCCCGGGCTTCGGGCTGTTATTTTTGGGCACGGCTGTGCCCATGGCCTATTTTTGGCACACGGAGGCGCCTCACAAAGTCTCGCGCCATTACAAGTCCGGCGGACGAAGTCGGCCAGCCCCACCCCCCAAGGCTATAGCCCACCCGTTTTTTGGGCCTTTTTCCGCTGGACGAACTTGGCGCCTCGGCCTTCGGGCGGTTATTTTTGGGCGCGGCTGTGCCCGCGGCCTATTTTTGGCACACGGAGGCTCTTCGCAAAGTCTCGCGCCATTCCGAGTCCGGCGGACGAAGTGGGCCAGCCCCACCCCCCAAGGCTATAGCCCACCCGTTTTTGTGGCCTTTTTCCACTTGACGAACTTGGCGCCCCGGCCTTCGGGCGGTTATTTTTGGGCGCGGCTGTGCCCGCGGCCTATTTTTGGCACACGGAGGCGCTTCGCAAAGTCTCGCGCCATTCCGAGTCCGGCGGACGAAGTTGGCCAGCCCCACCCCCCAAGGCTATAGCCCACCCGTTTTTGTGTCCTTTTTCCGCTGGACGAACTTGGCGCCCCGGCCTTCGGGCGGTTATTTTTGGGTGCGGCTGTGCCCGTGGCCTATTTTTGGCACACGGAGGCACCTTGCAAAGTCTCGCGCCATTCCGAGTCCGGCGGACGAAGTGGGCCAGCCCCACCCCCGAAGGCTATAGCCCACCCGTTTTTGTGGCCTTTTTCTGCTGGACGAACTTGGCGCCCCGGCCTTCGGGCGGTTATTTTTGGGTGCGGCTGTGCCCGCGGCCTATTTTTGGCACACAGAGGTGCCTCGAAAAGTCTCGCGCCATTCCGAGTCTGGCGGACGAAGTAGGCCAGCCCCACCCCCCAAGGCTATAGCCCACCCGTTTTTGTGGCCTTTTTCCGCTGGACGAACTTGGCGCCCCGGCCTTCGGGATGTTATTTTTGGGCGCGGCTGTGCCCGCGGCCTATTTTTGGCATAGGGAGGCGCCTCGCAAAGTCTCGCGCCATTCCGAGTCCGGCGGACGAAGTTGGCCAGCCCCACCCCCGAAGGATATAGCCCACCTGATTTTGCGGTCTTTTTCTGCTGGACGAACTTGGCGCCCCGGGCTTCGGGCAGTTATTTTTGGGTGCGGCTGTGCCCGCGGCCTATTTTTGGCACACGGAGGCGCTTCGCAAAGTCTCGCGCCATTCCGAGTCCGGCGGACGAAGTTGGCCAGCCCCACCCCCCAAGGCTATAGCCCACCCGTTTTTGTGTCCTTTTTCCGCTGGACGAACTTGGCGCCCCGGCCTTCGGGCGGTTATTTTTGGGAGCGGCTGTGGCTGCGGCCTATTTTTGGCACACAGAGGTGCCTCAAAAAGTCTCGCGCCATTCCGAGTCCGGCGGACGAAGTTGGCCAGCCCCACCCCCCAGGCTATAGCCCCACCCGTTTTTGTGGCCTTTTTCCGCTGGACGAACTTGGCGCCCCGGCCTTCGGGCGGTTATTTTTGGGCACGGCTGTGCCCGCGGCCTATTTTTGGCACACGGAGGCGCCTCGCAAAGTCTCGCGCCATTCCGAGTCCGGCGGACGAAGTTGGCCATCCCCACCCCCGAAGGATATAGCCCACCCGTTTTTGTGGTCTTTTTCCGCTGGACGGACTTGGCGCCCCGGGCTTCGGGCGGTTATTTTTGGGAGCGGCTGTGCCCGCGGCCTTTTTTGGCACATGGAGGCGCCTCACAAAGTCCCGCGCCATTACGAGTCCGGCGGACGAAGTGGGCCAGCCCCACCCCCGAAGGCTATAGCCCACCCGTTTTTGTGGTCTTTTTCCGCTGGATGAACTTGGCGCCCCGGGCTTCGGGCGGTTATTATTGAGCGCGACTGTGCCTGCGGCCTATTTTTGGCACACGGAGGCGCCTCGCAAAGTGTAGCGCCATTCCGAGTCCGGCGGACGAAGTTGGCCAGCCCCATCCCCCAAGGCTATAGCCCACCCGTTTTTGTGGTCTTTTTCCGCTGGATGAAATTGGCGCCCCGGGCTTCTGGCGGTTATTATTGGGCGCGGCTGTGACTGCGGCCTATTTTTGGCACATGGAGGCGCTTCGCAAAGTCTCGCGCCATTCCGAGTCCGGCGGACGAAGTGGGCCAGCCCCACCCCCCAAGGCTATAGCCCACCCGTTTTTGTGGCCTTTTTCCGCTGGACGAACTTGGTGCCCCGGCCTTCGGGCAGTTATTTTTTGGCGCAGCTGTGTCCGCGGCCTATTTTTGGCACACGGAGGAGCCTCGTAAGGTCTCGCGCCATTCCGAGTCCGGCGGACGAAGTCGGCCCGCCCCACCCCCCAAGGCTATAGCCCACCCGTTTTTGTGGCCTTTTTCCGCTGGACGAACTTGATGGCCCGGCCTTCGGGCGGTTATTTTTGGGCACGGCTGTGCCTGCGGCCTATGTTTGGCACACGGAGGAGCCTCGTAAAGTCTCGTGCCATTCCGAGTCCGGCGGACGAAGTCGGCCAGCCCCACCCCCCAACACTATGGCCCACCCGTTTTTGTGGCCTTTTTCCTCTGGACGAACATCGCGCCCCGGCCTTCGGGCGGTTATTTTTGGGTGCGACTGTGCCTACGGCCTATTTTTGGCACACGGAGGCGCCTCGCAAAGTTTCGCGCCATTCCGAGTCCGGCGAACGAAGTGGGCCAACCCCACCCCCCAAGGCTATAGCCCACCCGTTTTTGTGGGCTTTTTCCGCTGGACGAACATGGCGCCCCGGCCTTCGGGCGGTTATATTTGGGCGCGGCTGTGCCCGCGGCCTATTTTTGGGACACGGAGGCGCCTCGCAAAGTCTCCCGCCATTTCGAGTCCGGCGGACGAAGTAGGCCAGCCCCACCCCCCAAGGCTATAGCCCACCCGTTTTTGTGGACTTTTTCCGCTGGACGAACTTGGCGCCCCGGCCTTCGGGCGGTTATTTTTGGGTGCGGCTGTGCCCGCGGCCTATTTTTGGTACACGGAGGCGCCTCACAAAGTCTCGCGCCATTCCGAGTCTGGCGGACGAAGTGGGCCAACCCCACCCCCCAAGGCTATAGCCCACCCGTTTTTGTGGCCTTTTTCCGCTGGACGAACTTGGCACCCCGGCCTTCGGGCGGTTATTTTTGGGCGCGGCTTTGCCCGTGGCCTATTTTTGGCACACGGAGGCCCCTTGCAAACTCTCGCGCATTCCGAGTCCGGCGGACGAAGTTGGCCAGCGCCACCCCCCAAGGCTATAGCCCACCCGTTTTTGCGGCCTTTTTCCACTGGACAAACTTGGCGCCCCGGCCTTTGGGTGGTTATTTTTGGCGCGGATTTTTCCACGGCCTATTTTTGGCACACGGAGGCCCCTCGCAAAGTCTCGCAGCATTCCGAGTCCGGCGGACGAAGTTGGCCAGCCCCACCCCCAAGGCTATAGCCCACCCGTTTTTGCGGCCTTTTTCCGCTGGACGAACTTGGCGCCCCGGCCTTCGGGTGGTTATTTTTTGGCGCGGATTTTTCCACGGCCTATTTTTGGCACACAGAGGCCCCTCGCAAGGTCTCGCAGCATTCCGAGTCCGGCAGACGAAGTTGGCCAGCCCCAACCCCAAGGCTATAGCCCACCCGTTTTTGTGGCCTTTTTCCGATAGACGAACCTGGCGCTCCGGCCTTCGGGCAGTTATTTTTGGGCGCGGCTTTGCCCGCGGCTTATTTTTAGCTCACGGAGGCCCCTCGCAAAGTCTTGCGGTATTCCGAGTCCGGCGGACGAAGTTGGCCAGCCCCACCCCACAAGGCTATAGCCCACCCATTTTTGCGGCCTTTTTCCGATGGACGAACTTGGCGCCCCGGCCTTCGGGGAGTTATTTTTGGGCGCGGCTTTGCCCGCGGCCTATTTTTGGCACACGGAGGCCCCTCGCAAAGTCTCGCGGCATTCCGAGTCCGGCGGACGAAGTCGGCCAGCCCCATCCCCCAAGGCTATAGCCCACCCGTTTTTGTGGCCTTTTACCGCTAGACGGACTAGGCGCCCCGGCCTTCGGGCGGTTATTTTTGGGTGCGGCTTTGCCCGCGGCCTGATTTTGGCACACGGAGGCCCCTCGCAAAGTCTCGCGGTATTCTGAGTCCGGCGGACGAAGTCGGCCAGCCCCACCCCCCAAGGCTATAGCCCACCCGTTTTTGTTGCCCTTTTCCGCCGGACGAACTAGGCGGCCCGGCCTTCGGGTGGTTATTTTTGGGTACAGCTTTGTCTGCGGCCTATTTTTGGCACACGGAGGACCCTCGCAAAGTTTCGCGGCATTCCGAGTCCGGCGGACGAAGTTGGCCAGCCCCACCCCCCAAGGCTATAGCCCACCCGTTTTTCTGGCCTTTTTCCGCTGGACGAACACGGCGCCCCGGCCTTCGGGCGGTTATTTTTGGGCGCGGCTTTGCCCGCGGCCTATTTTTGGCACATGGAGGCCCCTCGCTAAGTCTCGCGGCATTCCGAGTCCGGCGGACGAAGTTGGCCAGCCCCACCCCCCAAGGCTGTAGCCCCGGCCTTCGGGCGGTTATTTTTGGGCGCGGCTTTGTCCGCGGCCTATTTTTGGCACACGGAGGCCCCTCGCAAAGTCTCGCGGCATTCTGAGTTCGGCGGACGAAGTCGGCCAGCCCCACCCCCCAAGGCTATAGCCCACCCGTTTTTGTGGCCCTTTTCCGCCGGACGAACTTGGCGCCCCGGCCTTCGGGAGGTAATTTTTTGGCGCGGCTTTGCCCGCGGCCTATTTTTGGCACATGGAAGCCCCTCGCAAAGTCTGACGGCATTCCGAGTCCGGCGGACGAAGTTTGCCAGCCCCACCCCCCAAGGCTGTAGCCCCGGCCTTCCGGCGGTTATTTTTGGGCGCGGCTTTTCCCGCGGCCTATTTTTGGCACACGGAGGTGCCTTACAAAGTCTCGCACCATTCCGAGTCCGGCGGACGAAGTTGGCCAGCCCCACTCCCCAAGGCTATAGCCCACACGTTTTTGTGGCCTTTTTCCGCTGGATGAACTTGGCGCCCCGGCCTTCGGGCGGTTATTTTTGGGCCCGGCTGTCCCCGCAGCCTATTTTTGGCACACGGAGGAGCCTAGTAAATTCTCGCGCCATTCCGAGCCCGGCGGGCGAAGTTGGCCAGCCCCCTCCCCCAAGGCTATAGCCCACCCGTTTTTGTGGCCTTTTTCCTCTGGACGAACTTCGCGCCCCGGCCTTCGGGCGGTTATTTTTGGGCACGGGTGTGCCCGCGGCCTAT
>NW_006262390.1:0-18046 GCF_000493195.1 Citrus x clementina | reverse complement strand
AGGCCGCTCGCAAAGTTTCGCACCATTCCGAGTCCGGCGGACGAAGTCGGCCAGCCCCACCCCCCAAGGCTATAGCCCACCCGTTTTTGTGGCCTTTTTCTACTGGACGAACTTGGCGCCCCATCCTTTGGGCGGTTATTTTTGGGCGCGGCTGTGCCCGCAGCCTATTTTTGGCACACGGAGGCCCCTCACAAAGTCTCGCGTCCGATTCCGGCGGACGAAGTTGGCCAGCCCCACCCCCAAGGCTATAGCCCATCCGTTTTTGTGGCCTTTTTCCGCTGGACGAACTTGGCGCCCCGGCCTTCGGGTGGTTATTTTTGGGCGCGGCTATGCCCATGGCCTATTTTCAGCACAGGGAGGCCGCTCACAACGTCTCGCGCCATTCCGAGTCTGGCGGACGAAGTTGGCCAGCTCCACCCCCCATGGCTATAGCCCACCCGTTTTTGTGGCCTTTTTCCGCTAGACGAACATGACGCCCCGGCCTTCGGGCGGTTATTTTTGGGCTCCGCTGTGCCCGGGGCCTATTTTCGGCACACGGAGGCCAATCGCAACGTCTCGCGCCATTCCGAGTCCGGCGGACGAAGTTGGCCAGCCCCACCCCCCAAGGCTATAGCCCACCCGTTTTTGTAGCCTTTTTTCGCTGGACGAACTTAGCGCTCCAGCTTTCGGGCAGTTATTTTTGGGCGCGGCTGTGCCCGGGGCCTATTTTCGGCACCCGGAGGCCGCTCCGAAAGGCTGGCTCCATTCCGAGTGCGGCGGACGAAGTTGGCCAGCCCCACCCCCCAAGGCTATAGCCCACCCATTTTTGTGGCCTTATTCCGCTGGACGAACTTGGCGCCCCGGCCTTCGGGCGGTTATTTATGGGCGCGGCTGTGTCCGGGGCCTATTTTCGGCACATGGAGGCCGCTCACAACGTCTCGCGCCATTCCGAGTCCGGCGGACGAAGTTGGCCAGCCCCACCCCCCAAGGCTCTAGCCCACCCGTTTTTGTGGCCTTTTTCCGCTGGACGAACTTGGCGCCCCGGCCATCGGGCGGTTATTTTTGGGCACGGCTGTGCCCGGGGCCTAGTTTCGGCACACGGAGACCGCTCGCAAAGTCTCGCGCCATTCCGAGTCCGGCGGACGAAGTCGGCCAGCCCCACCCCCCATGGCTATAGCCCACCCGTTTTTGTGGCCTATTTCCGCTGGACGAACTTGGCGCCCCGGCGTTCGGTCGTTTATTTTTGGGCGCGGCTGTGCCCGGGACCTATTTTCGGCACACGGAGGCCGCTCGCATTTTCTCGCGCCATTCCGAGTCCGGCGTACGAAGTTGGCCAGCCCCACCCCCAAGGCTATAGACCACCAGTTTTTGTGGCCTTTTTCAGCTGGACGAACTTGGTGCCCCGGGCTTCGGGCGGTTATTTTTGGGCGCGACTGTGCCCGGGGTCTATTTTCGGCACACGGAGGCCGCTCGCAAAGTCCTGCGCCATTCTGAGTCCGGCGGACGAAGTTGTCCAGCCGCACCCCCCGAGGCTATAGCCCACCCGTTTTTGTGGCCTTTTTCCACTGTACGAACTTGGCGGCCCGGCCTTCGGGCGGTTATTTTTCGGCGCGGCTGTGCCCGGGGCCTATTTTTGTCACACGGAGGCCGCTCGTAAAGTCTCGCGCCATTCCGAGTCCGGCGGACGAAGTTGGCCAACCCCACCCCCAAGGCTATAGCCCACCCGTTTTTGTGGCCTTTTTCCGCTGGACGAACATGGCGCCCCGGCCTTCGGGCGGTTATTTTTGGGCACGGCTGTGCCCGGGGCCTATTTTCGGCACACGGAGGCCGCTCACAGCGTCTCGCGGCATTCCGAGTCCGGCGGACGAAGTTGGCCAGCCCCACCCCCCAAGGCTACAGCCCACCCATTTATGTGGCCTTTTTCCGCTGGACGAAATTGGCAGCCCGGCCTTCGAGCGGTTATTTTTCGGCGCGGCAGTGTCCGGGGCCTATTTTCGGCACACGGAGGCCACTCGCAAAGTCTCGCGACATTCCGAGTCCGGCGGACGAAGTCGGCCAGCCCCACCCCCCAAGGCTATAGCCCACCCGTTTTTGCGGCCTTTTTCCGCTGGACGAACTTGGCGCCCAGGCCTTCGGGCGGTTTTTTTTGGGCGCGGCTGTGCCCGGGGCCTATTTTCGGCACACGGAGGCCGCTCACAACGTCTCACGCCATTCCGAGTCCGGCGGACGAAGTTGGCCAGCCCGCCCCCCCAAGGCTACAGCCCACCCATTTTTGTGGCCTTTTTCCGCTGGACGAACTTGGCAGCCCGGCCTTCGAGCGGTTATTTTTCGGCGCGGCTGTGCCCGGGGCCTATTTTCGGCACACGGAGGCCGCTCGCAAAGTCTCACGACATTCCGAGTCCGGCGGACGAAGTTGGCCAGCCCCACCCCCCAAGGCTATAGCCCACCCGTTTTTGCGGCCTTTTTCCGCTGGACGAACTTGGCGCCCAGGCCATCGGGCGGTTTTTTTTGGGCGCGGCTGTGCCCGGGGCCTATTTTCGGCATACGGAGGCCGCTCACAACGTCTCGCACCATTCCAAGTCCGGCGGACGAAGTTGGCCAACCCCACCCCCAAGGCTATAGCCCACCCGTTTTTGTGTCCTTTTTCCGCTGGACGAACATGGCGCCCCGGCCTTCGGGTGGTTATTTTTGGGCACGGCTCTACCCGGGGCCTATTTGCGGCACACGGAGGCCGCTCAGAACGTCTCGCGCCATTCCGAGTCCGGCGGACGAAGTTGGCGAGCCCCACCACCCAAGGCTATAGCCCACCCGTTTTTGTGGCCTTTTTCTGCTGGACGAACTTGTCGCCCCGGCCTTCGCGGATTTATTTTTGGGCGCGGCTGCACCCGCGGCCTATTTTTGGCACACGGAGGCCGCTCGTAAAGTCTCGCGCCATTTCGAGTCCGGCGGACGAAGTTGGCCAGCCCCACCCCCCAAGGCTATGGCCCACCCGTTTTTGTGGCCTTTTTCCGCTGCACGAACTTGGCGCCCCGGCCTTCGGGCGGTTATTTTTGGGCGCGGCCATGCCCGCGGCCTCTTTTTGGCACACGGAGGCAGCTCGCGAAGTCTCGCGCCATTCCGAGTCCGGCGGACGAAGTCGTCCAGCCCCACCCGCCAAGGCTATAGCCCACCCGTTTTTGTGGCCTTTCTCCGCTGGATGAACTTGGCGCCCCGGCCTTCGGGCGGTTATTTTTGGGCGCGGCTGTGCCCGTGGCCTATTTTTGGCACACGGAGGCCGATCGCAAAGTCTCGCGGTATTCCAAGTCCGGCGGACGAAGTTGGCCAGCCCCACCCCCCAAGGCTATACCCCACCCGTTTTTGTGGCCTTTTTCCGCTGGACGAACTTGGCGCCCCGGCCTTAGTGCGGTTATTTTTGGGTGCGGCTTTGCACTCGGACTATTTTTGGCACACGGAGGACCCTCGCAAACTCCCGCGGCATTCCGAGTCCGGCGAACGAAGTTGGCCCGCCCCACCACCCAAGGCTATAGCCCAACTGTTTTTGTGGCCTTTTTCCGCTGGACGAACTTGGCGTCCCGGCCTTCGGGCCGTTATTTTTGGGCGCGGCTTTGCCTGCGGCCTATTTTTGGTACACGGAGGCCCCTCGCAAAGTCTCGCGGCATTCCGAGTCGGGCGGACGAAGTTGGCAAGCCCCACCCCCCAAGGCTATAGCCCACCCGTTTTTGTGGCCTTTTTCCGCTGGACGAACTAGGCTCCCCGGCCTTCGGGCGGTTATTTTGTGGCACGTCTTTGTCCATGGCCTATTTTTGGCACACAGAGGCCCCTCGCAAAGTCTCGCGGCATTCCGAGTCCGGCGGACGAAGTTGGCAAGACCCACCCCCCAAGGCTATAGCGCACCTGTTTTTGTGGCCTTTTTCCGCAATACGAACTTGGCGCCCCGGCCTTCGGGCGGTTTATTTTGGGCGTGGCTTTGTCCGCGGCCTATTTTTCGAACGCGGAGGCCCCTCGCAAAGTTTCGCGGCATTCCGAGTCCGGCAGATGAAGTTGGCCAGCCCCACCCCCCAAGGCTATAGCCCACCCGTTTTTGTGGCCTTTTTCCGCTGGACGAACTTGGTGCCCCGGCTTTCGGGCGGTTATTTTTGGGCGCGGCTGTGCCTGGGGCCTATTTTCGGGACACGGAGGCCACTCGCAAAGTCTCGCGCCATTCCGAGTCCGGCGGATGAAGTCGGCCAGCCCCACCCCCCAAGGCTATAGCCCACCCGTTTTTGTGGCCTTTTTCCGCTGGACGAACTTGGCGCCCCGGCCTTCAGGAAGTTATTTTTGGGCACGGCTGTGGACGGGGCCTATTTTCGGCACACGGAGGACGCTCGCAAAGTCTCGTGCCATTCCGAGTCCGGCGGACGAAGTTGCCAGCCCCACCCCCCAAGGCTATAGCGCACCCATTTTTGTGGCCTTTTTCCGCTGGACGAACTTGGCGCCCCGGCCTTTGGGCGGTTATTTTTGGACGCGGCTCTGCCCGGGGCCTACTTTCGGTACACGGAGGCCGATCGCCATGTCTCTCGCCATTCCGAGCGCGGCGGACGATATTGGCCAGCCCCACTCCCCAAGGCTATAGCCCACTCGTTTTTGTGGCCTTTTTCCGCTGGACGAACTTGGCGTTCTGTCCTTCGGGCGGGTATTTTAGGGCGCGGCTGTGCCTGCGGCCTATTTTTTGCACACGGAGGCGCCCAGCATAGTCTTGCGCCATTCCGAGTCCGGCGAACGAAGTTGGCCAGCCCCACCCCCCAAGGCTATAGCCCACCCGTTTTTGTGGCCTTTTTCCGCTGGACGAACTTGGCGCCCTGGCCTTCGGGCGGGTATTTTTGGGCGCGGCTGTGCCCGCGTCCTATTTTGGCAACACGGAGGCCGCTCGCAAAGTCTCACGCCATTCCGAGTCCGGCGGACGAAGTGGGCCGATCCCACCCCCCAAGGCTATAGCCCACCCGTTTTTGTGGCCTTTTTCCGCTGGACGAACTTGGCGCCCCGGCCTTCGGGAGGTTATTTTTGGGCGCGGCTGTGCCCGCGGCCTATTTTCGGCACACGGAGGCCGCTCGCAAAGTCTCGCGCCATTCCGAGTCCGGCGGAAGAAGTTGGCCAGCCCCACCCCTTTTTGTGGCCTTTTTCCGCTGGACGAACTTGGCTCCCCGGCCTTCGGGCGGTTATTTTTGGTCGCGGCTGTGCTCGGAGCCTATTTTCGGCACACGGAGGACGCTCGCAAAGTCTCGCGCCATTCCGAGTCCGGCGGACGAAGTTGCAAGCCCCACCCCCCAAGGCTATAGTGCACCCGTTTTTGTGGCCTTTTTCCGCTGGACGAACTTGGCCCCCCGTCCTTCGGTCGGTTATTTTTGGGCACGGCTGTGCCCGGGGCCTTATCTCGGCACACGGAGGCCGCTCGCAAAGTCTCGCGCCATTGCGAGTCCCACGGACGAAGTGGGCCAGCCCCACCCGCCCCCCCCCAAGGCTATAGCCCACCCGTTTTTGTGGCCTTTTTCCGCTGGACGAACTTGGCGCCCCGGCCTTCGGGCGGTTATTTTTGGGCGCGGCTGTGCCTGGGGCCTATTTTCGGCACACGGAGGCCGCTCGCAAAGTCTCGCGCCATTCCGAGTCCGGCGGACGAAGTTGGCCAGCCCCACCCCCCAAGTCTATAGCCCACCCGTTTTTGTGGCCTTTTTCCGCTGGACAAACTTGGCGCCCCGGCCTTCGGGCGGTTATTTTTTGGACGCGGCTGTGCCCGGGGCCTATTTTCGGCACACGGAGGCCGCTCGCAATGTCTCGCGCCATTCCGAGTCCGGCGGACGAAGTGGGCCGGCCCCGCCCCCCAAGCCTTTAGCCCACCCGTTTTTGTGGCCTTTTTCCGCTGGATGAACATGGCGCCCCGGCCTTCGGTCGGTTATTTTTGGGCGCGGCTGTGCCCGGGGCCTATTTTCCGCACACGGATGCCGCTCGCAAAGGCTCGTGCCATTCCGAGTCCGGCGGACGATGTTGGCCAGCCCCACCCCCCAAGGCTATAGCCCACCCGTTTTTGTGGCCTTTTTCCGCTGGACGAACATGGCTCCCCAGACTTCGGTCGGTTATTTTTGGGCGCGGCTGTGCCCGGGGCCTATTTTCGGCACACGGAGGCCGCTCGCAAAGTCTCGCGCCATTCCGAGTCCGGCGGACGAAGTTGGCCAGCCCCACCCCCCAAGGCTATAGCCCACCCGTTTTTGTGGCCTTTTTCTGCTGGACGAACTTGGCGCCCCGGCCTTCGGGCGGTTATTTTTGGGCGCGGCTTTGCCCGCGGCCTATTTTTAGCAAACAGAGGCCCCTCGCAAAGTCTCGCGTCATTCCGAGTCCAGCGGACGAAGTGGGCCAGCCCCACCCCCCAAGGCTATAGCCCGCCCGTTTTTGTGGCCTCTTTCCGCTGGACGAACTTGGCGCCCCGGCCTTCGGGCGGTTATTTTTGGGCGTGGCTGTGCCTGGGGCCTATTTTCGGCACACGGAGGCCGCTCGCAAAGTCTCGCGCCATTACGAGTCCGGCGGACGAAGTTGGCCAGCCCCATCCCCCAAGGCTATAGCCCACCCGTTTTTGTGGCCTTTTTCCGCTGGACGAACTTGGTGCCCCGGCCTTCGGTCGGTTATTTTTGGGCGCGTCTGTGCCCGGGGTCTATTTTCGGCACACGGAGGCCGCTCGTAAAGTGTCACGCCATTCCGAGTCCGGCGGACGAAGTTGGCCAGCCCCACCCCCCAAGGCTATAGCCCACCCGTTTTTGTGGCCTTTTTCTACTGGACGAACTTGCCGCCCCGGCCTTCGGGCGGTTATTTTTGGGCGCGGCTTTGCCCGCGGCCTATTTTTGGCACATGGAGGCCCCTAGGAAAGTCTCGCGCCATTCCGAGTCCGGCGGACGAACTTGGCCAGCCCCACCCCCCAAGGCTATAGCCCACCCGTTTTTGTGGCCTTTTTCCGCTGGACAAACTTGGCGCCCCGGCCTTTGGGCGGTTAATTTTGGGTGCAACTTTGCCCGCGGCCAGTTTTTGGCACACGGAGGCCCCTCGCAAAGTTTCACGGCATTCCGAGTCCGGCGTACGAAGTTGGCCAGCCCCACCCCCCAAGGCTATAGCCCACCCGTTTTTGTGGCCTTTTTCCGCTGGACGAACTTGGCGCTCCGGCCTTCGGGCGGTTCATTTTGGGCGCGGCTTTGCCCGCGGTCTATTTTGGGCACACGGAGGCCCCTTGCAAAGTCTCGCGGCATTCCGAGTCCGGCGGACGAAGTTGGCCAGCCCAACCCCCCAAGTCTATAGCCCACCCGTTTTTGTGGCCTTTTTCTGCTGGACGAACTTGGCGCCCCGGCCTTCGGGCTGTTATTTTTTGGCGCGACTATGCCCGTGGCCTATTTTTGGCACACAGAGACCCCTCGCAAAGTCTCGCGTCATTCCGAGTCCAGCAGACGAAGTGGGCAAGCCACACCCCCCAAGGCTATAGCCCACCCGTTTTTGTGGCCTTTTTCCGCTGGACGAACTTGGTGCCCCGGCCTTCGGTCGGTTATTTTTGGGCGCGTCTGTGCCCGGGGTCTATTTTCGGCACACGGAGGCCACTCGTAAAGTCTCACGCCATTCCGAGTCCGGCGGACGAAGTTGGCCAGCCCCACCCCCCAAGGCTATAGCCCACCCGTTTTTGTGGCCTTTTTCTACTGGACGAACTTGGCGCCCCGGCCTTCGGGTGGTTATTTTTGGGCGCGGCTTTGCCCGCGGCCTATTTTTGGCACACGGAGGCCCCTCGTAAAGTCTCGCGGCATTCCGAGTCCGGCGAACGAAGTTGGGCCAGCCCACCCCCCAAGCCTATAGCCCACCCGTTTTTGTGGCCTTTTTCCGCTGGACGAACTTGGCGCTCCGGCCTTCGGGCGGTTCATTTTGGGCGCGGCTTTGCCCGCGGTCTATTTTGGGCACACGGAGGCCCCTTGCAAAGTCTCGCGGCATTCCGAGTCCGGCGGACGAAGTTGGCCAGCCCAACCCCCCAAGTCTATAGCCCACCCGTTTTTGTGGCCTTTTTCTGCTGGACGAACTTGGCGCCCCGGCCTTCGGGCTGTTATTTTTTGGCGCGACTATGCCCGTGGCCTATTTTTGGCACACAGAGACCCCTCGCAAAGTCTCGCGGCATTCCGAGTCCGGCGGACGAATTTGGCCAGCCCCACCCCCCAAGGCTATAGCCCACCCATTCTTGTGGCCTTTGTCCGCTGGACGAACTTGGTGCCCCGGCCTTCGGACGGTTATTTTTGGCGCGGCTTTTCCCGCGGCCTATTTTTGGCACACGGAGGCCCCTCGCAAAGTCTCGCGGCATTCCGTGTCCGGCGGACGAAATTGGCCAGCCCCACCCCCGAAGGCAATAGCCCACCCATTTTTGTGGCCTTTTTCCGCTGGACGAACTTGGCGCCCCGGCCTTCGGGAGGTTAATTTTGGGCGCGGCTTTGCCCGTGTCCTATTTTTGGCACACAGAGGCCCCTCGGAATGTCTCGCGGCATTCCGAGTCCAGTGGATGAAGTTGGCCATCCCCACCCCCCAAGGCTATAGCCCACCCGTTTTTGTGGCCTTTTTCCGCGGGACGAACTCGGCGCCCCGGCCGTCGGGCGGTTATTTTTGGCCACAGCTTTGCCCGCGTCCTATTTTTGGCACGTGGAGGCCCCTCGCAAAGTCTCGCCGCATTCCGAGTCCAGCGGACGAAGTTGGCCAGCCCCACCCCCCAAGGCTATAGCCCACCCGTTTTTGTGACCTTTTTCCGCTGGACGAACTTGGCGCCCCGGCCTTCGGGGGGTTATTTTTGGGCGCGGCTTTGCCCGAGGCCTATTTTTGGCACACGGAGGCCGCTCGCAAAGTCTCGCGGCATTCCGAGTCCGGCGGACGAAGTTGGCCAGCCCCACCCCCCAAGGCTATAGCCCACCCGTTTTTGTGGCCTTTTTCCGCTGGACGAACATGGCGCCCCGGACTTCGGGCGGTTATTTTTGGGCCCTGCTGTGCCCGCGGCCTATTTTTGGCACACGGAGACCGCTCGCAATGGCTCACGCCATTCCGAGGCCGGCGGACGAAGTCGGCCAGCTCCACCCCCAAGGCTATAGCCCGCCCATTTTTGTGGCCTTTTTCCGCTGGACGAACATGGCGCCCCGGCCGTTGCGCGGTTATTTTTGGGCGCGGCCGTGTCCGCGGCCTATTTTTGGCACACGGAGGCCGTTCGCAAAGTCTAGCGCCATTCCGAGTCCGGCGGACGATGTCGGCCAGCGATACCCCCCAAGGCTATAGCCCACCCGTTTTTGTCGCCTTTTTCCGCTGGATGAACTTGGCGCTCCGGACTTCGGGCGGTTATTTTTGGGAGCGGCCGTGCCCGCGACCTATTTTTGGGACACGGAGGCCACTCGCAAAGTCTCGGCGCCATTCTGAGATCGGCGGACGAAGCGGGCCAGCCCCACCCCCCAAGGCTATAGCCCACCCGTTTTTGTGGCCTTTTTCCGCTGGACGAACTTGGCGCCCCGGCCTTCGGGCGGTTATATTTGGGCGCGGCTTTGCCCGCGGCCTATTTTTGGCACACGGAGGCCCCTCGCAAAGTCTCGCGGTATTCCGAGCCCGGCGGAAGAAGTTGTCCGGCAGACGAAGTTGGCTAGCCCCACCCCCCAAGGCTATAGCCCACCCGTTTTTGTGGCCTTTTTCCACTGGACGAAATTGGCGCCCCGGCCTTCAGGAGGTTATTCTTGGGCACGGCTTTCCCCGCGGCCTATTTTTGGCACACGGAGGCCCCTCGCAAAGTCTCGCGGCATTCCGAGTCCGGCGGACAAAGTTTGGCCAGCCCCACCCCCCAAGGATATAGCCCACCCGTTTTTGTGGCTTTTTTCCGCTGGACGAACTAGGCGCCCCGGCTTTCGGGCGGTTATTTTTGGGTGCGGCTTTGCCCGCGGCCTATTTTTGGCACACGGATGCCCCTCGCAAAGTCTCGCGGCATTCCGAGCCCGGCGGACGAAGTTGGCCAGCCCCACCCCCCAAGGCTATAGCCCACCCGTTTTTCTGGCCTTTTTCCGCTGGACGAACTTGGCGCCCCGGCCTTCGGGCGGTTATTTTTGGGCGCGGCTTTCCCCGCGGCCTATTTTTGGTATGCGGAGGCCCTCGCAATGTCTCGCGGCATTCCGAGGCCAGCGGACGAAGTTGGCCGCCCCACCCCCCAAGGTTATAGCCCACCCGTTTTTGTGGCCGTTTTCCGCTGGACGAACATGGCGCCCCGGCCTTCGGGCGGTTATTTTTGGGCCCGGTTTGCCCGCGGCCTATTTTTGGCACACGGAGGCCCCTCACAAAGTCTCCCGGCATTCCGAGTCCGGCGGACGAAGTTGGCCAGCCCCACCCCCCTAGGCTATAGCCCACCCGTTTTTGTGCCCTTTTTCCGCTGGACGAACTTGGCGCCCCGGCCTTCGGGCAATTATTTTTGGGTGCGGCTTTGCCCGCAGCCTATTTTTGGCACACGAAGGCCCCTCGCAAAGTCTCGCGGCATTCCGAGTCCGGCGGACGAAGTTGGCCAGCATCACCCCCCAAGGCTATAGCCCACCCGTTTTTGTGCCCTTTTTCCGCTGGACGAACTTGGCGCCCCGGCCTTCGGGCGGTTATTTTTGTGCCGGCTTTGCCCGTGGCATATTGTTGGCACATGAGGGCCCCTCGCAAAGTCTCGCGGCATTCCGAGTCCGGCGGACGAAGTCGGCCAGCCCCACCCCCCAAGGCTATAGCCCACCCATTTTTGAGGCATTTTTCCGCTGGACAAAGTAGGTGCCCCGGCTTTCGAGCGGTTATTTTTCGATGCAGCTTTGCCCGCGGTCTATGTTTTGGCAGATGGAGGATGCTCGCAAAGTCTCGCGGCATTCCGAGTCCGGCAGACGAAGTTTGCCAGCCCCACCCCCCAAGGCTATTGCCCACCCTTTTTTGTGGCCTTTTTCCACTGGACGAACTTGGCGCCCCGGCCTTCGGGCGGTTATTTTTGGGTGCCGCTTTGCCCGAGGCCTATTTTTGGCACACGGAGGCCGCTCGCTAAGTCTCGCAGCATTCCGAGTCCGGCAGACGAAGTTGGCCAGCCCACCCCCCAAGGCTATAGCCCACCCGTTGTTGTGGCCTTTTTCCGCTGGATGAATTTGGCACAGCGGCCTTCGGGCGGTTATTTTTGGGCGCGGCTTTGCCCGTGGCCTATATTTGGCACACGGAGGCCGCTCGCAAAGTCTCGCGGTATTCCGAGTCCGGCGGACGAAGTCGGCCAGCCCCACCCCCCAAGGCTATAGCCCACCCGTTTTTGTGGACTTTTTCCGCTGGATGAACTAGGCGCCCCGGCCTTCGGGCGGTTATTTTTGGGCGCGGCATTGCCCGCGGCCTATTTTTGGCACACGGAGACCCCTCGCAAAGTCTCGCGGCATTCCGAGCCCGGCGGACGAAGTTGGCCAGCCCCACCCCCCAAGGCTATAGCCCACCCGTTTTTGTAGCCTTTTTCTGCTGGACGAACTTGGCGCCCCGGCCTTCGGGCGGTTATTTTTGGGCGCGGCTTTGCCCGCGGCCTATTTTTGGCACACGGAGGCCCTCGCAAAGTCTAACGGCATTCCGAGTCCGGCGGATGAAGTTGGCCAGCCCCACCCCCCAAGGCTATGGCCCACCCGTTTTTGTGGCCTTTTTCAGCTGGATGAAATTGGCGCCCCGGCCTTCGGGCGGTTATTTTTGGGCGCGGCTCTGCCCGCGGCCTATTTTTGGCACACGGAGGCCCCTCACAAAGTCTCGCGGCATTCCGAGTCCGGCGGATGAAGTTGGCCAGCCCCAACCCCCAAGGCTATGGCCCACCCGTTTTTGTGGCTTTTTTCAGCTGGATGAACTTGGCGCGCCGGCCTTCGGGCGGTTATTTTTGGGCGCGGCTCTGCCCGCGGCCTATTTTTGGCACACGGAGGCCCCTCACAAAGTCTCGCGGCATTCCGAGTCCGGCGGACGAAGTGGGCCAGCCCCACCCCCCAAGGCTATAGCCCACCCGTTTTTGTGGCCTTTTTCCGCTGGACGAACATCGCGCCCCGGCCTTCGGGCGGTTATTTTTGGGTGCGGCTTTGCCCGCGGCCTCTTTTTGGTACGCGGAGGCCCCTCGCAATGTCTCGCGGCATTCTGAGTCCGGCGGACAAAGTTGGCCGCCCCACCCCCCAAGGTTATAACCCACCGTTTTTTGTTGCCTTTTTCCGCTGGACGAACTTGGCGCCCCGGCCTTAGGGCGGTTATTTTTGGGCCTGGCTTTGCCCGCGGCCTATTTTTGGCACACGGAGGCCCCTCGCAAAGTCTCGCGGCATTCCGAGTCCGGCGGACGAAGTTGGCCAGCCCTACCCCCCAAGGCTATAGCCCACCCGATTTCGTGGCATTTTTCCGCTGGGAGAACTTGGCGCCCCGGCCTTTGGGCGGTTATTTTTTGGCACAACTTTGCCCGAGGACTATTTTTGGCGCACGGAGGCCGCTCGCTAAGTCTCGCAGCATTCCAAGTCCGGCAGACGAAGTTGGCAAGCCCACCCCCCAAGGCTATAGCCCACCTGTTGTTGTTGCCTTTTTCCGCTGGACGAATTTGGCACAGCGGCCTTCGGGCGGTTATTTTTGGGCGCGGCTTTGCCCGCGGCCTATTTTTGGCACACGGAGGCCCCTTGCAAAGTCTCCCGGCATTCCGAGTCCGGCAGACGATGTTTGCCAGCCCCACCCCCCAAGGCTATAGCCTACCCGTTTTTGTGGCCTTTTTCCGCTGGACGAACTTGGCGCCCCGGCCTTCGGGCGGTTATTTTTATGTGTGGCTGTGCCTGGGGCCTATTTTCAGCACATGGAGGCTGCTCGCAAAGTCTCGCGCCACTCCAAGTCCGGCGGACGGAGTGGGCCAGCCCCACCCCCCAAGGCTATAGCCCACCCGGTTTTGTGGCCTTTTTCTGCTGGACGAACGTGGCGCCCCGTCCTTTGGGCAGTTATTTTTGGGCGTCGCTGTGCCGGGGCCTATTTTCGGCACACGGAGGCCGCTCGCAAAGTCTCCCACCATTTTGAGTGTGGCGGACGAAGTTGGCCAGCCCCACCCCCCTAGGCTATAGCTCACCCGTTTTTATGGCCTTTTTCCGCTGGACGAACGTGGCGCCCCGGCCTTTGGGCGGTTATTTCTGGGCACGGCTGTGCCCGGGGCCTATTTTCAACACGGAGGCCACTCGTAAAGTCTCGTGCCATTCCGAGTCCGGCGGACGAAATTGGCCAGCCCCACCCCCCAAGCCTATGGCCCACCCGTTTTTGTGGCCTTTTTCCGCTGGACGAACTTGGCGCCCCGGCCTTCGGGCGGTTATTTTTGGGCGCGGCTGTGCCCGGGGCCTATTTTCGGCACACGGTGGCCACTTGCAAAGTCTTGCGGCATTCCGAGTCCGGCGGACGAAGTTGGCCAGCCCCACGCACCAAGGCTATAGCCCACCCGTTTTTGTGGCCTTTTTCCGCTGGACGAACTTGGCGCCCCGGCCTTCGGGCGGTTATTTTTGGGCACGCCTGTGCCTGGTGTCTATTTTCAGCACACAGAGGCCGCTCGCAAAGTCTCGCGCCATTCCGAGTCCCGCGGACGAAGTTGGCCAGCCCCACCCCCCAAGGCTATAGCCCACCCGTTTTTGTGGCCTTTTTTCGCTGGACGAACTTGGCGCCCCGGCCTTCGGGCGGTTATTTTTGGGCGCGGCTGTGCCCGGGGCCTATTTTTGGCACACGGAGGCCACTCGCAAAGTCTCGCGCCATTCCGAGTCCCGCGGACGTAGTTGGCCAGCCCCACCCCCCCAGGCTATAGCCCACCCGTTTTTGTGGCCTTTTTTCGCTGGACGAGCTTGGCGCCCCGGCCTTCAGGCGGTTATTTTTCGGCAAGGCTGTGCCCGGGGCCTATTTTTGGCACACGGAGGCCGCTCGCAAAGTCTCGCGCCATTCCGAGTCCGGCGGACGAAGTTGCCCAGCCCCACCCCCCATGGCTATAGCCCACCCGTTTTTGTGGCCTTTTTCCGCTGGACGAACTTGGCGCCCCGACCTTCGGGCGGTTATTTTTGGGTGCAGCTTAGCCCGAGGCCTATTTTTGGCACACGGAGGCCGCTCGCTAAGTCTCGCAGCATTCCGAGTTTGGCAGACGAAGTTGGCCAGCCCACCCCCCAAGGCTATAGCCCACCCGTTGTTGTGGCCTTTTCCGCTGGACGAACATGTCGCCCCGGCCTTCGGGATTTATTTTTGGGCGCGGCTGCACCCGCGGCCTATTTTTGGCACACTGAGGCCGCTCGTAAAGTCTCGCGCCATTCCGAGTCCGGCGGACGAAGTTGGCCAGCCCCACCCCCCAAGGCTATAGCCCACCCGTTTTTGTGGCCTTTTTCCGCTGGACGAACTTGGCGCCCCGGCCTTCGGGCGGTTAATTTTATGCGCAGCTTTGCCCGTGGCATATTTTTGGCACACGGAGGGTCCTCGCAATGTGTCGCGGCATTCCGAGTCTGGGGGACGAAGTGGGCTAGCCCCACCCCCCAAGGCTATAGCCCACCCGTTTTTCTGGCCTTTTTCCGCTGGACGAAGTTGGCGAACTGGCCTTCGGGCGGTTATTTTTGGGCACGGCTTTGTCTGTGGCCTTTTTTTGGTACACGGAGGCCCCTCGCAAACTCTCGCGGCATTCCGAGTCCGGCGGACGAAGTTGGCCATCCCCACCCCCCAAGGCTATAGCCCACCCGTTTTTGTGGCCTTTTTCCGCTGGACGAACTTGGCACCCCGGCCTTCGGGCGGTTATTCTTGGGTGCGGCTATGCCCAGCGCCTGTTTTTGGCACACCGACGCCCCTCGCAAAGTCTTGCGCCATTCCAAGCCCGGCGGACGAAGTTGGCCAGCCCCACCCCCCAATGCCACAGCCCACCCGTTTTTGTGGCCTTTTTCCGCTGGACGAACTTGGCGCCCCGGCCTTCGGGCGGTTAATTTTATGCGCAGCTTTGCCCGTGGCCTATTTTTGGCACACGGAGGGTCCTCGCAATGTGTCGCGGCATTCCGAGTCTGGGGGACGAAGTGGGCTAGCCCCACCACCCAAGGCTATAGCCCACCCGTTTTTGTGGCCTTTTTCCGCTGGACGAACTTGGCGCCCCGGCCTTCGGGCGGTTATTTTTTGGCGCGGCTCTGCCCGCGGCCTATTTTGGCACATGGAGGCCCCTCGCAAAGTTTTGCGGTATTCCGAGTCCGGCGGACGAAGTGGGCCAGCCCCACCCCCCAAGGCTATAGCCCACCCGTGTTTTTGGCCTTTTTCCGCTGGACGAAGTAGGCGACCTGGCCTTCGGGCGGTTATTTTTGGGCACGGCTTTGTCCGTGGCCTTTTTTTGGCACACGGAGGCCCCTCGCAAACTCTCGCGGCATTCCGAGTCCGGCGGACGAAGGTGGCCATCCCCACCCCCCAAGGCTATAGCCCACCCGTTTTTGTGGCCTTTTTCCGCTGGACGAACTTGGCGCCCAGGCCTTCGGGCGGTTATTCTTGGGTGCGGCTATGCCCAATGCCTATTTTTGGCACACCGACGCCCCTCGCAAAGTCTTGCGCCATTCCAAGCCCGGCGGACGAAGTTGGCCAGCCCCACCCCCCAATGCCACAGCCCACCCGTTTTTGTGGCCTTTTTCCGCTGGACGAACTTGGCGCCCCGGCCTTCGGGCGGTTAATTTTATGCGCAGCTTTGCCCGTGGCCTATTTTTGGCACACGGAGGGTCCTCGCAATTTGTCGCGGCATTCCGAGTATGGGGGACGAAGTGGGCTAGCCCCACCCCCCAAGGCTATAGCCCACCCGTTTTTCTGGCCTTTTTCCGCTGGACGAACTTGGCGCCCCGGCCTTCGGGCGGTTAATTTTATGCGCAGCTTTGCCCGTGGCCTATTTTTGGCACACGGAGGGTCCTCGCAATTTGTTGCGGCATTCCGAGTCTGGGGGACGAAGTGGGCTAGCCCCACCCCCCAAGGCTATAGCCCACCCGTTTTTCTGGCCTTTTTCCGCTGGACGAACTTGGCGCCCCGGCCTTCGCGCGGTTATTTTTGGGCGCGGCTTTTCCCGCCGTCCTAGTTTTGGCACACGGAGGCCGCTCGCAAAGTCTCGCGCCATTCCGAGTCCGGCGGACGAAGTCGGCCAGCTCCACCCCCCAAGGCTATAGCCCACCCGTTTTTGTGGCCTATTTCCGTTGGACGAACTTGGCGCCCCGGCCTTCGGGGCGTTATTTTTGGGCGCGGCTTTGCCCGCGGCCTATGTTTGGTACACGGAGGCCCCTTACAAAGTCTCGCGGCATTCCGAGTCCGGCGGACGAAGTTGGCCTGCCCCACCCGCCAAGGCTATAGCCCACCCGTTTTTGTGGCCTTTTTCCGCTGGACGAACATGGCGCCCCGGCCTTCGGGCGGTTATTTTTGGCACACGAAGGCCCCTCACAAAGTCTCGCGGCATTCCGAGTCTGGCGGATGAAGTTGGCCGCCATCACCCCCCAAGGCTATAGCCCACCCGTTTTTGTGGCCTTTTTCCGCTGGACGAACATGGCGCCCCGGCCTTCGGGGGGTTAATTTTGGGCGCGGGTTTGACCGAGGCCTATTTTGGCACACGGAGGGCCCTCGCAAAGTCTCGCGGCAGTCCGAGTCCGGCGGACGAAGTTGGCCAGCCCCACCCCCCAAGGCTATAGCCCACCCGTTTTTGTCGCCTTTTTCCGTCGGACGAACTTGGCGCCCCGGCCTTCGGGCGGTTAATTTTGGGCACAGCTTTGTCCGCGGTCTATTTTTGCCACACGGAGTCCCCTCGCAAAGTCTCGCGGCATTCCAAGTCCGGCGGACGAAGTTGGCCAGCCCCACCCCCCAAGGCTATAGCCCACCCGTTTTTGTGGCCTTTTTCCGCTGGACGAACATGGCGCCCCGGCCTTCGGGCGGCTATTTTTGGCACACGAAGGCCCCTCACAAAGTCTCACGGCATTCCGAGTCTGGCGGATGAAGTTGGCCGCCATCACCCCCCAAGGCTATAGCCCACCCGTTTTTGTGGCCTTTTTCCGCTGGACGAACATGGCGCCCCGGCCTTCGGGGGGTTATTTTGGGCGCGGGTTTGGCCGAGGCCTTTTTTGGCCCACGGAGGGCCCTTGCCAAGTTTCGCGGCAGTCCGAGTTCGCCGGACGAAGTTGCCCAGCCCCACCCCCCAAGGCTATAGCCCACCCGTTTTTGGTGGCCTTTTTCCGTTGGACGAACTTGGCGCCCCGGCCTTCGGGCCGGTTAATTTTGGGCACAGCTTTGTCCGCGGTCTATTTTTGTCACACGGAGTCCCCTCGCAAAGTCTCGCGACATTCCAAGTCCGGCGGACGAAGTTGGCCAGCCCCACCCCCCAAGGCTATAGCCCACCCGTTTTTGTGGCCTTTTTCCGCTGGACGAACTTGGCGTTCCGGCCTTCGGGGCGTTAATTTTGGGCGCGGCTTTGCCCGTGGCCTATTTTTGGCACACGGAGACCCCTTACAAAGTCTCGCGGCATTCCGAGTCCGGCGGACGAAGTTGGCCTGCCCCACCCGCCAAGGCTATAGCCCACCCGTTTTTGTGGCCTTTTTCCGCTGGACGAACATGGCGCCCCGGCCTTCGGGCGGTTATTTTTGGGCGCGCCTTTGTCCGCGGCCTATTTTTGGCACACGAAGGCCCCTCACAAAGTCTCGCGTTATTCCGAGTCTGGCGGATGAAGTTGGCCGCCATCACCCCCCAAGGCTATAGCCCACCCGTTTTTGTGGCCTTTTTCCGCAGGACGAACATGGCGCCCCGGCCTTCGGGGGGTTATTTTTGGGCTCGGCTTTGACCGTGGCCTATTTTTGGCACACGGAGGCCCCTTGCAAAGTCTCGCGGCATTCCGAGTCCGGCGGACCAAGTTGGCCAGCCCCACCCCCCAAGGCTATAGCCCACCTGTTTTTGTGGCGTTTTTCCGCTGGACGAACTTGGCGCCCCGGCCTTCGTTCAGTTATTTTTGTGCGCGGCTTTGCCCGTGGCCTATTTTGGCACACGGAGACCACTTACAAAGTCACGCGGC
>NW_006262391.1:1605-2220 GCF_000493195.1 Citrus x clementina | reverse complement strand
CGTGTGCCAAAAATAGGCCGCGGGCAAAGCCGCGCCCAAAAATAACCGCCCGAAGGCAGGGGCGCCAAGTTCGTCCATTGGAAAAAGGCCACAAAAACGGGTGGGCTATAGCCTTGGGGGGTGGGGCTCGCCAACTTCGTCCGCCGGACTCGGAATGCCGCGAGACTTTACGAGGGGCCTCCGTGTGCCAAAAATAGGCGACGGACAAAGCCGCGCCCAAAAATAACCGCCTGAAGGCCGGGGCGCCAAGTTCGTCCATTGGAAAAAGGCCACAAAAACGGGTGGGCTATAGCCTTGGGGGGTGGGGCTGGCCAACTTCATCCGCCGGACTCGGAATGCCGTGAGACTTTGCGAGGGGCCTCCGTGTGCCAGAAATAGGCTACGGGCAAAGCCGCACACAAAAATAACCGCCCGAAGGCCGGGGCGCCAAGTTCGTCCAGCGGAAAAAGGCCACAAAAACGGGTGGGCTATAGCCTTGGGGGGTGGGGCTGGCCCACTTCGTCCGCCGGACTCGGAATGCCGCGAGACTTTGCGAGGGGCCTCCGTGTGCCAAAAATAGGCTGCGGGCAAAGCCGCACACAAAAATAACCGCCCGAAGGCCGGGGCGCCAAGTTC
>NW_006262391.1:0-487 GCF_000493195.1 Citrus x clementina | reverse complement strand
GCTATAGCCTTGGGGGGTGATGCTGGCCAACTTCGTCCGCCGGACTCGGAACGCCGTGAGACTTAACGAGGGGCCTCCGTGTGCCAAAAATAGGCCGCGGGCAAAGCCGCGCCCAAAAATAAACCGCCCGAAGGCCGGGGCGCCAAGTTCGTCCAGCGGAAAAAGGCCACAAAAACGGGTGGGCTATAGCCTTGGGGGGTGGGGCAGGCCAACTTCGTCCGCCGGACTCGGAATGCCGCGAGACTTTGCGAGGGGCCTCCGTGTGCCAAAAATAGGCCGTGGGGAAAGCCGCGCCCAAAATCAACCGCCCGAAGGCTGCGGCGCCAAGTTCGTCCAGCGGAAAAAGGCCACAAAAACGGGTGGGCTATAGCCTTGGGGGGTGATGCTGGCCAACTTCGTTCGCCGGACTCGGAACGCCGTGAGACTTAGCGAGGGGCCTCCGTGTGCCAAAAATAGGCCGCGGGCAAAGCCGCGCCCAAAATTAACC
>NW_006262392.1:1706-2273 GCF_000493195.1 Citrus x clementina | reverse complement strand
GCTATAGCCCACCCGTTTTTTGGCCATTTTTCCGCTGGGGGGTTTTGGCAACACGACCTTCGGGCGCTTATTTTCGGACGCGGCTTCGCCCGCGGCTTATTTTTGGCACCCCGAGGCCCCTCGCAAAGTCTCGCCCCATTCCGAGTCCGGCGGACGAACTTCGCCCGCGCCACCCACCAAGGCTATAGCCCACCCGTTTTTTGGCCTTTTTTCCGCTGGGGGGTTTTGGCACCACGACCTTCGGGCACTTATTTTTGGGCGTGGCTTTGCCCGCGGCTTATTTTTGGCACCCCGAGGCCCCTCGCAGAGTCTCGCCCCATTCCGAGTCCGGCGGACGAGCTTCGCCCGCGCCCCCCACCAAGGCTATAGCCCACCCGTTTTTGGACATTTTTCCGCTGGGGGGTTTTGGCACCATGACCTTCGGGCGCTTATTTTTGGGCGCGGCTGTGCCCGCGACTTCCCGCGGGCACCCTGAGGCCCCTCGCAAAGACTCGCCCCATTCCCAGTCCGGCGGACGAACTTCGCCCGCGCCCCCCACCAAGGCTATAGCCCACCCGTTTTTTGGCC
>NW_006262392.1:0-542 GCF_000493195.1 Citrus x clementina | reverse complement strand
GCACCCCGGGGCCCCTCGCAAAGACTCGCCCCATTTCGAGTCCGGCGGACGAACTTCGCCCGCGCCCCCCACCAAGGCTATAGCCCACCCGTTTTTTGGCCATTTTTCCGCTGGGGGGTTTTGGCACCACGACCTTCGGGCGCTTATTTTTGGGCGCGGCTGTGCCCGCGACTTCCCGCGGGCACCCCGAGGCCCCTCGCAAAGTCTCGTCCCATTCCGAGTCCGGCGGACGAACTTCGCCCGCGCCCCCCACCAAGGCTATAGCCCACCCGTTTTTTGGCCATTTTTCCGCTGGGGAGTTTTGGCAACACGACCTTCGGGCGCTTATTTTTGGGCGCGGCTTTGTCCGCGGCTTATTTTTGGCGCCCCGAGGCCCCTCGCAAAGTCTCGCCCCATTCCGAGTCCGGCGGACGAACTTCGCCCGCGCCCCCCACCAATGCTATAGCCCACCCGTTTTTTGGCCATTTTTCCGCTGGGGGGTTTTGGCACCATGACCTTCGGGCGCTTATTTTTGGGCACGGCTTTGCCCGCGGCTTATTTTT
>NW_006262393.1:1469-1887 GCF_000493195.1 Citrus x clementina | reverse complement strand
TTAGTAGGCTTTGCCGGTTTCGGCCGTAACACATGATCCGGGTCTCCGATTCCGTTTCCGTTTGGTCCCACGGGACCAGCGGTCCGGGGGCATCGGGATGGGGGGGTAGCCGTGCGGCGGTTTGATCGCCGAAAAATGGGTAAGATCGGGGCCGTTTGGCCCGTTTTGCCGGTTTCGGCCCCCCGGGGGGCGGTTCATGCCCCGGGGGGGACAGCGGGGCGGGTGCGGTCGGCGGCGGGGGCGCCCGGGGGGCTATAGCGCACGGCCTCGGGGGCCGCAACGAAGGGGCCGTAACTCATGATCGGGGGCCCCGATTCCGTTTCCGTTTCGTCCCACGGGACCAGCGGTCCGGGGGCATCAGGATGGGGGGGTAGCCGCGCGGCAGTTTGAATGGTGAAAAATGGGCAAGATCGGGGGC
>NW_006262393.1:0-691 GCF_000493195.1 Citrus x clementina | reverse complement strand
CTCGGGGGCCGCAACGAAGGGGCCGTAACTCATGATCGGGGGCCCCGATTCCGTTTCCGTTTCGTCCCACGGGACCAGCGGTCCGGGGGCATCGGGATGGGGGGGTAGCCGCGCAGCAGTTTGAAGGGTGAAAAATGGGCAAGATCGGGGGCCGCTTAGTAGGCTTTGCCGGTTTCGGCCGTAACTCATGATCCGGGCCTCCGATTCCGTTTCCGTTTGGTCCCACGGGACCAGCGGCCCGGGGGCATCGGGATGGGGGGGTAGCCGTGCGGCGGTTTGATCGCCGAAAAATGGGTAAGATCGGGGCCGTTTGGCCCGTTTTGCCGGTTTCGGCCCCCCGGGGGGCGGTTCATGCCCCGGGGGGGACAGCGGGGCGGGATCGGCAGCTTGCCTTAAGGGTGAGGTGGTCGGGTTCGGGCGGGTGCGGTCGGCGGCGGGGGCGCCCGGGGGGCTATAGCGCACGGCCTCGGGGGCCGCAACGAAGGGTCCGTAACTCATGATCGGGGGCCCCGATTCCGTTTCCGTTTCGTCCCACGGGACCAGCGGTCCGGGGGCATCGGGATGGGGGGGTAGCCGCGCGGCAGTTTGAAGGGCGAAAAATGGGCAAGATCGGGGGCCGCTTAGTAGGCTTTGCCGGTTTCGGCCGTAACTCATGATCCGGGCCTCCGATTCCGTTTCCGTTTGGTCCCAC
>NW_006262394.1:0-1114 GCF_000493195.1 Citrus x clementina | reverse complement strand
ATGCAAATTCTTGATAAGTTCCTAGTTCTCAAAAGAACCAAAGAAAGAATAATCTTTCAAATTCAAATAACATCAATCTCTAATATTCTTACATAGCAAGGTTGCTGAATTTAAAAGAAACCCAAGATCCTAAAAATACAAATGGAAACATTGGAACAACCCTCCAAGTAGGTTTGTCAAAGGATGTTTCAAAAGTCTTCACCAACCCACCATAATTAATGCTATTTTTGACAAACTTAATGCTAGCCTACTATAATTAATGCTATTATTGACAAACTTAATGTTAGCCCACCATCATTGATGGTAGACTTACCTTATACATTGAAAAACTTGAAACAAAACAAACAAATGAAGTTGAAAAACAAAGGAGTCGCTGAAAATCCTAAGTCTGAACAAGCTGTAATGAATTGGTCATAACTCCTTCTAGAGAACTCCAAATCCAGCTCTGTGCCATCTTTGAAAACCTATCAACAACAACAAAAACAGAATCATTTCCCTTTTTTGACCTAGGTAAACCCAAAACAAAGTCTATAGAAATATCAACCCAAGGTTCACTAGGTATGGGCAGAGGGTTATATAATCCATGGGGTAAAACTCTAGACTTAACATGTTTAAGAGTTCTTCAACTTGCCTTTGAAGCTCCTTTGTCTCCTCGGGGTTACTTCTATATGCAGGTCTATTAGGAATGGTAGCTCTAGGGACAAAGTCTATTTGATACTCAATTCCCCTAATAGGTGGCAAACCGTTAGGGACTTCATTTTGAAACACATCATCAAAGTCCTGCAAAAGAGTCACAATAGCACTAGGCAAAGAAATGTTAAGCTTATTAGTGTGTAAACAAGCCTCTTTGCACAAAAGTACAACAATAGGCTGTTTTGAAAAGAAAGCCCTCTTAACCTCACTCTCTTTTGCAAACAAGTTCACTTGCTGCCTCTCTTTTCTCTCAACAATATTTTTTTCTATCTTTTCACTTGCTTTTCTCTCAATCTCTCTTTCTTTTGTACTCTAATTTTCATTTTTTGTATCACTCTCTTTTTGTATTGACATTTGATCCTCATACACTTGCCTAGGTGTTAATGGTACAAGAGTGATTTGCCTTTTATTCATTATAAAA
>NW_006262395.1:0-1115 GCF_000493195.1 Citrus x clementina | reverse complement strand
AATTAGAAGGATAGAAAAGTAAATTTATGTTTCATTCTCATTCCCACATTTTCATTCCCAAACCCCCCATGCGAATGAGATTCTCATTCCTTATTCCCAAATTGTATGAGACTCACACATTTTATTCTCATTCCCAAATTACATTTTGCTATGTAAACATAGGTTTCATTCTCATTCCTTTATTCTCATTCCCCAAACCCACAAGAAACACACCATAAGTGGAAAGTATTGTGTATTTGTAATTGTTGATGATTTTCTAGATACACATGGATATTGTTCCTAGCCAATAAGAATGATGCCTTTAATGCATTTAAAATCTTTTGTAAAAAGGTTCAAAATGAAAAAGGTTTGATATTTCATGTATTAGAAGTGATCACGGTGGAGAATTTAAAAATCATGCATTTGAAAGTTTTTGCAATAATTTTAGAATTAAACATTAATTTTCATTACCTAAGACTCTACAACAAAATAGAGTTGTTGAGAGAAAGAATAGGTCTATTAAAGAAATGGCTAAGACTATGTTGAATGAAAATGCATTACCAAAATTCTTTTAGGCCGAAGTCGTTAATACTGCATGCTATGTTTTGAATCATGTTTTGAATAGGCCTTATATCAATAAAACTCCTTATGCGCTTTAGAAAGATAGAAACCCCAACATTGATTATTTCAAAATCTTTGGATGCAAATGTTTTATATTGAATACAAAAGACAATCTTGATAAATTTTATCCAAAATTTGATGTTGGTATCTTTCTTGGATATTCAAATACAAGCAAAGTTTATAGAGTGTATAATAAAAGAACATTGGTTGTGGAAGAATCTATGCATGTTACATTTGATGAGTCTAACCCTTCCTCTGCAGAGAGAGTTGTTATTAATGATGATACAAATGAAGAGTTACAAAAAGAAAAGTTTTCAAATGACAAACAAGAAAAATACACCATGTGAGAATCAAGAAGGGCAATAAGAAGAAATAAAAAAATATAGAGCAAATGAAGGTAATTATCAACACTCCTTAAGAGTGGGGATATGTTTCTTCTTACTCAAAGACTTATCTAGTGATCCTTCATGAGATGTAATCACTAGATCATCATATAGAAATACCCGTCAACATGC
>NW_006262396.1:0-1118 GCF_000493195.1 Citrus x clementina | reverse complement strand
ATTTTCCTCCAAAAAAATAAATACAAATTTTCTAAATTTAGCAAGCAACAAACATTATTTTCCTCCAATTTCTAGCATCCACCTTTGAAAAAAAATTAAATCCATCCAATTTATCTCCAATTTCTATTTATTTTGGGTTAAATTGTAATTTTGAGGGGTAAAAAGGTCATTCCGTTAAATTTGCTAACGGAAATTAGACGGAAGTGGAAGAATGCAACAAAAAGTGAACTTCAGGTGGCGCGCTGAAAAAAAAAAAAAGTGTTTGTGTATTTTTGAAAAAGACAAAACAAACAGGTGGACGGTTGTAAATTTCCCATAATACTAAGTGGAGCCTTAGGCTCCGTTTGGTACAACTTATTAAATAAAGCTTATACCAATAGAGCTTTTGGACAAAAAATCATTGAGTGTTTGGTTATCAATAAAAAAAATACTTTTGAACCATTAAAATGTGTGATATTTTTTATATTATATATTTTTTAGAAAAGCTCTCCAACCTCTACTCCCAAAAGCTCAAAATTTGGGCTTTTGCTAATAGAGATAAATTAGCTTATTTAAGCTAAAAAAAACTCTACTAAAAAAATAACCAAACACCATAAAAATTTTTAAAAAGTACTTATGCGATTAAATAAGTACTTATGACTCTTAAATAAACTATACCAAACAGGCACTTATTCTACTGTCCAACAATAATATCAAATGGAGCTTTAGTCTATGGCCTAGGCATCCATTGCCATCACAACTGTCACACGAAAATAACACGGAGCCTGAGCCTTAGTCAACCATCCAAGCATCCGCCTACTTCTATTCCTAAAATATTTAGAGGCAATTACATCAAATCATTTTCAACATTTACGAATTTAAAAATTAGCTTGTAAAAAGAAGTTGCTTTAAAAATTAATAAACCACCAAATAATTTATATTTCACCGATGTAAAATCTTAATAAGGTAAGGTAATCACCCTTAAGTCCTATTTTATTTTTTGGAAATTGAGGTCCATTGACATTGTTTGACCGTCGCTTCTATTTATACATTAAGAGACAAATATGATTTTTCATTCAACCTAAATTGGTTCTTTTCTTCTTCTTCTTTTTTTTTTTTTCATCCTTTTCAATTTTCTA
>NW_006262397.1:0-1123 GCF_000493195.1 Citrus x clementina | reverse complement strand
ACACGGAGGCCCCTGGCAAAGTCTCGTGGCATTCCGAGACCGGCGGACAAAGTTGGCCAGCCCCACCCCCCAAGGATATAGCCCACCCGTTTTTGTGGCCTTTTTCCGCTGGACGAACTTGGCGCCCCGGCCTTCGGGCGGTTATTTTTGGGTGCGGCTTTGGCCGCGGCCTACTTTTGGCACACGGAGGCCCCTGGCAAAGTCTCGTGGCATTCCGAGACCGGCGGACAAAGTTGGCCAGCCCCACCCCCCAAGGCTATAGCCCACCCGTTTTTGTGGCCTTTTTCCGCTGGACGAACTTGGCGCCCCGGCCTTCGGGCGGTTATTTTAGGGCGTGGCTTTCCCGCGGCCTATTTTTGGCACACGGAGGCCCATCGTAAAGACTCGCGGCATTCCGAGTCCGGAGGACAAAGTTGGCCAGCCCCACCCCCCAAGGCTATAGCCCACCCGTTTTTGTGGCTTTTTTCCGCTGGACGAACTTGGCGCCCCGGGCTTCGGGCGGTCATTTTTGGACGCGGCTTTGCCCACCGCCTATTTTTCGCACACGGAGGCCCCTCGTAAAGTCTCGCAGCATTCCGAGTCCGGCGGACGAAGTTGGCCAGCCCCACCCCCCAAGGCTATAGCCCACCCGTTTTTGTGGCCTTTTTCCGCTGGACGAATTTGGCGCCCCGGCCTTCGGGCAGTTATTTTTGGGCGCGGCTTTCCCACGGCCTATTTTTGGTACATGGAGGCCCATCGCAAAGACTCGCGGCATTCCGAGTCCGGCGGACGAACTTGGCCAGCCCCACCCCCCAAGGCTATAGCCCACCCGTTTTTGTGGCCTTTTTCCGCTGGACGAACTTGGCGCCCCGGCCTTCGGGCGGTTATTTTTGGGCGCGGCGTTGCCCGCGGCCTATTTTTGGCACACGGAGGCCCCTCGCAAAGTCTCGCAGCATTCCGAGTCCGGCGGACGAAGTTGGCCAGCCCGACCCCCCAAGGCTATAGCCCACCCGTTTTTGTGGCCTTTTTCCGCTGGACGAACTTGGCGCCCCGCCTTCGGGCGGTTATTTTGGTGCGTGGCTTTGTCCGCGGCCTATTTCTGGCACACGGTGGCCCCTTCGCAAAGTCTCGCGTCATTCCGAGT
>NW_006262398.1:0-1141 GCF_000493195.1 Citrus x clementina | reverse complement strand
TTAAAGTCCAATTGTTGGAAATTCCTGTTAATTTAAATTCCTTTAAAAAAGGAAAAAATTAATATAAATTGGGTCCCGTCAAATTAATAATATTATTCTTTCTATTTTATTTTCCTCTTTTTTCTCGCTTATATTTTTTCAATGCTCCATATTTCTCTTCTCTTTCCCAGTAATCTTCTACACTAATTCTTCTTCTTCCTAGATAAGTTGTATTTTTATTTGTTACATGTAATTTTTATATAAAAGATAGCAAAATTATACTCACAATTGAATACGAGGATTTTTATCTTTTCTTAAAATCAATAGGTAAATATGAAATTAGGATAATCATTTACAATTACTGATCCAATTATATCGTATAATTTTTTATGGCTAAGATTTGTGTAAGAAATAACAAGAAAATTATTAGAGTATATAGGGAAACAATGTAATATTTATTCAGCTTCTATAACTAGCAAATCACTTTTTTTTTCTACTATTTAATTTAAATTTCTTATTTATTTCCTATCAATTTTTTTTTTTATCATTTGTTTATGATACAGCACTTTTCATTTCTTCTTTTATATTTGTAGCTACTAAAAACACCTATGAGAGCAGATATGTAGGAATATGAATAATAAGCATTACTGTTATTAATAATAATTTTGGTGGGGCCCAATTTTTATTAATTTTTCATTAAAAAGGAAATTCAAATTAACATTACTTTCAGCCATTGGATTAATTATGATTTAAGGATTGATATTTTGTTGAAAAATTAGTGTTAATATATTTATATTCGGGCATACACACACACACACCCCCTTATATATAGCCTTTATTTTTTAATTAAATTATACAGATGAGTCTTAGAAGGATCTTTCATTGACTGGTCACTCAAATTCAAATCTTGAGGAAAATAAATTTAAATTTAGTCTACCCCCCACACTTTTAAACAACAAAATATAATATAAAAAAAATGGAGATTGTTAATTTCCCCTCTACTATAATCAATATATATCATTTACCCCTACTATTTTTATAATAGCAAATAACCCCTTAACAGCATAAGTTTATAATATTACCCTTATTTTCAACTACTCTTTTATTTATATTTATTAAAAATTAAATAAATCTCATGGATAGAAACTAAATAAAAAATTTA
>NW_006262399.1:1611-2147 GCF_000493195.1 Citrus x clementina | reverse complement strand
GGAATGGCCCCAGACTTTGCGGGCGGCCTCCGTGTGCCAAAAATAGGCCACGGGCACAGCCGCGGTCAAAAATCAGCCCCCGAAGGTCGGGGCGCCAAGACCCCCCAGCGGAAAAATGGCCAAAAAATGGGTGGGCTATGGTCTTCGTGGGGGGCGTGGGCGAAGTTCGTCCGCCGGACTCGGAATGGCCCAAGACTTTGCCAGCGGACTCCGTGTGCCAAAAATAGGCCACGGGCACAGCCGCGCCCAAAAATCAGCCCCCGAAGGTCGGGGAGCCAAGACCCCCCAGCGGAAAAATGACCAAAAATCGGGTGGGCTATAGCCTTGGTGGGGGGCGTGGGGGAAGTTCGTCCGCCGGACTCGGAATGGCCCCAGACTTTGCGGGCGGCCTCCGTGTGCCAAAAATAGGCCACGGGCACAGCCGCGCCCAAAAATCAGCCCCCTTTCGGTCGGGGCGCCAAGACCCCCCACCGAAAAAATGGCCAAAAAACGGGGGGGCTATAGCCTTGGTGGGGGGCGTGGGCGATGTTCGTCCG
>NW_006262399.1:0-606 GCF_000493195.1 Citrus x clementina | reverse complement strand
AAGGTCGGGGAGCCAAGACCCCCCAGCGGAAAAATGACCAAAAATCGGGTGGGCTATAGCCTTGGTGGGGGGCGTGGGCGAAGTTCGTCCGCGGGACTCGGTATGGCCCCAGACTTTGCGGGCGGCCTCCGTGTGCCAAAAATAGGCCACGGGCACAGCCGCGCCCAAAAATCAGCCCCCGAAGGTCGGGGAGCCAAGACCCCCCAGCGGAAAAATGACCAAAAATCGGGTGGGCTATAGCCTTGGTGGGGGGCATGGGCGAAGTTCGTCCGCCGGACTCGGAATGGCCCCAGACTTTGCGGGCGGCCTCAGTGTGCCAAAAATAGGCCACGGGCACAGCCGCGCCTAAAAATGGGCGCCCGAAGGTCGTGGCGCCAACACCCCCCAGCGGAAAAATGGCCAAAAAACGTGTGGGCTATAGCCTTGGTGGGGGGCGTGGGCGAAGTTCGTCCGCCGGACTCGGAATGGCCCCAAACTTTGCGGGCGGCCTCCGTGTGCCAAAAATAGGCCACGGGCATAGCCGCACCCAAAAATGAGCTCCCGAAGGTTGGGGTTCCAACACCCCCCAGCGGAAAAATGGCCAAAAAACGGGTGGGCTATAGCCTT
>NW_006262400.1:16307-20989 GCF_000493195.1 Citrus x clementina | reverse complement strand
GCCAGCCCCACCCCCCAAGGCTATAGCCCACCCGTTTTTGTGCCCTTTTTCCGCAGGATGAACTTGGCGCCCCGGCCGTCGGCCAGTTATTTTTGTTCGCGGCTGCACGCGCAGCCAATTTTTAGCACACGGAGGCGCCTCGCAAAGTCTCGCGCCATTCCGAGTCCGGCGGACGAAGTTGGCCAGCCCCACCCCCAAGGCTATAGCCCACCCGTTTTTGTGGCCTTTTTTCGCTGGACGAACTTGGCGGCCCGGCCTTCGGGCGGTTATTTTTTGGCGCGGCTGTGCCCGCGGCCCATTTTTGGCACACGGAGGTGCCTCGCAAAGTCTCTGCGCCATTCCGAGTCCGGCGGACGAAGTGGGCCAGCCCCACCCCCCAAGGCTATAGCCCACCCGTTTTTGTGGCCTTTGTCCGCTGGAAGAACTTGGCGCCCCGGCCTTCGGGCGGTTATTTTTGGGCGCCGCTGTGCCCGCGGTCTATTTTTGGGACACGGAGGTGCCTCGCAAAGTCTCGCGCCATTCCGAGTCCGGCGGACGAAGTTGGCCAGCCCCACCCCACAAGGCTATAGCCCACCAGTTTTTGTGGCGTTTTTCCGCTGGACGAACTTGGCGCCCCGGCCTTCGGGCGGTTATTTTCGGCCGCGGCTGTGCCCGCGGTCTATTTTTGGGACACGGAGGCGCCTCGGAAAGTCTCGCGCCATTCCGAGTCCGGCGGACGAAGTTGGCCAGCCCCACCCCCCAAGGCTATAGCCCACCCGTTTTTGTGCCCTTTTTCCGCTGGACGAACTTGGCGCCCCGGCCTTCGGCCAGTTATTTTTGTTCGCGGCTGCGCGCGCAGCCAATTTTTAGCACACGGAGGCGCCTCGCAAAGTCTCGCGCCATTCCGAGTCCGGCGGACGAAGTTGGCCAGCCCCACCCCACAAGGCTATAGCCCACCCGTTTTTGTGGCCTTTTTTCGCTGGACGAACTTGGCGGCCCGGCCTTCGGGCGGTTATTTTTTGGCGCGGCTGTGCCCGCGGCCTATTTTTGGCACACGGAGGTGCCTCGCAAATTCTTGCGCCATTCCGAGTCCGGCGGACGAAGTGGGCCAGCCCAACCCCCCAAGGCTATAGCCCACCCGTTTTTGTGGCCTTTTTCCGCAGGACGAACTTGGCGCCCCGGCCTTCGGCCAGTTATTTTTGTTCGCGGCTGTACGCGCGGCCTGTTTTTGGCACACGGAGGCGCCTCGCAAAGTCTCGCGCCATTCCGAGTCCGGCGGACGAAGTTGGCCAGCCCCACCCCCCAAGGCTATAGCCCACCCGTTTTTGTGGCCTTTTTCCGCTGGAAGAACTTGGCGCCCCGGCCTTCGGGCGGTTATTTTTGGTCGCGGCTGTGCCCGCGGCCTATTTTTGGCACACGGAGGCACCTCGCAAAGTCTCGCGCCATTCCGAGTCCGGCGGACATAGTCGGCCAGCCCCACCCCCCAAGGCTATAGCCCACCCGTTTTTGTGGCCTTTTTCCGCTGGACGAACTAGGCGCCCCGGCCTTCGGGTGGTTATTTTTTTGCGCGGCTGTGCCCGCGGCCTATTTTTGGCACACGGAGGCACCTCGCAAAGTATCGCGCCATTCCGAGTCCGGCGGACGAAGTCGGCCAGCCCAACCCCCCAAGGCTATAGCCCACCCGTTTTTGTGGCCTTTTTCCGCTGGACGAACTTGGCGCCCCGGCCTTCGGGCAGTTATTTTTGGGCGCGGCTGTGCCCGCGGCCTATTTTCGGCTCACGGAGGCGCCTCGTAAAGTCTAGCGCCATTCCGAGTACAGCGGACGAAGTTGGCCAGCCCCACCCCCCAAGGCTATAGCCCACCCGTTTTTGTGGCCTTTGTCCGCTGGAAGAACTTGGCGCCCCGGCCTTCGGGCGGTTATTTTTGGGCGCCGCTGTGCCCGCGGTCTATTTTTGGGACACGGAGGTGCCTCGCAAAGTCTCGCGCCATTCCGAGTCCGGCGGACGAAGTTGGCCAGCCCCACCCCACAAGGCTATAGCCCACCCGTTTTTGTGGCCTTTTTCCGCTGGACGAACTTGGCGCCCCGGCCTTCGGGAGGTTATTTTCGGTCACGGCTGTGCCCGCGGTCTATTTTTGGGACACGGAGGTGCCTCGGAAAGTCTCGGGCCATTCCGAGTCCGGCGGACGAAGTTGGCGAGCCCCACCCCCCAAGGTTATAGCCCACCCGTTTTTGTGCCCTTTTTCCGCAGGACGAACTTGGCGCCCCGGCCGTCGGCCAGTTATTTTTGTTCGCGGCTGCACGTGCAGCCAATTTTTAGCACACGGAGGCGCCTCGCAAAGTCTCGCGCCATTCCGAGTCCGGCGGACGAAGTTGGCCAGCCCCACCCCACAAGGCTATAGCCCACCCGTTTTTGTGGCCTTTTTCCGCTGGACGAACTTGGCGCTCCGGCCTTCGGGCGGTTATTTTTGGGCGCGGCTGTGCCCGCGGCCTATTTTTGGCACACGGAGGCGCCTCACAAAGTCTCGCGCCATTCCGAGTCCGGCGGACGAAGTTGGCCAGCCCCACCCCCCAAGGCTATAGCCCACCCGTTTTTGTGGCCTTTTTCCGCTAGACGAACATGGCGGCCCAGCCTTCGGGCAGTTATTTTTGGGCGCGGCTGTGCCCGCGGCCTATTTTTGGCACACGGAGGCTCCTCGCAAAGTCTCGCGCCATTCCGAGTCCGGCGGACGAAGTGGGCCAGCCTCACCCCCCAAGGCTATAGCCCACCCGTTTTTGTGGCCTTTTTCCGCTGGACGAACTTGGCGCCCCGGCCTTCGGGCAGTTATTTTTGGGCGCGGCTGTGCCCGCAGCCTATTTTCGGCTCACGGAGGCGCCTCGTAAAGTCTAGCGCCATTCCGAGTACAGCGGACGAAGTTGGCCAGCCCCACCCCCCAAGGCTATAGCCCACCCGTTTTTGTGGCCTTTGTCCGCTGGAAGAACTTGGCGCCCCGGCCTTCGGGCGGTTATTTTTGGGCGCCGCTGTGCCCGCGGTCTATTTTTGGGACACGGAGGTGCCTCGCAAAGTCTCGCGCCATTCCGAGTCCGGCGGACGAAGTTGGCCAGCCCCACCCCACAAGGCTATAGCCCACCCGTTTTTGTGGCCTTTTTCCGCTGGACGAACTTGGCGCCCCGGCCTTCGGGCGGTTATTTTCGGCCGCGGCTGTGCCCGCGGTCTATTTTTGGGACACGGAGGCGCCTCGGAAAGTCTCGCGCCATTCCGAGTCCGGCGGACGAAGTTGGCCAGCCCCACCCCCCAAGGCTATAGCCCACCCGTTTTTGTGCCCTTTTTCCGCAGGACGAACTTGGCGCCCCGGCCGTCGGCCAGTTATTTTTGTTCGCGGCTGCACGCGCAGCCAATTTTTAGCACACGAAGGCGCCTCGCAAAGTCTCGCGCCATTCCGAGTCCGGCGGACGAAGTTGGCCAGCCCCACCCCCAAGGCTATAGCCCACCCGTTTTTGTGGCCTTTTTTCGCTGGACGAACTTGGCGGCCCGGCCTTCGGGCGGTTATTTTTTGGCGCGGCTGTGCCCGCGGCCTATGTTTGGCACACGGAGGTGCCTCGCAAATTCTTGCGCCATTCCGAGTCCGGCGGACGAAGTGGGCCAGCCCAACCCCCCAAGGCTATAGCCCACCCGTTTTTGTGGCCTTTTTCCGCAGGACGAACTTGGCGCCCCGGCCTTCGGCCAGTTATTTTTGTTCGCGGCTGTACGCGCGGCCTGTTTTTGGCACACGGAGGCGCCTCGCAAAGTCTCGCGCCATTCCGAGTCCGGCGGACGAAGTTGGCCAGCCCCACCCCCCAAGGCTATAGCCCACCCGTTTTTGTGGCCTTTTTCCGCTGGAAGAACTTGGCGCCCCGGCCTTCGGGCGGTTATTTTTGGTCGCGGCTGTGCCCGCGGCCTATTTTTGGCACACGGAGGCACCTCGCAAAGTCTCGCGCCATTCCGAGTCCGGCGGACATAGTCGGCCAGCCCCACCCCCCAAGGCTATAGCCCACCCGTTTTTGTGGCCTTTTTCCGCTGGACGAACTAGGCGCCCCGGCCTTCGGGTGGTTATTTTTTTGCGCGGCTGTGCCCGCGGCCTATTTTTGGCACACGGAGGCACCTCGCAAAGTATCGCGCCATTCCGAGTCCGGCGGACGAAGTCGGCCAGCCCAACCCCCCAAGGCTATAGCCCACCCGTTTTTGTGGCCTTTTTCCGCTGGACGAACTTGGCGCCCCGGCCTTCGGGCAGTTATTTTTGGGCGCGGCTGTGCCCGCGGCCTATTTTCGGCTCACGGAGGCGCCTCGTAAAGTCTAGCGCCATTCCGAGTACAGCGGACGAAGTTGGCCAGCCCCACCCCCCAAGGCTATAGCCCACCCGTTTTTGTGGCCTTTGTCCGCTGGAAGAACTTGGCGCCCCGGCCTTCGGGCGGTTATTTTTGGGCGCCGCTGTGCCCGCGGTCTATTTTTGGGACACGGAGGTGCCTCGCAAAGTCTCGCGCCATTCCGAGTCCGGCGGACGAAGTTGGCCAGCCCCACCCCACAAGGCTATAGCCCACCCGTTTTTGTGGCCTTTTTCCGCTGGACGAACTTGGCGCCCCGGCCTTCGGGAGGTTATTTTCGGTCACGGCTGTGCCCGCGGTCTATTTTTGGGACACGGAGGTGCCTCGCAAAGTCTCGGGCCAT
>NW_006262400.1:3904-11024 GCF_000493195.1 Citrus x clementina | reverse complement strand
TGTTTCGCACGTCCAAACGACTGTTGACTGATGACGTGGCTCAATCCTGAGCGTCCAAACTGTTTTTAATCTGATGGCCATGATTTACTCCATGTATCTATAAAAAGGGGGCCTCCCCCCCCTAATTTGATATCCCTGAATCCATTTTTGGACTCCATTTTCTGTAATCCTCTCTCCATCTTGTATTTTCTTCGTATTTTAATAAATTCCCATTTTGCCCCTAGTTCAATTATGAGTGGCTAATTTTCTTTCAAGCTTGGGTTGAAGGTGAAGTCTCAACATGTGTCATGGGCTTTATTTGGTAAATTTATTTTCTCTTCCCCTCTAGTTTTTGTGGATGTTTTGACTTCTCGTCGACAAATAATACTAATCTTGTCTAGTACCGCCTTGGTTTCACCGGCCCTCTAGTACAAGGTTATTATTATTTGGCACGATAAGCCCTTAGCACCATATTGATTAGAGCGCGGTTCATGAGGTGTGGATTCCCCCCTCATGATTTATTTGGCATTAATACGGATTATTTAGCCCATGATGCATGTTCTTACGGATTCAGATACCCAAGTACGTCATTTCAATAGATCTATCTTAAATTTATTCTCGCCATTTTAATTTAAGTTTTAGAATATTCCAAATCAATTTCACCAGAAAATCCAACCACCATTTACAAAATTAATTCTACATATAATTAAAATCCACCTCTTCGTGGGATCGACACTCGTCACCATTGATCTATACTACAACAGATTCGTGCGCTTGCGAGTACATTAAAATTTGCACAACACCTGCGGCCTATTTTTGGCACACGGAGGCGCCACGCAAAGTCTCGCGCCATTCCGAGTCCGGCGGACGAAGTTGGCCAGCCCCACCCCCAAGGCTATAGCCCACCCACCCGTTTTTGTGGGCTTTTTCCGCTGGACGAACTTGGCGCCGCGGCCTTCGGGGGGGTATTTTTGGGCGCGGCTGTTCCCGTGGCCTATTTTTGGCACACGGAGGCGCCTCGCAAAGTCTCGCGCCTTTCCGACTTCGGCGGACGAAGTTGGCCAGCCCCACCCCCCAAGCTATAGCCCACCCATTTTTGTGGGCTTTTTCCGCTGGATGAACTTGGCGCCGCGGCCTTCGGGCGGGTATTTTTGGGCGCGGCTGTGCCCGCGGCCAATTTTTGGCACACGGAGGTGCCTCGCAAAGTCTCGCGCCATTCCGAGTCTGGCGGACGAAGTGGGCCAGCCCCACCCCCCAAGGCTATAGCCCACCCACCCGTTTTTGTGGGCCTTTTCCGCTGGACGAACTTGGCGCCGCGGCCTTCGGGCGGGTATTTTTGGGCGCGGCTGTTCCCGTGGCCTATTTTTGGCACACGGAGGCGCCTCGCAAAGTCTCGCGCCTTTCCGACTTCGGCGGACGAAGTTGGCCAGCCCCACCCCCCAAGCTATAGCCCACCCGTTTTTGTGGGCTTTTTCCGCTGGATGAACTTGGCGCCGCGGCCTTCGGGCGGGTATTTTTGGGCGCGGCTGTGCCTGCGGCCAATTTTTGGCACACGGAGGTGCCTCGCAAAGTCTCGCGCCATTACGAGTCTGGCGGACGAAGTTGGCCAGCCCCACCCCCCAAGGCTATAGCCCACCCACCCGTTTTTGTGGGCCTTTTCCGCTGGACGAACTTGGCGCCGCGGCCTTCGGGAGGGTATTTTTCGGCGCGGCTGTGCCCGCGGCCTATTTTTGGCACACGGAGGTGCCTCGCAAAGTCACCCGCCGTTCGGAGTCCGGCGGACGAAGTTGGCCAGCCCCACCCCCCAAGGCTATAGCCCACCCGTTTTTGTGGAGCTTTTTCCGCTGGACGAACTTGGTGCCCCGGCCTTCGGGCTGGTATTTTTGGGCGCGGCTGTGCCCGCGGCCTATTTTTGGCACACGGAGGCGCCTCGCAAAGTCTCGCACCATTCCGAGTCCGGCGGATGAAGATGGCCAGCCCCACCCCCCAATGCTATAGCCCACCCGTTTTTGTGGGCTTTTTCCGCTGGACGAACTTGGCGCCGCGACCTTCGGGCGGGTATTTTTGGGCACGGCTGTGCCCGCGGCCTATTTTTGGCACACGGAGGCACCTCGCAAAGTCTCGCGCCATTCCGAGTCCGGCGGACGAAGTTGGCCGGCCCCACCACCCAAGGCTATAGCCCACCCGTTTTTGTGGGCTTTTTCCGCTGGACGAACTTGGCGCCGCGGCCTTCGGGCGGGTATTTTTGGGTGCGGCTGTGCCCGCGGCCTATTTTTGGCACACGGAGGGGCCTCACAAAGTCTCGTGCCATTCCGAGTCCGGCGGACGAAGTTGGCCAGCCCCACCCCCCAAGGCTATAGCCCACCCGCTTTTGTGGGCTTTTTCCGCTGGACGAACTTGGCGCCGCGGCCTTCGGGCAGGTATTTTTTGGCGCGGCTGTGCCCGCGGCCTATTTTTGGCACACGGAGGCGCCCCGCAAAGTCTAGCGCCATTCCGAGTCCGGCGGACGAAGTTGGCCAGCCCCACCCCCCAAGGCTATAGCCCACCCGTTTTTTAGGGCTTTTTCCGCTGGACGAACTTGGCACCGCGGCCTTCGGGCGGGTATTTTTGGGCGCGGATTTGTCCGCGGCCTATTTTTGGCACACGGAGGCGCCTCGTAAAGTCTCGCGCCATTCCGAGTCCGGCGGACGAAGTTGGCCAGCCCCACCCCCCAAGCAATAGCCCACCCGTTTTTGTGGGCTTTTTCCGCTGGACGAACTTGGCGCCGCGGCCTTCGGGCGGGTATTTTTGGGCGCGGCTGTGCCCGCGGCCAATTTTTGGCACACGGAGGTGCCTCGCAAAGTCTCGCGCCATTCCGAGTCCGGTGGACGAAGTTGGCCAGCCCCACCCCCAAGGCTATAGCCCACCCGTTTTTTTGGGCTTTTTCCGCTGGACGAACTTCGCGCCGCGGCCTTCGGGTGGGTATTTTTGGGCGCGGATTTGTCCGCGGCCTATTTTTGGCACACGGAGGCGCCTCGCAAAGTCTCGCACCATTCCGAGTCCGGCGGACGAAGTTGGCAGCCCCACCCCCCAAGGCTATAGCCCTCCCGTTTTTGTGGCCTTTTTCCGCTGGACGAACTTGGCGCCGCGGCCTTCGGGCGGGTATTTTTGGGCGCGGCTGTGCCCGCGGCCAATTTTTGGCACACGGAGGTGCCTCGCAAAGTCTCGCGCCATTACGAGTCCGGCGGACGAAGTTGGCCAGCCCCACCCCCAAGGCTATAGCCCACCCACCCGTTTTTGTGGGCTTTTTCCGCTGGACGAACTTGGCGCCGCGGCCTTCGGGCGGGTATTTTTGGGTGCGGCTGTGCCCGCGGCCTATTTTTGGCACACGGAGGGGCCTCACAAAGTCTCGTGCCATTCCGAGTCCGGCGGACGAAGTTGGCCAGCCCCACCCCCCAAGGCTATAGCCCACCCGCTTTTGTGGGCTTTTTCCGCTGGACGAACTTGGCGCCGCGGCCTTCGGGCAGGTATTTTTTGGCGCGGCTGTGCCCGCGGCCTATTTTTGGCACACGGAGGCGCCCCGCAAAGTCTAGCGCCATTCCGAGTCCGGCGGACGAAGTTGGCCAGCCCCACCCCCCAAGGCTATAGCCCACCCGTTTTTTAGGGCTTTTTCCGCTGGACGAACTTGGCACCGCGGCCTTCGGGCGGGTATTTTTGGGCGCGGATTTGTCCGCGGCCTATTTTTGGCACACGGAGGCGCCTCGTAAAGTCTCGCGCCATTCCGAGTCCGGCGGACGAAGTTGGCCAGCCCCACCCCCCAAGCAATAGCCCACCCGTTTTTGTGGGCTTTTTCCGCTGGACGAACTTGGCGCCGCGGCCTTCGGGCGGGTATTTTTGGGCGCGGCTGTGCCCGCGGCCAATTTTTGGCACACGGAGGTGCCTCGCAAAGTCTCGCGCCATTCCGAGTCCGGTGGACGAAGTTGGCCAGCCCCACCCCCAAGGCTATAGCCCACCCGTTTTTTTGGGCTTTTTCCGCTGGACGAACTTCGCGCCGCGGCCTTCGGGTGGGTATTTTTGGGCGCGGATTTGTCCGCGGCCTATTTTTGGCACACGGAGGCGCCTCGCAAAGTCTCGCACCATTCCGAGTCCGGCGGACGAAGTTGGCAGCCCCACCCCCCAAGGCTATAGCCCTCCCGTTTTTGTGGCCTTTTTCCGCTGGACGAACTTGGCGCCGCGGCCTTCGGGCGGGTATTTTTGGGCGCGGCTGTGCCCGCGGCCAATTTTTGGCACACGGAGGTGCCTCGCAAAGTCTCGCGCCATTACGAGTCCGGCGGACGAAGTTGGCCAGCCCCACCCCCAAGGCTATAGCCCACCCACCCGTTTTTGTGGGCTTTTTCCGCTGGACAAACTTGGCGCTGCGGCCTTCGGGCGGGTATTTTTGGGCGCGGCTGTTCCCGTGGCCTATTTTTGGCACACGGAGGCGCCTCGCAAAGTCTCGCGCCTTTCCGACCTTGGCGGACGAAGTTGGCCAGCCCCACCCCCCAAGGCTATAGGCCACCCGTTTTTGTGGGCTTTTTCTGCTGGATGAACTTGGCGACGCGGCCTTCGGGCAGGTATTTTTGGGCGCGGCTGTGCCCGCGGCCAATTTTTGGCACACGGAGGCACGTCGCAAAGTCTCGCGCCATTCCGAGTCTGGCGGACGAAGTGGGCCAGCCCCACCCCCCAAGGCTATAGCCCACCCACCCGTTTTTGTGGGCTTTTTCCGCTGGACGAACTTGGCGCCGCGACCTTCGGGCGGGTATTTTTGGGCACGGCTGTGCCCGCGGCCTATTTTTGGCACACGGAGGTGCCTCGCAAAGTCTCGCGCCATTCCGAGTCCGGCGGACGAAGTTGGCCAGCCCCACCCCCCAAGGCTATAGCCCACCCGTTTTTGTGGGCTTTTTCCGCTGGACGAACTTGGCGCCGCAGCCTTCGGGCGGGGATTTTTGGGCGCGGCTGTGCCCATGGACAATTTTTGGCACACGGAGGTGCCTCACAAACTCTCGCGCCATTCCGAGTCCGGCGGACGAAGTGGGCCAGCCCCACCCCCCAAGGCTATAGCCCACCCATTTTTGTGGGCTTTTTCCCCTGGACGAACTTGGCGCCGCGGCCTTCGGGCGGGTATTTTTGGGTGCGGCTGTGCACGCGGCCTATTTTTGGCACACGGAGGCGCCTCGCAAAGTCTCGCGCCATTCCGAGTCCGGCGGAAGAAGTGGGCCAGCCCCACCCCCCAAGGCTATAGCCCACCCGTTTTTGTGGCCTTTTTCCGCTGGACGAACTTGGCGCCGCGGCCTTCGGGCGGGTATTTTTGGGCGCGGCTGTGTCTGGGGCCTATTTTTGGCACACGCAGGCCGCTTGCAAAGTCTCGCGCCATTCCGAGTCCGGCGGACGATGTTGGCCAGCCCCACCCCCCAAGGCTATAGCCCACCCGATTTTGTGGCCATTTTCCGCTGGACGAACTTGGCGCCCCGGCCTTCGGGCGGTTATTTTTGGGCGCGGCTGTGTCCCGGGCGTATTTTTGGCGCACGGAGGCTGCTCGCAAAGTCTCCCACTATACGAGTCCGGCGGACGAAGTAGGCCAGCCCCACCCCCCAAGGCTATAGTCCACCCGTTTTTGTGGCCTTTTTTCCTCTGGACGAACTTGGTGCCCCGGCCTTCGGGCGGTTATTTTTGGGTCGGCAGTGCCCGGGGCCTATTTTTGGCACACGGAGGCCGGTCGCAAAGTTTCGCGCCATTCCGAGTCCGGCGGACGAAGTTGGCCAGCCCTACCCCCCCAGGCTATAGCCCACCCATTTTTGTGGCCTTTGTCCGCAGGACGAACTTGGCGCCCCGGCCTTTGGGCGGTTATTTTTGTGCGCAGCTGTGCCTGGGGAATATTTTTGGCACACGGAGGCCGCTCGCAAAGTCTCGCGCCATTCCGAGCCCGGCGGACGAAGTTCGCCAGCCCCACCCCCCAAGGCTATGGCCCACCCGTTTTTGTGGCCTTTTTCCGCTGGACGAACTTGGCGCCCCGGCCTTCGGGCGGTTATTTTCGGGCACGGCTGTTCCCGGGTCCTATTTTTGGCACACGGAGGTCGCTCGCAAAGTCTCGCGCCATTCCGAGTCCGGCGGACGAAGTTGGCCAGCCCCACCGCCCAAGGCTATAGCCTACCCGTTTTTGTGGCATTTCCCACTGGACGAACATGGCGCCCCGGCCTTCGGGTGGTTATTTTTGTGTGCGGCTGTGCCCGGGGCCTATTTTTGGCACACGGAGTCCGCTCACAAAGTCTCGCACCATTCTGAGTCCGGCGGAAGAAGTTGGCCAGCCCCACCCCCCAAGGCTATAGCCCACCCGTTTTTGTGGGCTTTTTCCGCTGGACGAACTTGGCGCCCCGGTCTTCGGGCCGCTATTTTTGGGCGTGGCTGTGCCCGGGGCCTATTTTTGGCACACGGAGGCACCTCGCAAAGTCTCGCGCCTTTCCGACTTCGGCGGACGAAGTTGGCCAGCCCCACCCCCCAAGGCTGTATCCCACCCGTTTTTGTGGCCTTTTTCCGCTGGACGAACTTGGCCCCCCGGCCCTCGGGCGGTTATTTTTAGGTGTGGCTGTGCCCGGGGCCTATTTTTGGCACACGGAGGCCGGTCGCAAAGTCTAGCGCCTTTCTGAGTCCGGCGGACGAAGTTGGTCAGCCCCACCCCCCAAGGCTATAGCCCACCCGTTTTTGTGGCTTTTTTCCGCTGGACGAACTTGGCGCCCTGGCCTTCGGGCAGTTATTTTTGGGCGCGGCTACGCCCGGGGCCTATTTTTGGCATGCGGAGACCCTCGCAAAGTCTCGCGCCATTCCGAGTCCGGTGGACGAAGTTGGCCAGCCCCACCCCCCAAGGCTGTAGCCCACACGTTTTTGAGGCCTTTTTCCGCTGGACGAACTTGGCGCCCCGGCCTTCGGGAGGTTATTTTTGGGCGCGGCTGTGCACGGGGCCTATTTTTGGCACACGTAGGCCGCTCGCAAAATCTCGCGCCATTCCGAGTCCGGCGGACGAAGTTGGCCAGCCCCACCCCCCAAGGCTATAGCCCACACGTTTTTGTGGCCTTTTTCCGCTGGACGAACATGGCGCCCCAGCCAACGGGCGGTTATTTTTGGGTGC
>NW_006262400.1:1741-3289 GCF_000493195.1 Citrus x clementina | reverse complement strand
ATGGCCCACCCATTTTTGTGGCCTTTTTCCGCTGGACGAACTTGGCGCCCCGGCTTTCGGGCGGTTATTTTTGGGCGCGGCTGCGCCCGGTTCGTATTTTTGGCACACGGAGGCCCCTCGCAAAGTCTCGCACCGATCCGAGTCCGGCGGACGAAGTTGGCCAGCCCCACTCCCCAAGGCTATAGCCCACCCGTTTTTGTGGACTTTTTCCGCTGGACGAACTAGGCGCCCCGGCCCTCGGGCGGTTATTTTTGGGCGAGGCTGTGCCAGGGAACTATTGTTGGCACACGGAGGCCGCTCGCAAAGTCTCGCGCCATTCCGAGTCCGGCGGACGAAGTTGGCCAGCCCCACCCCCCAAGGCTGTATCCCACCCGTTTTTGTGGCCTTTTTCCGCTGGACGAACTTGGCCCCCCGGCCCTCGGGCGGTTATTTTTAGGTGCGGCTGTGTCCGGGCCCTATTGTTGGCACACGGAGGCCGCTCGCAAAGTCTCGCGCCATTCCGAGTCCGCTGGACGAACTTGGCGCCCCGGCCTTCGGGCGGTTATTTTTGGGCGCAGCTGTGCCCGGGGCCTATTTTTCGCTCACGGAGGCCGCTCGCAAATTTGCGCGCCATTCCGAGTCCGGCGGACGAAGTTGGCCAGCCCCACCCCCCAAGCCTATAGCCCACCCGTTTTTGTGGCCTTTTTCCGCTGCACGAACTTGGCGCCCCGGCCCTCGGGCGGTTATTTTTGGGCGAGGCTGTGCCAGGGAACTATTGTTGGCACACGGAGGCCGCTCGCAAAGTCTCGCGCCATTCCGAGTCCGGCGGACGAAGTTGGCCAGCCCCACCCCCCAAGGCTATTGCCCACCCGTTTTTGTGGCCTTTTTCCGCTGGACGAACGTGGCGCCCCGGCCTTCGGGCGGTTAATTTTGGGGGCGGCTGCGCCCGGGGCCTATTTTTGGCACACGGAGGCCGCTCGCAAAGTTGGCCAGCCCCACCCCCCAAGGCTATAGCCCACCCGTTTTTGTAGCCTTTTTCCGATGGACGAACTTGGCGCCCCGGCCTTCGGGCGGTTATTTTTGGGCGCGGCTGTGCCCACGGCCTATTTTTGGCACACGGAGGCGCCTCGCAAAGTCTCGCGCCATTCCGAGTCTGGCGGACGAAGTTGGCCAGCCCCATCCCCCAAGGCTATGGCCCACCCGTTTTTGTGGCCTTTTTCCGCTGGACGAACATGGCGCCCCGGCCTTCGGGCGGTTATTTTTGGGCGCGGCTGCGCCCGGGTCGTATTTTTGGCACACGGATTCCCCTCGCAAAGTCTCGCGCCATTCCGAGTCCGGCGGACGAAGTCGGCCAGCCCCACCCCCCAAGGCTATAGCCCACCCGTTTTTGTGGACTTTTTCCGCTGGACGAACTTGGCGGCCCGGCCTTCGGGTGGTTATTTTTGGGCGCGGCTGTGCACGCGGCCTATTTTGCGCACACGGAGGCACCTCGCAAAGTCTCGCATCGGCGGACGATGTTGGCCAGCCCCACCCCCCAAGGCTATAGCCCACCCGTTTTTGTCGCCTTTT
>NW_006262400.1:0-1017 GCF_000493195.1 Citrus x clementina | reverse complement strand
CCGCAGGACGAACTTGGCGCCCCGCCCTCGGGGCGGTTATTTTTGGGCACAGCTGTGCCCGCGGCCTATTTTTGGCACACAGAGGTGCCTCGCAAAGTCTCGCACCATTCCGAGCCCAGCATACGAAGTTGGCCAGCCCCACCCCCCAAGGCTATAGCCCACCCGTTTTTGTGGTCTTTTCCGCTCGACGAACTTGGCGGCCCGGACTTCGGGCGGATATTTTTGGGCGCGGCTGTGCCCGCGGCCTATTTTTGGCACACGGTGGCACCTCGCAATGTCTCGCGCCATTCCGAGTCCAGCGGACGATGTTGGCCAGCCCCACCCCCCAAGGCTATAGCCCACCGGTTTTTGTGGCCTTTTTCCGCTGGACGAACTTGGCGGCCCGGCCTTAGGGCGGTTATTTTTGGGCGCGACTGTGCCCGAGGCCTATTTTTGGCACACGGAGTTGCCTCGCAAAGTCTCGCGCCATTCCGAGTCCGGCGGACGAAGTTGGCCAGCCCCACCCCTCAAGGCTATAGCCCACCCGTTTTTGTGGCCTTTTTCCGCTGGACGAACTTGGCGGCCCGGCTTTCGGGCAGTTCTTTTCTGGCGCGGCTGTGCCCGCGGCCTATTTTTGGCACACGGAGGCGCCTCGCAAACTCTCGCGCCATTCCGAGTCCGGCGGACGAAGTTGGCCAGCCCCACCCCCCAAGGCTATAGCCCACCCGTTTTTGTGGCCTTTTTCCGTTGGACGAACTTGGCGGCCCGGCCTTCGGGCGGTTATTTTTGGGCGTGGCTGTGCCCGCGGCCTATTTTTTGCACACGGAGGTGCCTCGCAAAGTCTCGCGCCATTCCGAGTCCGGCGGACGAAGTTGGCCTGGCCCACCCCCCAAGGCTATAGCCCACCCGTTTTTGTGGCCTTTTTCCGCTGGACGAACTTGGCGGCCCGGCCATCGGGCGGTTATTTTTGGGTGCGGCTGTGCCCGCGGCCTATTTTGGCGCACCGCTTATTTCGAGAATCTTATCGACATATAGCCG
>NW_006262401.1:0-1159 GCF_000493195.1 Citrus x clementina | reverse complement strand
GCCTTGGGGGGTGGGGCTGGCCAACTTCGATCGCCGGACTCGGAATGGCGCGAGCCTTTGCGAGGAACCTCCGTGTGCCAAAAATAGGCCGCGGGAACAGCCGCGCCCAAACATAACCGCCCGAAGGCCGGGGTGCCATGTTCGTCCAGCGGGAAAAGCCCACAAAAACGGGTGGGCTATAGCCTTGGGGGGTGGGGCTGGCCAACTTCGATCGCCGCACTCGGAATGGCGCGATACTTTGCGAGGAACCTCCGTGTGCCAAAAATAGGCAGCAGGCACAGCCGCGCGCAAAAATAACCGCCCGAAGGCCGGAGTGCCATGTTCGTCCAGCGGAAAAAGCCCACAAAAACGGATGGGCTATAGCCTTTGGGAGTGGGGCTGGCCAACTTCGTCCGCCGGACTCGGAATGCCACGAGACTTTGTGAGGGGCCTCCGTGCGCCAAAAATAGGCCGCGGGCAAAGCCGCGCCCAAAAATAACCGCCCAAAGGCCGGGGCGCAAAGTTCATCCAGCGGAAAAAGGCCAGAAAAACGGGTGGGCTATAGCATTTGGGGGGTGGGGCTGGCCAACTTCGTCCGCCGGACTCGGAATGCCGCGAGAATTTGCGAGGGGCCTCCGTGTACAAAAAATACGCCGCGGACAAAGCTACGCCCAAAAATAACCGCCCGAAGCCCGGGGCGCCCAGTTCGTCCAGCGGAAAAAGCCACAGAAACGGGTGGGCTATAGCCGTGGGGGGGTGGGGCAGCCAACTTCGTCCGCCCGGACTCGGATGCCGCGAGACTTTGCGAGGGGCCTCCATGGGCAAAACATAGGCCGCGGGAAAAGCCGCACCCAAAAATAACCACCCGAAGGCCGGGGCGCCCAGTTCGTCCAGCGGAAAAAGGCCACAAAAACGGGTGGGCTATAGCCTTGGGGGTGGCGCAGGCCGACTTCGTCCGCCGGACTCGGAATACAGCGAGACTTTGCGAGGGGCCTCCGTGTACCAAAAATAGGCCGCGGGCAAAGCCGTGCCCAAAAATAACCGCCCGAACGCTGGGGCGCCCAGTTCGTCCAGCGGAAAAAGGCCACAGAAACGGGTGGGCTATAGCCCTGGGGGGTGGGGCAGGCCAACTTCGTCCGCCGGACTCGGAATGCCGCGAGACTTTGCGAGGGGCCTCCAT
>NW_006262402.1:0-1166 GCF_000493195.1 Citrus x clementina | reverse complement strand
TGTGATAATAATAAGAATAATACAAAACCGAGCACTGTAGTAGTTTTTTTAAAAAAAGAAAGCAACAGCGATGAAGTATGACTTTTTTCTTCGTTTTGGCCGTTACACGTTGATAATATTAATAAATATCCCACAAATATAATATAACTATAACCAAAGCAGGCTTATAATTTTGAAGCTTCCTTTCCTTCAGTCAAAATTATTGCGTGTGCGCGTGTATATATATATATATATGTAATATGTTTAGCTTTGATTGAAGGAATCTCGTGCTTTTTATAAATAAATATTTTTAGAATTTATTTTTTGCCCCCTCTTGTATGATCGATAGTCGCTTACATGACTTCACCGTTACATTTAACCATATTCCCAACCTTTTTGTCACATGTCTTACAATTTAAATTACGAATCTTGTGACAAAAATGCTAAAAATATAACAAAATACTTGTTGCGTTGTAGAGGTTGAGGTTGAACTAGGTGGACGTGGCCCACGCATTTTATAGAATAAATTTTAATTATTTTTTTTTCTTTTGAAATAGATAGAGAGATAAAGAAGGTTTACTTTAAAATAACGATTATGGTAAAAAATTTCTATAGAGTAAAATAGTGGGTAAATATTCTCAATAATATTGAAGGCACTGGGTTTAGCTTTCATAAAGGCTTTTATTAGTGAAAGTAGATTTCTGAATTAGTGTTCAATTGTTCTGTAAATTTAGAGCCACTATATTATATATTCTAGTTATAGATTGTAAACACTAATAATAATAATAATAATAATAAGGTTATGGTTATGTTGGAGTTCATTTACGGTGGAGGACGAATCTCAACCACATACGTAAAGTGATAAATAATAAAAAATTTATTATAACTCATTATTTATTATTTAATATTTTACGTGTGTGGCTGAGATTGATGTTCCACCATAAATAAATTCTAACATAGCCGAACCCTAATAATAATAATAATAATAATTTGACAACCGTAGTAAAGATGTAAGCACACGATATTTGATGAGGTGCTGGTTCAATAAGATCAAAACGTAATGAATTTGGCAGTCAATTGAATGCAAAGAAGGAAAGTTGAATGATTCCAACCAGGACAAAATGATTTTGAGTAGAAGTCAATTTCATCGAACGCCGGGCTGCCAATTGGGCTATCTGGAACTTTGT
>NW_006262403.1:0-1166 GCF_000493195.1 Citrus x clementina | reverse complement strand
CCTATTTTTGGCACACGGAGGCACCTCGCAAAGTCTCGCGCCATTCCAAGTGCGGCGGACGAAGTTGGCCAGCCCCACCCCCCAAGGCTATAGCCCACCCGTTTTTGTGGGATTTTCCGCTGGACGAACTTGGCGCCCCGGCCTTCGGGCGGTTATTTTTCCGCGCGGCTGTGCCCGCGGCCTATTTTTTGCACATGGAGGCGCCTCGCAAAGTTTCGCGCCATTCCGAGTGCAGCGGATGAAGTTGGCCAGCCCCACCCCCAAGGGCTATAGCCCACCCGTTTTTGGGGCTTTTTTCCGCTGGACGAACTTGGCACCCCGGCTTTCGGGCGGTTATTTTTGGGCGCGGCTGTGCCCGCGGCCTATTTTCGGCACACGGAGGCACCTCACAAAGTCTCGCGGCATTCCGAGTCCGGCGGACGAAGTTGGCCAGCCCCACCCCCCAAGGCTATAGCCCACCCGTTTTTGTGGCCTTTTTCCGCTGGACGAACTCGGCGACCCGGCCTTCGCGCGGTTAATTTTGGGCGCGGCTCTTCCCGCGGCCTATTTTTGGCACACGGAGTCGCCTCGCAAAGTTTCGCGCCAATCCGAGTCCGGCGGACGAAGTTGGTCAGCCCCACCCCCCAAGGCTATAGCCCACCCGTTTTTGTGGGCTTTTTCCGCTGGACGAACTTGGCGCCCCGGCCTTCGGCCGGTTATTTTTGCGCGTGGCTGTGCCCGCGGCCTATTTTTGGGACACGGAGATGCCTCGCAAAGTATCACGCCAATCCGAGTCCGGCGGACGAAGTTGGCCAGCCCCACCCCCCAAGGCTATAGCCCACCCGTTTTTGGGGCCTTTTTCCGCTGGACGAACTTGGCACCCCGGCCTTCGGCCGGTTATTTTTGGGCGTGGCTGTGCCCGCGGCCTATTTTTGGCACACGGAGTCGCCTCGCAAAGTTTCGCGCCAATCCGAGTCCGGCGGACGAAGTTGGCCAGCCCCACCCCCCAAGGCTATAGCCCACCCGTTTTTGGGGCCTTTTTCCGCTGGACGAACTTGGCACCCCGGCCTTCGGGCGGTTATTTTTGGGTGTGGCTGTGCCCGCGGCCTATTTTGGCACATGGAGGCGCCTCGTAAAGTCTCGCGGCATTCCGAGTCCGGCGGACGAAGTGGCCAGCCCCACCCCCC
>NW_006262404.1:17531-18142 GCF_000493195.1 Citrus x clementina | reverse complement strand
ACCCCCCAAGGCTATATCCCACCCATTTTTGTGGCCTTTTTCCGCTGGACGAACTTGGCTCTCCGGCCTTCGGGCGGTTAATTTTGGGCGCGGCTTTGCCCGCGGCCTATTTTTAGCACGCGGATGCCCCTCTTAAAGTCTTGCGGCATTCCAAGTCCGGCGGACGAAGTTGGCCAGCATCACCCCCCAAGGCTATAGCCCACCCGTTTTTGTGGCCTTTTTCCGCTGGACGAACTTGTCGCCCCGGCCTTCGGGCGGTTAATTTTGGACGCGGCTTTGCCCGCGGCATATTTTTAGCACGCGGATGCCCCTCGCAAAGTCTCACAGCATTCTGAGTCCGGCGGACGAAGTTGGCCAGCATCACCTCCCAAGGCTATAGCCCACCCGTTTTTGTGGCCTTTTTCCGCTGGACGAACTTGGCGCCCCGACCTTCGGGCGGTTAATTTTGGGCACGGCTTTGCCCGTGGTCTATTGTTGGCACACGGAGGCCCCTCGCAAAGTCTCGCGGCATTCCGAGTCCGGCGGACGAAGTTGGCCAGCATCACCCCCCAAGGCTATAGCCCACCCGTTTTTTGTGGCCTTTTTCCGCTGGACGAACTTGGCGCCCCGGA
>NW_006262404.1:14819-16741 GCF_000493195.1 Citrus x clementina | reverse complement strand
CCTCGAGGAGTCGCAAAAGCATTCCGAGTCCGGCGGACGAAGTCTGCCCGCCCCACCCCCCAAGGCTATAGCCCACCCGTTTTTGTGGCCTTTTTCCGCTGGACGAACTTGGCGCCCCTGACTTCGGGCGGTTATTTTTTATCGCGGCCATGCCCACGGTCTATTTTTTGCACACGGAGGCCGCTCGCAAAGTCTCGCGCCATTCCGAGTCCGGCGGACGAAATCGGCCAGCCCCACCCCCCAAGGCTATAGCCCACCCGTTTTTGTGGCCTTTTTCCGCTGGACGAACTTGGCGCCCCGGCCTTCGGGCAGTTAATTTTGGGCGCGGCTTTGCACGCGGCCTATTTTCGGCACACGGAGGCCCCTCGCAAAGTCTCGCGGCATTCCGAGTCCGGCGGACGAAGTGGGCAAGCATCACTCCCCAAGGCTATTGCCCACCCGTTTTTGTGGCCTTTTTCTGCTGGACGAACTTTGCCCCCCGGCCTTCGGGCTGTTAATTTTGGGCACGGCTTTGTCCGTGGTCTATTGTTGGCACACGGAGGCCCCTCGCAAAGTCTAGCGGCATTCCGAGTCCGGCGGACGAAGTGGGCCAGCATCACTCCCCCAGGCTATTGCCCACCCGTTTTTGTGGCCTTTTTCCGCTGGACGAACTTGGCGCCCCGGCCTTCGGGCGGTTAATTTTGGGCACGGCTTTGTCCGCGGCCTATTTTTGGCACACGGAGGCCCCTCGCAAAGTCTAGCGGCATTCCGAGTCCGGCGGACGAAGTGGGCCAGCATCACTCCCCAAGGCTATTGCCCACCCATTTTTGTGGCCTTTTTCCGCTGGACGAACTTGGTGCCCCGGCCTTCGGGCCGTTAATTTTGGGTGCGGCTTTGCCCGTGGTCTATTGTTGGCACACGGAGGCCCCTCGCAAAGTCTCGCGGCATTCCGAGTCCGGCGGACGAAGTTGGCCAGTATCACCCCCCAAGGCTATAGCCCACCCGTTTTTGTGGCCTTTTTCCGCTGGACGAACTTGGCGCCCCGGATGTCGGGCGGTTATTTTTGGGCGCGGCTTCGTCCGCGGCTTATTTTTGGCACATGGAGGCCCCTCGCAAAGTCTCGCGGCATTCCGAGTCCGGTGGACGAAGTTGGCCAGCATCATCCCCCAAGGCTATAGCCCACCCGTTTTTGTGGCCTTTTTCCGCTGGACGAACTTGGCGCCCCGGCCGTCGGGCGGTTATTTTTGGGCGTGGCTTTTCCCGTGGCCTATTTTTGGCACACGGAGGCCCTTCGCAAAGTCTTGCGGCATTCCAAGTCCGGCGGACGAAGTTGGCCAGCATCACCCCCCAAGGCTATAGCCCACCCGTTTTTGTGGCCTTTTTCGGCTGGACGAACTTGGCGCCCCGGCCTTCGGGCGGTTAATTTTGGGCGCGGCTTTGCCCGCGGCATATTTTTAGCATGTGGATGCCCCTCGCAAAGTCTCACGGCATTCCGAGTCCGGCGGACGAAGTTGGCCAGCATCACCTCCCAAGGCTATAGCCCACCCGTTTTTGTGGCCTTTTTCCGCTGGACGAACTTGGCGCCCCGGCCGTCGGGCGGTTATTTTTGGGCGCGGCTTTGCCCGCGGCCTATTTTTGGCACACGGAGGCCCCTCGCAAAGTCTCGCGGCATTGCGAGCCCGGCGGACGAAGTTGGCCAGCATCACCCCCCAAGGCTATAGCCCACCCGTTTTTGTGGCCTTTTTCCGCTGGACGAACTTGGCGCCCCGGCCTTCGGGCGGTTATTTTTGGGCGCGGCTTTGCCCGCGGCCTATTTTTGGCACACGGAGGCCCCTCGCAAAGTCTCGCGGCATTCCGAGTCCGGCGGACGAAGTTGGCGAGCCCCACCCCCCAAGGCTATAGCCCACCCATTTTTGTGGCCTTTTTCCTCGGGACGAACTTGG
>NW_006262404.1:12704-14492 GCF_000493195.1 Citrus x clementina | reverse complement strand
ATTTTTGTGGCCTTTTTCCGCTGGACGAACTTGGCGCCCCGGCCTTCGGGCGGTTATTTTTGCGCGCGGATTTGCCCACGGCCTATTTTTGACACACGGAGTCCCCTCGAAAAGTCTCGCGGCATTCCGAGTCCGGCGGACGAAGTTGGCCAGCATCACCCCCCAAGGCTATAGCCCACCCGTTTTTGTGGCTTTTTCCGCTGGACGAACTTGGCGCCCCGTCCGTCGGGCGGTTATTTTTGGGCGTGGCTTTGCCCGCGGCCTATTTTTGGCGCACGGAGGCCCCTCGCAAAGTCTCGCGGCATTCCGAGTCCGGCGGACGAAGTGCGGCAGCCCCGTCCCCCAAGGCTATAGCCAACCCGTTTTTGTGGCCTTTTTCCGCAGGACGAACTTGGCGCCCCGGCCGTCGGGCGGTTAGTTTTGGGCGCGGCTTTGCCCGCGGCCTATTTTTGGCACACGGAGACCCCTCGCAAAGTCTCGCGGCATTCCGAGTACCGCGGACGAAGTTGGCTAGCCCCACCCCCCAAGGCTATAGCCCACCCGTTTTTGTGGCCCTTTTCCGCTGGACGAACTTGGCGCCCCGGCCTTCGGGGGGTATTTTTGAGCGCGGCTTTGCCCGCGGCCTATTTTTGGCCCACGGAGGCCCCTCGCAAAGTCTCGCAGCATTGCGAGTCCGGGGGACGAAGTGGGGCAGCCCCACCCCCCCAGGCTATAGCCCACCCGTTTTTGTGGCCTTTTTCGGCAGGACGAACTTGGCGTCCCGGCCTTCTGGCGGTTATTTTTGGGTGCGGATTTGTCCGCGGCCTATTTTTGGCCCACGGAGGCCCCTCGCAAAGTCTCGCGTAATTCCGAGTCCGATGGACGAAGTTGGCCAGCCCCACCCCCCAAGGCTATAGCCCACCCGTTTTTGTGGCCTTTTTCCGCTGGACGAACTTGGCGCCCCGGCCTTCGGGCGGTTATTTTTGGGCGCGGCTTTGCCCGCGGCCTATTTCTGGTACACGGAGGCCCCTCGCAAAGTCTCGCGGCATTCCGAGTCCGGCGGACGAAGTTGGCCAGCATCACCCCGCAAGGCTATAGCCCACCCGTTTTTGTGGCCTTTTTCCGCTGGACGAACTTGGCGCCCCGGCCGTCGGGCAGTTATTTTGGGGCGCGGCATTGCCCGCGGCCTATTTTTGGCGCATGGGGGACCCTCGCAAAGTCTCGCGGCATTCCGAGTCCGGCGGACGAAGTTGGCCAGCCCCACCCCCCAAGGCTATAGCCCACCCGTTTTTGTGGCCTTTTTCCGCTGGACGAACTTGGCGCCCCGGCCTTCGGGCTGTTATTTTTGGGCGCGGCTTTGCCTGCGGCCTAGTTTTGGCACACGGAGGCCCCTCGCAAAGTCTCGCGGCATTCCGAGTCCGGCGGACGAAGTTGGGCATCCCCACCCCCCAAGGCTATAGCCCACCCGTTTTTGTGGCCTTTTTCCGCTGGACGAACTTGGCGCCCCGGCCTTCGGGCGGTTAATTTTGGGCGCGTCTTTGCCCGCGGCCTATTTTTGGCACACGGAGGCCCCTCGAAAAGTCTCGCGGCATTCCGAGTCTGGCGGACGAAGTTGGCCAGCATCAGCCCCCAAGGCTATAGCCCACCCGTTTTTGTGGCCTTTTTCCGCTGGACGAACTTGGCGCCCCGGCCGTCGCGCAGTTATTTTTGGGCGCGGCATTGCCCGCGGCCTAGTTTTGGCGCACGGGGGACCCTCGCAAAGTCTTGCGGCATTCCGAGTCCGGCGGACGAAGTTGGCCAGCCCCACCC
>NW_006262404.1:11159-12604 GCF_000493195.1 Citrus x clementina | reverse complement strand
TAGCCCACCCGTTTTTGTGGCCTTTTTCCGCTGGACGAACTTGGCGCCCCGGCCTTCGGGCGGTTAATTTTGGGCGTGGCTTTGCCCGTGGCCTATTTTTGGCACACGGAGGCCCCTCGATAAGTCTCGCTGCATTCCGAGTCCGGCGGACGAAGTTGGCCAGCATCAGCCCCCAAGGCTATAGCCCACCCGTTTTTGTGGCCTTTTTCCGTGGGACGAAGTTAGCGCCCCGGCCGTCGGGCGGTTATTTTTGGGCGCGGCATTGCCCACGGCCTATATTTGGCACACGGAGGCCCCTCGTAAAGTCTCGCGGCATTCCGAGTCCGGCCTACGAAATCGGCCTGCCCCACCCCCCAAGCTATAGCCCACCCGTTTTTGTAGCCTTTTTTCGCTGGACGAACTTGGCGCCCCGGCCTTCGGGCGGATAATTTTTGGTGCAGTTTTGCCCGCGGCCTATTTTTGGAACACGGAGGCCCCTCGCAAAGTCTCACGGCATTCCGAGTCCGGCGGACGAAGTTGGCCAGCCCCACCCGCCAAGGCTATAGCCCACCCGTTTTTGTGGCCTTTTTCCGCTGGACGAACTTGGCGCCCCGGAGCTTGCTGCTGCTACCTATCTATAAAATGCACTACAAAATTTTATCACTAGATAACATAAAATTTTCAACCACGAACCTTTTAAACATCCCACGGCCTATTTTTGGCACACGGAAGCCCCTCGCAAAGTCTCGCGGCATTCCGAGTCCGGCGGACGAAGTTGGCCAGCCCCACCCCCCAAGGCTATAGCCCACCCGTATTTCTGGCCTTTTTCCGCTGGACGAACTTGGCGCCCCGGCCTTCGGGCTGTTATTTTTGGGCGTGGCTTTGCCTGCGGCCTAGTTTTGGCACACGGAGGCCCCTCGCAAAGTCTCGCGGCATTCCGAGTCCGGCGGACGAAGTTGGGCATCCCCACCCCCCAAGGCTATAGCCCACCCGTTTTTGTGGCCTTTTTCCGCTGGACGAACTTGGCGCCCCCGCCGTCGGGCGGTAATTTTTGGGCGCGGCTTTGCCCACGGCCTATATTTGGCACACGGAGGCCCCTCGTAAAGTCTCGCGGCATTCCGAGTCCGGCGGACGAAGTTGGCCAGCCCCACCCCCCAAGGCTATAGCCCACCCGTTTTTGTGTCCTTTTTCCGCTGGACGAACTTGGCGTCCCGGCCTTCGGGCTGTTATTTTTGGGCGCGGCTTTGCCCGCGGCCTATTTTTGGCACACGGAGGCCCCTCGCAAAGTCTCGCGGCATTCCGAGTCCGGCGGACGAAGTTGGCCAGCCCCACCCCCCAAGGCTATAGCCCACCCTTTTTTGTGGCCTTTTTCCGTTGGACGAACTTGGCGCCCCGGCCTTCGGGCGGTTAATTTTGGGCGCGGCTTTGGCCGCGGCCTATTTTTGGCACACGGAGTTCCCTCGCAA
>NW_006262404.1:6788-11032 GCF_000493195.1 Citrus x clementina | reverse complement strand
TTTGGGCGCAGCCTTGCCCGCGGCCTATTTTTGGTACATGGAGGCCCCTCGTAAAGTCTCGCGGCATTCCGAGTCCGGCGGACGAAGTGGGCCAGCCCCACCCCCCAAGGCTATAGCCCACCCATTTTTGTGGCCTTTTTCCGTTGGACGAACTTGGCGCCCCGGCCTTCGGGCGTTTAATTTAGGGCGCGGCTTTGTCCGCGGCCTATTTTTGGCACACGGAGGCCCCTCGCAAAGGCTCGCGGCATTCCGAGTCCGGCGGACGAAGTGGGCCGGCATCCCCCCCCAAGGCTATAGCCCACTCATTTTTGTGGCCTTTTTCCGCTGAACGAACTTGGCGCCCCGGCCTTCGGGCGGTTAATTTTGGGGGAGGATTTGCCCGCGGCCTATTTTTGGCACACGGAGGCCCCTCGCAAAGTCTCGCGGCATTCCGAGTCCGGCGGACGAAGTTGGCCAGCCCCACCCCCCAAGGCTATAGCCCACCCGTTTTTGTGTCCTTTTTCCGCTGGACGAACTTGGCGCCCGGCCTTTGGGCGGTTATATTTGGGCGCGGCTTTGTACACGGCCTATTTTTGGTAAGCGGAGGCCCCTCGCAAAGTCTCACGGCATTCCGAGTCCGGCGGACGAAGTTGGCCAGCCCCACCCCCCAAGGCTATAGCCCACCCGTTTTTGTGTCCTTTTTCCGCTGGATGAACTTGGCGCGCCGACCTTCGGGCAGTTATTTTTGGCCGCGGTTTTGGCCGTGGCCTATTTTTGGCACACGGAGGCCCCTCGTAAAGTCTCGCGGCATTCCGAGTCCGGCGGACGAACTTGGCAAACCCCACCCTCCAAGGCTATAGCCCACCCGTTTTTGTGTCCTTTTTCCGCTGGACGAACTTGGCGCCCCGGCCTTCGGGCCGTTATTTTTGGGCGTGGTCTTGCCCGCGGCATATTTTTAGCACAAGGAGGCCCCTCGCAAAGTCTCGCGGCATTCCGAGTGCGGCGGGCGAAGTTGGCCAGCCCCACCCCCCAAGGCTATAGCCCACCCGTTTTTGTGGCCTTTTTCCGCTGGACGAACTTGGCGCCCCGGCCGTCGGGCGGTTATTTTTGGGCGCGGCTTTGCCCGCGGCCTATTTTTGGCACACGGAGACCCTCGCAAAGTCTCACGGCATTCCGAGTCCGGCGGATGAAATTGGCCAGCCCCACCCCCCAAGGCTATAGCCCACCCGTTTTTGTGGCCTTTTTCCGCAGGACGAACTTGGCGCCCTGGCCTTCGGGCGGTTAATTTTTGGTGCGGCTTTGCCCACGGCCTATTTTTGGCACACGGAGGCCCCTCACAAAGTCTCGCGGCATTCCGAGTCCGGCGGACGAAGTTGGCCAGCCCCACCCCCCAAGGCTATAGCCCACCCGTTTTTGTGTCCTTTTTCCGCTGGATGAACTTGGCGCCCCGGCCTTCGGGCAGTTATTTTTGGGCGCGGTTTTGCCCGTGGCCTATTTTTGGCACACGGAGGCCCCTCACAAAGTCTCGCGGCATTCCGAGTCCGGCGGACGAAGTCGGCCAGCCCCACCCCCCAAGGCTATAGCCCACCCGTTTTTGTGTCCTTTTTCCGCTGGACGAACTTGGCGCCCCGGCCTTCGGACCGTTATTTTTGGGCGCGGTTTTGCCCGCGGCATATGTTTGGCACACGGAGGCCCCTCGCAAAGTCTCGCGGCATTCCGAGTCTGGCGGACGAAATTGGCCAGCCCCACCCCCCAAGGCTATAGCCCACCTGTTTTTGTGGCCTTTTTCCGCTGGACGAACTTGGCGCCCCGGCCTTCGGGCGGTTATTTTTGGGCGCGGCTTTGCCCGCGGCCTATTTTTGGCACACGGAGTCCCCTCGCAAAGTCTCGCGGCATTCCGAGTCCGGCGGACGAAGTGGGCCAGCGTCACCCCCCAAGGCTATAGCCCACCCGTTTTTGTGGCCTTTTTCCGCTGGACAAACTTGGCGCCCCGGCCGTCGGGCGGTTATTTTTGGGCGGCTTTGCCCGCAGCCTATTTTTGGCACACGGAGGGCCCTCGCAAAGTCTTGCGGCATTCCGAGTCCGGCGGACGAAGTTGGCCAGCCTCAACCCCCAAGGCTATAGCCCACCCGTTTTTGTGGCCTTTTTCCGCTTTACGAACTTGGTGCCCCGTCCGTCGGGCAGTTATTTTCGGGCGCGGCCTTGCCCGCGGCCTATTTTTGGCACATAGAGGCCCCTCGTAAAGTCTCGCGGCATTCCGAGTCCGGCGGACGAAGTGGGCCAGTGTCACCCCCCAAGGCTATAGCCCACCCGTTTTTGTGGCCATTTTCCGCTGGACGAACTTGTCGCCCCGGCCGTCGGGCGGTTATTTTTGGGCGCGGCTTTGTCCGCAGCCTATTTTTGGCACGCGGAGGCCCCTCGCAAAGTCTCGCGGCATTCCGAGTCCGGCGAACTAAGTTGGCCAGCATCACCCCCCAAGGCTATAGCCCACCCGTTTTTGTGGCCTTTTTCCGCGGGACGAACTTGGCGCCCTGGCCGTCGGGTGGTTATTTTTGGGCGCGGCTTCGCCCGCGGCCTATTTTTGGCACACGGAGGCCCGTCGCAAAGTCTCGCGGCATTCCGAGTCCGGCGGACGAAGTTGGCCAGCATCACCCCCCAAGGCTATAGCCCACCCGTTTTTGTCGCCTTTTTCCGCTGGCAAACTTGGCGCCCCGGCCTTCGGGCTGTTAATTTTGGGCGTGGATTTACCCGCGGCCTATTTTTGGCGGACGGAGGCCCCTCGCAAATTCTCGCGGCATTCCGAGTCCGGCGGACTAAGTTGGCCAGCATCACCCCCCAAGGCTATAGCCCACCCGATTTTGTGGCCTTTTTCCGCGGGACGAACTTGGCGCCCTGGCCGTCGGGTGGTTATTTTTGGGCGCGGCTTCGCCCGTGGCCTATTTTTGGCACACGGAGGCCCGTCGCAAAGTCTCGCGGCATTCCGAGTCCGGCGGACGAAGTTGGCCAGCATCACCCCCCAAGGCTATAGCCCACCCGTTTTTGTCGCCTTTTTCCGCTGGCAAACTTGGCGCCCCAGCCTTCGGGCTGTTAATTTTGGGCGTGGATTTACCCGCGGCCTATTTTTGGTGGACGGAGGCCCCTCGCAAATTCTCGCGGCATTCCGAGTCCGGCGGACTAAGTTGGCCAGCACCACCGCCCAAGGCTATAGCCCACCCGTTTTTGTGGCCTTTTTCCGCTGGACGAACTTGGCGCCCCGGCCTTCGGGCAGTTAATTTTGGGTGCGGCTTTGTCCACGGCCTATTTTTGGCACGCGGAGGTCCCTCGCAAAGTCTCACGGCATTCCGAGTCCGGCGGACGAAGTTGGCCAGCATCACCCCCCAAGGCTATAGCCCGCCCGTTTTTGTGGCCTTTTTCCGCTGGACGAACTTGGCGCCCCGGCCGTCGGGCGGTTATTTTTGGGTGCGGCTTTGTCCGTTGGCTTTTTTTGGCACACGGAGGCCCATCGTAAAGTCTCACAGCATTCCGAGTCCGGCGGACGAAGTTGGCCAGCATCACCCCCCAAGGCTATAGCCCACCCGTTTTTGTGGCCTTTTTCCGCTGGACGAACTTGGCGCCCCGGCCGTCGGGCGGTTATTTTTGGGCGCGGCTTTGTCCGCAGCCTATTTTTGGCACACGGACGCCCCTCGCAAAGTCTCGCGGCATTCCGAGTCCGGCGAACGAAGTTGGCCAGCATCACCCCCCAAGGCTATAGCCCACCCGTTTTTGTGGCCTTTTTCCGCGGGACGAACTTGGCGCCCTGGCTGTCGGGTGGTTATTTTTGGGCGCTGCTTCGCCCGCGGCCTATTTTTGGCACATGGAGGCCCGTCGCAAAGTCTCGCGGCATTCCTAGTGCGGCGGACGAAGTTGGCCAGCCCCACCCCCCAAGGCTATAGCCCACCTGTTTTTGTGGCCTTTTTCCGCTGGACGAACTTGGCGCCCCGGCCGTCGGGCGGTTATTTTTGGGCGCGGCTTTGCCCGCGGCCTATTTTTGGCACACGGAGGCCCCTCGCATAGTCTCGCGGCATTCCGAGTCCCGCGGACGAAGTTGGCCAGCCCCACCCCCCAAGGCTATAGCCCACCCGTTTTTGTGGCCTTTTTCCGCTGGACGAACTTGGCGCCCCGGCCTTCGGGCGGTTATTTTTGGGCGCGGCTTTGCCCGCGGCCTATTTTTGGCACACGGAAGCCCCTCGCAAAGTCTCGCGGCATTCCGAGTCCGGCTGACGAAG
>NW_006262404.1:4011-5902 GCF_000493195.1 Citrus x clementina | reverse complement strand
GTTTTTGTGGCCTTTTTCCGCTGGACGAACTTGGCGCCCCGGCCGTCGGGCGGTTATTTTTGGGGGCGGCTTTGCCCGCGGCTCCATTTTTGACACACGGAGGCCCCTTAAAGTCTCGCGGCATTCCGAGTCCGGCGGACGAAGTTGGCCGGCCCCACCCCCCAAGGCTATAGCCCACCCGTTTTTGTGGCCTTTTTCCGCTGGACGAACTTGGCGCCCCGGCCGTCGGGCGGTTATTTTTGGGCGCGGCTTTGCCCGCGGCCTATTTTTGACACACGGAGGCCCCTTAAAGTCTCGCGGCATTCCGAGTCCGGCGGACGAATTTGGCCCGCCCCACCCCCCAAGGCTATAGCCCACCCGTTTTTGTGGCCTTTTTCCGCTGGACGAACTTGGCGCCCCGGCCGTCGGGCGGTTATTTTTGGGCGCGGCTTTGCCCGTGGCCTATGTTTGACACACGGAGGCCCCTTAAAGTCTCGTGGCATTCCGAGTCCGGCGGACGAATTTGGCCCGCCCCACCCCCCAAGGCTAAAGCCCACCCGTTTTTGTGGCATTTTTCCGCTGGACGAACTTGGCGCCCCGGCCTTCGGGCGGTTATTTTTGGGCGCGGCATTGCCCGCAGCCTATTTTTGGCACACGGAAGCCCCTCGCAAAGTCTCGCTGCATTCCGAGTCCGGCGGACGAAGTAGGCCACCCCACCCGCCAAGGCTATAGCCCACCCGTTTTTATGGCCTTTTTCCGCGGGACGAACTTGGCGCCCCGGCCTTCGGGCCGTTATTTTTGGGCGCGGCTTTACCCGCGGCCTATTTTTGGCACACGGAGGGCCCTCGCAAAGTCTCGCGGCATTCCGAATCCGTTGGACGAAGTTGGCCAGCCTCACCCCCCAAGGCTATAGCCCACCCGTTTTTGTAGCCTTTTTCCGCGGGACGAACTTGGCGCCCCGGACGTCGGGCGGTTATTTTCATGCGCGGCTTTGCCCGCGGCCTATTTTTGGCACACAGAGGCCCCTCGCAAAGTCTCGCGGCATTCCGAGTCCGGCGGACGAAGTTGGCCAGCATCACCCCCCAAGGCTATAGCCCACCCGTTTTTGTGGCCTTTTTCCGCTGGACGAACTTGGCGCCCCGGCGTTCGGGTGGTTAATTTCGGGCGCTGCTTTGACCGCGGCCTATTTTTGGCACACAGAGGCCCCTCACAAAGTCTCGCGGCATTCCGAGTCGGGCGGACGAAGTTGGCCATCATCACCCCCCAAGGCTATAGCCCCCCCGTTTTTGTGGCCTTTTTCGGCTGGACGAACTTGGCGCCCCCGCCGTCGGGCGGTTAGTTTTGGGCGCGGCTTTGTCCGCGGCCTATTTTTGGCACACGGAGGCCCCTCGCAAAGTCTCACGGCATTCCGAGTCCGGCGGACGAAGTTGGCCAGCCCCACCCCCCAAGGCTATAGCCCACCCGTTTTGTGGCCTTTTTCCGCTGGACGAACTGGGCGCCCCGGCCTTCGGGCGGTTATTTTTGGACGCGGCTTTGCTCGCAGCCTATTTTTGGCACACAGAGGCCCCTCGCAAAGTCTCGCGGCATTCCAAGTCCGGCGGAAGAAATAGGCCGGCCCCCCCCCCCAAGGCTATAGCCCACCCGTTTTTGTGGCCTTTTTCCGCTGGACAAACTTGGCGCCCCGGCCGTCGGGCGGTTATTTTTGCGCGCGGCTTTGCCCGCGGCCTATTTTTGACACACGGAGGCCCCTTAAAGTCTCGCGGCATTCCGAGTCTGGCGGACGAAGTAGCCCGGCCCCACCCCCAAGCTATAGCCCACCCGTTTTTGTGGCCTTTTTCCGCTGGACGACTTGGCGCCCCGGCCGTCGGCGGTTATTTTTGGGCGCGCTTTGCCCGCGGCCTATTTTGACACA
>NW_006262404.1:2347-3911 GCF_000493195.1 Citrus x clementina | reverse complement strand
GAATTTGGCCCGCCCCACCCCCCAAGGCTAAAGCCCACCCGTTTTTGTGGCCTTTTTCCGCTGGACGAACTTGGCGCCCCGGCCTTCGGGCGGTTATTTTTGGGCGCGGCTTTGCCCGCGGCCTATTTTTGGCACACGGAAGCCCCTCGCAAAGTCTCGCGGCATTCCGAGTCCGGCGGACGAAGTTGGCCACCCCACCCGCCAAGGCTATAGCCCACCCGTTTTTATGGCCTTTTTCCGCGGGACGAACTTGGCGCCCCGGCCTTCGGGCCGTTATTTTTGGGCGCGGCTTTACCCGCGGCCTATTTTTGGCACACGGAGGCCCCTCGCAAAGTCTCGCGGCATTCCGAATCCGTTGGACGAAGTTGGCCAGCCTCACCCCCCAAGGCTATAGCCCACCCGTTTTTGTGGCCTTTTTCCGCTGGACGAACTTGGCGCCCCGGACGTCGGGCGGTTATTTTCGTGCGCGGCTTTGCCCGCGGCCTATTTTTGGCACACAGAGGCCCCTCGCAAAGTCTCGCGGCATTCCGAGTCCGGCGGACGAAGTTGGCCAGCATCACCCCCCAAGGCTATAGCCCACCCGTTTTTGTGGCCTTTTTCCGCTGGACGAACTTGGCGCCCCGGACGTCGGGCGGTTATTTTCATGCGCGGCTTTGCCCGCGGCCTATTTTTGGCACATAGAGGCCCCTCACAAAGTCTCGTGGCATTCCGAGTCCGGCGGACGAAGTTGGCCAGCATCACCCCCCAAGGCTATAGCCCACCCGTTTTTGTGGCCTTTTTCCGCTGGACGAACTTGGCGCCCCGGCGTTCGGGTGGTTAATTTTGGCCGCTGCTTTGACCGCGGCCTATTTTTGGCACACAGAGGCCCCTCACAAAGTCTCACGGCATTCCGAGTCGGGCGGACGAAGTTGGCCATCATCACCCCCCAAGGCTATAGCCCACCCGTTTTTGTGGCCTTTTTCCGCTGGACGAACTTGGCGCCCCCGCCGTCGGGCGGTTAGTTTTGGGCGCGGCTTTGTCCGCGGCCTATTTTTGGCACACGGAGGCCCCTCGCAAAGTCTCGCGGCATTCCGAGTCCGGCGGACGAAGTTGGCCAGCCCCACCCCCCAAGGCTATAGCCCACCCGTTTTGTGGCCTTTTTCCGCTGGACGAACTGGGCGCCTCGGCCTTCGGGGGGTTATTTTTGGACGCGGCTTTGCCCGCAGCCTATTTTTGGCACACAGAGGCCCCTCGCAAAGTCTCGCGGCATTCCAAGTCCGGCGGACGAAGTAGGCCGGCCCCACCCCCCAAGGCTATAGCCCACCCGTTTTTGTGGCCTTTTTCCGCTGGACAAACTTGGCGCCCCGGCCGTCGGGCGGTTATTTTTGCGCGCGGCTTTGCCCGCGGCCTATTTTTGACACACGGAGGCCCCTTAAAGTCTCGCGGCATTCCGAGTCCGGCGGACGAAGTAGGCCGGCCCCACCCCCCAAGGCTATAGCCCACCCGTTTTTGTGGCCTTTTTCCGCTGGACAAACTTGGCGCCCCGGCCGTCGGGCGGCTATTTTTGGGCGCGGCTTTGCCCGCG
>NW_006262404.1:0-917 GCF_000493195.1 Citrus x clementina | reverse complement strand
GCTTTACCCGCGGCCTATTTTTGGCACACGGAGGCCCCTCGCAAAGTCTCGCGGCATTCCGAATCCGTTGGACGAAGTTGGCCAGCCTCACCCCCCAAGGCTATAGCCCACCCGTTTTTGTGGCCTTTTTCCGCTGGACGAACTTGGCGCCCCGGACGTCGGGCGGTTATTTTCGTGCGCGGCTTTGCCCGCGGCCTATTTTTGGCACACAGAGGCCCCTCGCAAAGTCTCGTGGCATTCCGAGTCCGGCCGACGAAGTTGGCCAGCCCCACCCCCCAAGGCTAAAGCGCACCCGTTTTTGTGGCCTTTTTCCGCTGGACGAACTTGGCGCCCCGGCCTTCGGGCGGTTATTTTTGGGTGCGGCATTGCGCGCGGCCTATTTTTGGCACACGGAGGCCCCTCACAAATTCTGGGGGCATTCCGAGTCCGGCGGACGAAGTGGGCCACCCCACCCGCCAAGGGTATAGCCCACCCGTTTTTATGGCCTTTTTCCGCGGGACGAACTTGGCGCCCCGGCCTTTGGGCGGTTATTTTTGGGCGCGGCTTTACCCGCGGCCTATTTTTGGCACACGGAGGCCCCTCGCAAAGTCTCGCGGCATTCCGAATCCGTCGGACGAAGTTGGCCAGCCTCACCCCCCAAGGCTATAGCCCACCCGTTTTTGTGGCCTTTTTCCGCTGGACGAACTTGGCGCCCCGGACGTTGGGCGGTTATTTTCGTGCGCAACTTTGCCCGCGGCCTATTTTTGGCACACAGAGGCCCCTCGCAAAGTCTCGCGGCATTCCGAGTCCGGCGGACGAAGTTGGCCAGCATCACCCCCCAAGGCTATAGCCCACCCGTTTTTGTGGCCTTTTTCCGCTGGACGAACTTGGCGCCCCGGCATTCGGGCAGTTAATTTTGGGTGCTGCTTTGACCGCGG
>NW_006262405.1:1032-1523 GCF_000493195.1 Citrus x clementina | reverse complement strand
TTTGGGCGTGGCTGTGCCCGTGGCCTATTATTCGCACACGGAGCCGCCTCGCAAAGTCTCGCGCCATTCCGAGTCCGGCGGACGAAGTGGGCCAGCCCCACCCCCCAAGGCTATAGCCCGCCCGTTTTTTGGGCCTTTTTCCGCTGGACGAACTTGGCGCCCCGGCCTTCGGGCGGTTATTTTTGGACGCGGCTTTACCCGTGGCCTATTTTTGGCACACGGAGGCCCCTCGCAATGTCTCGCGGCATTCCGAGTCCGGCGGACGACGTGGGCCGGCCCCACCCCCCAAGGCAATAGCCCACCCGTTTTTGTGGCCTTTTTCTGCTGGACGAACTTGGCGCCCCATCCTTCGGGTGGTTATTTTTGGGCGTGGCTGTGCCCGCCGCCTATTCTTGGCACACGGAGGCCGCTCGCAAAGTCTCGCGGCATTCCGAGTCCGGCGGACAAAGTTGGCCAGCCCCCACCCCCCCAAAGATTATACCCACCCGTTT
>NW_006262405.1:0-702 GCF_000493195.1 Citrus x clementina | reverse complement strand
GCCCCACCCCCCCAAGGCTATAGCCCACCCGTTTTTGTGGCCTTTTTCCGCTGGACGAACTTGGCGCCCCGGCCTTCGGGCAGTTATTTTTGGGCGCGGCTGTGCCTGCGGCCTATTTTTTGCACACGAAGGCGCCTCGTAAAGTCTCGCGCCATTCCGAGTCCGGCGGACGAAGTGGGCCCGCCCCACCCCCCAAGGCTATAGCCCACCCGTTTTTGTGGGCTTTTTCCGCTGGACGAACTTGGCGCCCCGGCCTTCGGGCGGTTATTTTTGGGCGCGGCTGTGCCCGCGGCCTATTTTTGGCACACAGAGGCGCCTCGCAAAGTCTCGCGCCATTCCGAGTCCGGCGGACGAAGTGGGCCAGCCCCACCCCCCAAGGCTATAGCCCACCCGTTTTTGTGGCCTTTTTCCGCTGGACGAACTTGGCGCCCCGGCCTTCGGGCAGTTATTTTTGGGCGCGGCTGTGCCTGCGGCCTATTTTTTGCACACGAAGGCGCCTCGTAAAGTCTCGCGCGATTCCGAGTCCGGCGGACGAAGTTGGCCAGCCCCACCCCCCAAGGCTATAGCCGACCCGTTTTTGTGGCCTTTTTCCGCTGGACGAACTTGGCGCCCCGGCCTTCGGGCAGTTATTTTTGGGCGCGGCTGTGCCCGCGGCCTATTTTTTGCACACAAAGGCGCCTCGCAAAGTCTCGCACAATTCCA
>NW_006262406.1:0-1197 GCF_000493195.1 Citrus x clementina | reverse complement strand
GTGTGCCAATAATAGGCTTCGGGCACGGTCGTCCCCAAAAATAACCGCCCAAAGGCCGGGGCGCCAAGTTCGTCCAGCGGAAAAAGGCCACAAAAACGGGTGGGGTATAGCCTTGGGGGGGTGGGGCTGGCCAACTTCGTCCGCCGGTCTCGGAATGGCGCGAGACTTTGCGAGGCGCCTCCGTGTGCCAAAAATAGGCCGCGGGCACAGCCACGCCCAAAAATAACCGCCCGAAGGCCGGGGCGCCAAGTTCGTCCAGCGGAAAATGGCCACAAAAACGGGTGGGCAATAGCCTTGGGGGGTGGGGCTGGCCAACTTCGTCCGCCGGACTCGGAATGGCGTGAGACTTTGCGAGGCACTTCCGTGTGCCAAAAAAAGGCCGCAGGCACAACCGCGCCCAAAAATAAAAGCCCGAAGGCTGGGGTGCCAAGTTCATCCAGCGGAAAATGGGCACAAAAACGGGTGGGCTATAGCCTTGGGGGGTGGGGCTTGCCAACTTCTTCCGCCGGACTCGGAATGCCGCGAGATTTTGCGAGGGGCCTCCGTGTGCCAAAAATAGGACACGGGCAAAGCCGCGCCCAAAAATAACTGCCCGAAGGCCGGGGCGCCAAGTTCGTCCAGCGGAAAAAGGCCACAAAAACGGGTGGGCTATAGCCTTGGGGGGGGAGGCGGGCCCACTTCGTCCGCCGGACTCGGAATGCTGTGAGACTTTGCGAGGGGACTCTGTGTGCCAAAAATAGGCCACGGGCACAGCCGCGCCCAAAAATAACCGCCCGAAGGCCGGGGCGCCGAGTTCGTCCAGCGGAAAAAGGCCACAAAAATGGGTGGGCTATAGCCTTGGGGGGTGGGGCTGGCCAACTTCGTCCGCCGGACTCGGAATGGCGGGAGACTTTGCGAGGCGCCTCCGTGTGACAAAAGTAGGCCACGGGCAAAGCCGCGCCCAAAAATAACCGCCCGAAGGCCGGGGCGCCAAGTTCGTCCAGCGGAAAAAGGCCACAAAAACGGGTGGGCTATAGCCTTGGGGGGTGGGGCTGGCCAACTTCGTCCGCCGGACTCGGAATGCCGCGAAACTTCATGAGGGGCCTCCGTATGCCAAAAGTAGGCTGCGGGCAAAGCCGCGTCCAAAAATAACCGCCCGAAGGCCTGGGCGCCAAGTTCGTCCAGCGGACAAAGGTCACAAAAACGGGTGGACTATAG
>NW_006262407.1:0-1199 GCF_000493195.1 Citrus x clementina | reverse complement strand
ATGAGCAGGCCTAGTTGGAGCTGAGGATGCTTCTGGTGGATCTTCCTCGATATCTGAAGGTATTTCAAAGAATGGGTCAGTTCTTGAGGATTGAGCCGGCTCGGTCTCTTCAGGTTGGGCCATAAGGATTCTAGTGATGTCAGCATAAGAGTTTTTAGAATCACTAGATGAAATGGAAGATTCTAGGGGAGATTCTGTTTCAAATTCAGATGGATCTTCTAAAACGGCTCGATTTGAATAAGAGGTTTGGTCTGTATTAGATGGATCTGGGATTATCTGTGCACTGTATAAAGAGGTGGTTGCTGTTCTGGGATTGACAAAGGTGGTTGAAAAGGTTGTTTTTCTGGTCTTAGTTGAGGATGAGGTTTAGATCTAGATGGTTTTGGCAGAGGATTATTTCTAAACAAAGTATGTGTCATGCCAAATAATTTGGACGAGTCTTGTGGTTTTATGGGAGAAAGCATAGGTGCAAAAGGATGGAAGGCTGGGCTGATGGGAGGTAATGGTGGAGAGATGGTAAATAATGTGGGCCTTTGCCTTTCTGACTCAATCTGTTCAAGTTCTGCTTTCAATTTTCTGATTTCCTTTTCTTTTTTATCAAATTCTGGGCCATAGTATCTATGACTCAGCATGGTTCGTAAATCTGAATCTAGTTGAGAGATTCTGGATTGAAGATTTTGGTAAATTTCCTGCATCTAGGAAGTGATCGAGTCCATCTTAGACTCAATATGATCAGTTCGTAAACTGATATGATTAACCTTCTTATGGATATCAACCAAGGTTTCATTTTGAGCTCTAGCATTTTGGGTTTGCCAGTTGAGAACAGCCTCAAAAGGTTTGGGGGTCTTCTAAGTGACCTGTGGGAGTTATGGCTGAATGAATAAAGGGTTTGGTTATGACCTTTCGTTGTGGGTTGGTCTAAGTTTCTAGAACAGGGAAATTGGAAGAATAATCTTTGGAGGTGGATGAAAACATCATACAAGCCATAGGCTGTATGGGTAGTTTAGAATTCTGGATGTGTGGAAGAACTTCAGTTTTGCAAGTTTTTGCAATCCATTTAAGTTCTTTTTGGTAGATGGGTAATGGAGCTGGGGGTGGTGGAGGATTATGAGGTGGTTTAGGTTTATTGTGGAGCACGGAGTTTTAGGTATTTTCATTTTTGGTTTCGTCTCTGATGCGGTTCATCATCATCTTCTTCC
>NW_006262408.1:1171-1943 GCF_000493195.1 Citrus x clementina | reverse complement strand
AGCCTGAAGGCCGGGGCGCCAAGTTCGTCCAGCGGAAAAATCCCACAAAAACGGGTGGGCTATAGCCTTGGGGGGTGGGCTGGCCAACTTTGTCCGCCGGACTCGGAATGGCGCAAGACTTTGTGAGGTGCTTCCGTGTGCCAACAATAGGCCACGCCCAAAAATAACCGCCCGAATGCCGGGGCGCCATGTTCGTCCAGCGGAAAAAGTCCTCAAAAACGGGTGGGCTATAGCCTTGGGGGGTGGGGCTGGCCAACTTCGTCCGCCGGACTCGGAATGCTGCGTGACTTTGCGAGGCACCTCCATGTGCCAAAAATAGGCCGCGGACACAGCCGCGCCCAAAAATAACCGCCCGAAGGCTGGGGCGCCAAGTTCGTCCAGCGGAAAAAGGCCACAAAAACGGATGGGCTATAGCCTTGGGGGGTGGGGCTGGCCAACTTCGTCCGCCGGACTCGGAATGCCGTGAGACCTTGCGAGGCGCCTCCATGAGCCAAAAATAGGCCGCGGGCGCAGCCGCGCCAAAAAATAACCGCCCGAAGGCCGGGGCGCCAATTTCGTCCAGCGGAAAAAGCCCACAAAAATGGGTGGGCTATAGCCTTGGGGGGTGGGGCTGGCCAACTACGTCCGCCGGACTCGGAATGGCGCGAGACTTTGCGAGGCGATTCCGTGTGCCAAAAATAGGCCACGGGCAAAGCCGTACCAAAAAATAAACGCCCGAAGTCCGGGGCGCCAAGTTCGTCCAGCGGAAAAAGGCCACAAAAACGGGTGGGAT
>NW_006262408.1:0-455 GCF_000493195.1 Citrus x clementina | reverse complement strand
GGGTGGGCTATAGCCTTGGGGGGTGGGGCTGGCCAACTTCGTCCGCCGGACTCGGAATGGCGCGAGAGTTTGCGAGGCATCTCCGTGTGCCAAAAATAGGCCGCGGACACAGCCGCACCCAAAAATAACCGCCCGAAGGCCGGGGCGCCAAGTTCGTCCAGCGGAAAAAGCCCACAAAAACGGGTGGGCTATAGCCTTGGGGGGTGGGGCTGGCAAACTTCGTCCGCCGTACTCGGAATGTCGCGAGACTTTGCGAGGTGCCTCCGTGTGCCAAAAATAGGCCGCGGGCACAGCCACGCCCAAAAATAACTGCCCGAAGGTCGGGGCGCCAAGTTCGTCCAGCGGAAAAAGCCCACAAAAACGGGTGCGCTATAGCCTTGGGGGGTGCGGGTGGCCAACTTCGTCTGCCGGACTCGGAATGGCGCGAGACTTTGCGAGGCACCTCCGTGTGCCAA
>NW_006262409.1:2107-2434 GCF_000493195.1 Citrus x clementina | reverse complement strand
GCGCGGCTACACCCTATCCCGATGCCCCCGGACCGCTGGTCCCGTGGTACGAAACAGAAACGGAATCGGGGGCCCCGATCATGAGTTACGGCCCCTTCTTTGCGGCCCCCGAGCCCGTGCGCTATAGCCCCCCGGGCGCCCCCGCCGCCGACCGCACCCGCCCGAACCCGACCACCTCACCCGCCGTGTGCCGATCCCGCCCCGCTGTCCCCCCCGGGGCATGAGCCGCCCCCCGGGGGGCCGAAACCGGGGAAACGGGCCCAACGGCCCAAACGGCCCCGATCTTACCCATTTTTCGGCGACCAAACCGCCGCGCGGCTACCCCCC
>NW_006262409.1:709-1133 GCF_000493195.1 Citrus x clementina | reverse complement strand
GAGGCCCGGATCACGAGTTACGGCCGAAAACGGCAAAGCCTAGTAAGCGGCCCCCGATCTAGCCCATTTTTCGCCGTTCAAACGGCCGCGGGGCTACCCCCCCATCCCGATGCCCCCGGATCACTGGTCCCGTGGTACGAAACGGAAACGGAATCGGGGGCCCCGATCCTGAGTTACGGCCCCTTCTTTGCGGCCCCTGAGCCCGTGCGCTATAGCCCCCCGGGCGCCCCCGCCGCCGACCGCACCCGCCCGATCCCGACCACCTCACCCGCCGTGTGCCGATCCCGCCCCGATGTCCCCCCCGGGGGGCCGAAACCGGCAAAACGGGCCAAACGGCCCCGATCTTACCCATTTTTCGGCGATCAAACCGCCGCACGGCTACCCTCCCATCCCGATGCCCCCGGACCGCTGGTCCCGTGGGACC
>NW_006262409.1:0-482 GCF_000493195.1 Citrus x clementina | reverse complement strand
TATAGCCCCCCGGGAGCCCCCACTGCCCACCGCACCAGCCCGAACCCGACCACCTCACCCGCCATGTGCCGATCCCGCCCCGCTGTCCCCCCCGGGGCATGAACCGCCCCCCGGGGGGCATGAAACCGGCAAAACGGGCCAAACGGCCCCGATCTTACCCATTTTTCGGCGATCAAACCGCCGCACGGCTACCCCCCCATCCCGATGCCCCCGGACCGCTGGTCCCGTGGGACCAAACGGAAACGGAATCGGAGGCCCGGATCATGAGTTACGGCCGAAACCGGCAAAGCCTAATAAGCGGCCCCCGATCTTGCCCATTTTTCGCCGTTCAAACTGCCGCGCGGCTACCCCCCCATCCCGATGCCCCCGAACCGCTGGTCCCGTGGTACGAAACGGAAACGGAATCGGGGGCCCCGATCATGAGTAACGACCCCTTCTTTGCGGCCCCCGAGGACGTGCGCTATAGCCCCCCAGGCGCCCCC
>NW_006262410.1:0-1239 GCF_000493195.1 Citrus x clementina | reverse complement strand
CTTAATATTTATTTTTCGACATTCAGACGAAAAAACAAACATATTATTCAGATTCAGACATTCAGATCTATTCAGAATTCAGACTAATTCAGATCTATTCAGATTTCAGACAAAAAAACAAACGCCTCCTAAGTCTCTAAAACCACTAAATTAACAGCACTCTCTCAACAAAATTACAAGTATTTATCATTTAGAAGTTGTTTTTAAATTCTTTTTATTTAGTTCTTTGAAAAAGAGTTTGGGGCAAAGCCCTCCTTAAAATTTTGTTGGGTAAGCCCATATTATATTAATTTGTCAATAATAATAATGTATATGCCTAAATTAAAAATTTTCAGTAATATTATTCCTGAACATGTCTCGTAATTCTTAAATTATATGTAATTAAATATTTTTTATTTTAATATTAATATCTTCATCTAAACTGAAATTGAACTTCATCCCTCTACTTTCTTTATTCCTAATTATCAGTTTAGCGCCCATGAACTTCGTCCTTCATTTTTTTTAATTTCTTCTTAATAAACTTGAACCTAATAAAATCATTTTAATTGAAACCATCATATTTCAAAAATATTTTTTTTTTCATTAACAATAATCCTATCATTGATTCTTTGGACTAAGTAGTGGTGTAATTTGAAAATAGGATTTCTCTATGATGTTGTATGGATTTTTACAGTGTTGATAGTGGGATTAATGTGAACCCTTAGATGTAAAAGTTTTAAGCTGAATCATTCATTTAATATAATACATAATTAGATAATTAATTAAATATAACAGATAACTTATAGGTTGCGGGTAAACATTAATTTGTTAATTTTAAATTAATATCAATTTAGAAAAAAGTCACTCACTCCCCTAAGGTTTGCTTAAATAATCAAACAGATCCCTTTAGTTTCATAAATAGTCACACAGACCTTCTTAGTTTCATAAATGACTATTATACCTTTTGATTAAAATAATCTTTTTTTAAATGATGGATTAAAATAATCTAAATAAATATAAATATAGTAATAAGAGAAAAATCATAAATAAATATCATATGATACAAATAAAATGTTATAATAAGTATAGTTGATAATATAACGTGTACAATGAAAATTTTACTAATATTAAGTTATTATTAGTCTATCTTGACGGATTAACTAAAATCTATTAATTCAAAAATTGATTTTAAGATTGATATTAATGTAGACATAATTAAATAAGATATTGTAAAAAATAATATAAATTTTATAAATCATT
>NW_006262411.1:2664-2936 GCF_000493195.1 Citrus x clementina | reverse complement strand
GGCGGACCAACCTCGCACCCCCACCAAGGCTATAGCCCACCCGCTTTTTGGCCATTTTTCCGCTGGGGGGTTTTGGCACCACGACCTTCGGGCGCTTATTTTTGGGCGCGGCTTTGCCCGCGGCTTAGTTTTGGCGCCCCGAGGCCCCGCGCAAAGTCTCGCCCCATTCCGAGTCAGGCGGACGAACTTCGCCCGCGCCCCCCACCAAGGCTATAGCCCACCCGTTTTTTGGCCTTTTTTCCGCTGGGGGGTTTTGGCACCACGACCTTTGG
>NW_006262411.1:1844-2321 GCF_000493195.1 Citrus x clementina | reverse complement strand
TTCGGGCGCTTATTTCTGGACGCGGCTGTGCCCGCGACTTCCCTCGGGCACCCGAGCCCCCTCGCAAAGTCTCGCCCCATTCCCAGTCCGGCGGACGAACTTTGCCCGCGCCCCCCACCAAGGCTATAGCCCACCCGTTTTTTGGCCATTTTTCCGCTGGGGGGTTTTGGCACCACGACCTTCGGGCGCTTATTTTTGGGCGCGGCTGTGCCCGCAACTTCCCGCGGGCACCCCGAGGCCCCTCGCAAAGTCTCGCCCCATTCCGAGTCCGGCGGACGAACTTCGCCCGCGCCCCCCACCAAGGCTATAGCCCACCCGTTTTTTGGCCATTTTTCCGCTGGGGAGTTTTGGCACCACGACCTTCGGGCGCTTATTTTTGGGAGCGGCTTTGCCCGCGGCTTATTTTTGGTGCCCCGAGGCCCCTCGCAAAGTCTCGTCCCATTCCGAGTTCGGCGGACGAACTTCGCCCGCGCCCCC
>NW_006262411.1:0-491 GCF_000493195.1 Citrus x clementina | reverse complement strand
GCGCGGCTTTGCCCGCGGATTTATTTTTGTCACCCCTAGGCCCCTCGCAAAGTCTCGCCCCATTCCGAGTCCGGCGGACGAACTTCGCCCGCGCCCCCCACCAAGGCTATAGCCCACCCGTTTTTTGGCCATTTTTCCGCTGGGGGGTTTTGGCACCACGACCTTCGGGCGCTTATTTGAGGACGTGGCTGTGCCCGCGACTTCCCGCGGGCACCCCGAGGCCCCTCGCAAAGTCTCGCCCCATTCCGAGTCCGGCGGACGAACTTCGCCCGCGCCCCCCACCAAGGCTATAGCCCACCCGTTTTTTGGCCATTTTTCCGCTGGGGGGTTTTGGCACCACGACCTTCGGGCGCTTATTTCTGGACGCGGCTTTGCCCGCGACTTCCCGCGGGCACCCCGAGGCCCCTCGTAAAGTCTCGCCCCATTCCAAGTCCGGCGGACGAACTTCGCCCGCACCCCCCACCAAGGCTATAGCCCACCCGTTTTTTGGC
>NW_006262412.1:0-1243 GCF_000493195.1 Citrus x clementina | reverse complement strand
AAGATTGGCGGAGCCAAATTCTCGTATAGTCCTCTTCCAGGTGCAGGTGGATGAGGATGTGCCGAGGATCCAATAATGAAATGTCAACGTTTCCTTTCAAACCAAGAGCCACAAAGAATTTGCGGATAACATCCAAAGGAGGGCGGCCAAAAGAAAACTTACCAACCAAAGCGAGCTTGAACGGCGCCGCCATGATGTTAATTTCTTCCTCGGTGAAAAATATGGCCGGCTCGCCTCTATGGGTGGAGGATTGCCTGAAGGCAATGGCCGGAGCAGCTCTTTGAGACCCAGCAGCGGCATCCACAAACGATTTGCAGGGTTGAGCAGTAGGCGGTTTTGCCGCCATTTGTGCAAACGATGGAAGCGGCGGAAACTCCAATGAAGTAGCCGGATGGCTACCGGCCATGGCCAGAGAAGCCATTCGGGCCGAGCTGCGCGACGGGAGATCCCGGGAGAAAAATGCTCAAAATCCCAAGTTCTGTGAATAGTACCCTGAATTCACTGTAGCAAACAGGTACTGTAGCGATCACGGGCACTGTAGCAACGGGTACTGTAGAGATCAACGGCACTGTAGCAAGGATGAACAAATACTGTAGCAAGAAGAACAGCACTGTAGCAGGAATAGTAAATCCGAAATTCAAGTTATCGTGTAGGCTTCAAATCACCTCCAAAATGCTCATATAAGGTATGGAAACGTAGATCGGTGAGAGGGGAACAAGTCTGAGGGGGAGGTGAGAGTTCACTCGCCGGGAATTTGACCGGATCTAGGATTTAGATATCGGCACTATTCATTGAATAGTAAACCAAAACTTCAAAGCTTGATCGGGTATTCAAATCAACTCCAAAAACCCCAATAAACACACGGAAATGCAGATCAATGAAGGATGAATATGTTTAAGAGGGAGGTGTGAGCTTACTTGCCGGAAAATGTGGTCGGAAAACCGAAACTAGCATTCGGGTACTGTAGCGCGCATAGTATTCCGACTTCACTTCAATCTTTCAAGCTCCAAACGTGCTCCAAAATATCCAAGCAACATATCAAATCGAAGGGAATTCAAAGGCCGACGTGCTGGAAGTGAAGGTGTAGAATCACTCGCCGGAAAATTGGCCGGAAAGTGGAATTAAAGGCTCGGCATCACTGTAGCGGTTTAGGGTTTAGGGTTTAGGGTTTAGGGTTTAGGGTTTAGGGTTTAGGGTTTAGGGTTTAGGGTTTAGGGTTTAGGGTTTAGGGTTTAGGGTCTAG
>NW_006262413.1:1527-2166 GCF_000493195.1 Citrus x clementina | reverse complement strand
GCTACCAAACTTCGTCCGCCAGACTCGGAATGGTGCGACACTTTACGAGCCACCTCCGTGTGCCAAAAATTGGCCGTGGGCATAGCTGCGCCTAAAAATCACCCCTCGAAGGCCGGGGCGCCAAGTTCGTCCAGCGGAAAAAGGCCACAAAAACGGGTGGGCTATAGCCTTGGGGGGTGGGGCTGGCCAACTTCGTCCGCCGGATTCGGAATGGCGCGAGATTTTTCGAGGCACCTCCGTGTGCCAAAAATAGGCCGCGGGCACAGCCGCGCCCAAAAATAACCGACCGAAGGCCGGGGCACCAAGTTTGTCCAGCGGAAAAAGGCCACAAAAACGGGTGGGCTATAGCCTTGGGGGGTGGGGCTGGCCAACTTCGTCCGCCGGACTCGGAATGGCGTGAGACTTTGCGAGGCATCTCCTTGTGGCAAAAATAGGCCGTGGGCATGGCCGTACCAAAAAATAACCGCCCGAAGGCCGGGGCGCCAAGTTGGTCCAGTGAAAAAAGGGCACAAAAACGTGTGGGCTATAGCCTTGGGGGGTGGGGCATGCCAACTTCGTCCGCCGGACTCGGAATGGCGCGAGACTTTGCGAGGCGCCTCCGTGTGCCAAAAATAGGCTGTGGGCACAGCAGCGCCCAAA
>NW_006262413.1:0-608 GCF_000493195.1 Citrus x clementina | reverse complement strand
GCCGGGGCGCCAAGTTCGTCCAGCGGAAAAAAGGCCACAAAAAAGTGTGGGTTACAGCCTTCGGGGGTGGGGCTGGCCAACTTCGTCCGCCGGACTCGGAATGGCGCGAGACTTTGCGAGGCGCCTTCGTGGGCTAAAAATAGGCCGCGGGCACAGCCACGACCAAAACTAACCGTCCGAAGGCCGGGGCGCCAAGTTCGTCCAACGGAAAAAGGCCACAAAAACGGGTGGGCTATAGCCTTGGGCGGTGGGGCCGGCCAACTTTGTCCGCCGGACTCGGAATGGCACGAGACTTTACGAGGCACCTCCGTGTGCCAAAAACAGGTTACGGGCACAGCTACGCCCAAAAATAACCGCCCGAAGGCCGGGGAGCCAAGTTCGTCCAGCGGAAAAAGACCACAAAAACGGGTGGGCTGTCGCCTTGGGGGGTGGGGCTCGCCAACTTTGTCCGCCGGACTCGGAATGACGCGAGACTTTGCGAGGCACCTGCGTGTGCCAAAAATAGTCCACGGGCACAGCCGCGCCCAAAAAGAACCGCCCGAAGGCCGGGTCGCCAAGTTCGTCCAGCGGAAAAAGGCCACAAAAACGGGTGGGCTATAGCCTTGGGG
>NW_006262414.1:0-1247 GCF_000493195.1 Citrus x clementina | reverse complement strand
AAACCCCCCGGCGGAAAAATGGCCAAAAAACGGGTGGGCTATAGCCTTGGTGGGGGGCGCCGGCGAAGTTCGTCCGCCGGACTCGGAATGGGGCGAGACTTTGCGAGGGGCCTCGGGGTGCCCGCGGGAAGTCGCGGATACAGCCGCGCCCAAAAATAAGCACCCGAAGGTCGTGGTGCCAAAACCCCCCAGCGGAAAAATGGCCAAAAAACGGGTGGGCTATAGCCTTGGTGGGGGGCGCGGGCGAAGTTCGTCCGCCGGACTCGGAATGGGGCGAGACTTTGTGAGGGACCTCGGGGTGCCAAAAATAAGCCGCGGGCAAAGCCGCGCCCAAAAATAAGCGCCCGAAGCTCGTGGTGCCAAAACCCCCCAGCGGAAAAATGGCCAAAAAACGGGTGGGATATAGCCTGGGTGGGGGGCGCGGGCGAAGTTCGTCCGCCGGACTCGGAATGGGACGAGACTTTGCGAGGGGCCTCGGGGCGCCAAAAATAATCCGTGGGCAAAGCCGCTCCCAAAAATAAGCGCCCGAAGGTCGTGGTGCCAAAACCCCCCAGCGGAAAAATGGCCAAAAAACGGGTGGGCTATAGCCTTGGTGGGGGGCGCGGGCGAATTTCGTCCGCCGGACTCGGAATGGGGCGAGACTTTGCGAGGGGTCTCAGGGTGCCAAAAATAAGCCGCGGGCAAAGCCGCGGCCAAAAATAAGCGCCCGAAGCTCGTGGTGCCAAAACCCCCCAGCGGAAAAATGGCCAAAAAACGGGTGGGATATAGCCTGGGTGGGGGGCGCGGGCGAAGTTCGTCCGCCGGACTCGGAATGGGACGAGACTTTGCGAGGGGCCTCGGGGCGCCAAAAATAATCCGTGGGCAAAGCCGCTCCCAAAAATAAGCGCCCGAAGGTCGTGGTGCCAAAACCCCCCAGCGGAAAAATGGCCAAAAAACGGGTGGGCTATAGCCTTGGTGGGGGGCGCGGGCGAATTTCGTCCGCCGGACTCGGAATGGGGCGAGACTTTGCGAGGGGTCTCAGGGTGCCAAAAATAAGCCGCGGGCAAAGCCGCGGCCAAAAATAAGCGCCCGAAGGTCGTGGTGCCAAAACCCCCCAATGGAAAAATGGCCAAAAAACGGGTGGGCTATAGCCTTGGTGGGGGGCGCCGGCGAAGTTCGTCCGCCGGACTCGGAATGGGGCGAGACTTTGCGAGGAACCTCGGGGTGCCCGCGGGAAGTCGCGGATACAGCCGCGCCCAAAAATAAGC
>NW_006262415.1:905-1562 GCF_000493195.1 Citrus x clementina | reverse complement strand
TGGTGGGGGGCGCGGGCGAAGTTCGTACGCCGGACTCGGAATCGGACGAGACTTTGCGCGGGGCCTCGGGGCGCCAAAAATAAGCCGCGGGCAAGGCCGCACCCAAAAATAAGCACCCAAAGGTCGTGGTGCCAAAACCCCCCAGCGGAAAAATGGCCAAAAAACGGGTGGGCTATAGCCTTGGTGGGGGGCGCGGGCGAAGTTCGTCCGCCGGACTTGGAATGGGGCGAGACTTTGCGAGGGGCCTCGGGGTGCCCGCGTGAAGTCGCGGGCACAGCCGCGGCCAGAAATAAGCGCCCGAAGGTCGTGGTGCCAAAACCCCCCAGCGGAAAAATGGCCAAAAAACGGGTGGGCTATAGCCTTGGTGGGGGGCGCGGGCGAAGTTAGTCCGCCGGACTCGGAATGGGGCGAGACTTTGCGAGGGGCCTCGGGGTGCCAAAAAATAAACCCGTGGGCAAAGCCGCGCCCAAAAATAAGCGCCCAAAGGTCGTGGTGCCAAAACACCCCCAGCGGAAAAATGGCCAAAAAACGGTGGGCTATAGCCTTGGGTGGGGGGCGCGGGCGAAGTTCGTCCGCCGGACTCGAATGGGACGAGACTTTGCGAGGGGCCTCGGGGCGCCAAAAATAATCCGCGGGCAAGGCTGCCGCCCAAAAATA
>NW_006262415.1:0-592 GCF_000493195.1 Citrus x clementina | reverse complement strand
GGGGCCTCGGGGCACCAAAAATAAGCCGCGGACAAAGCCGCGCCCAAAAATAAGCGCCCGAAGGTCGTGGTGCCAAAACCTCCCAGCGGAAAAATGGCCAAAAAACGGGTGGGCTATAGCTTTGGTGGGGGGCGCGGGCGAAGTTCGTCCGCCGGACTCGGAATGGGGCGAGACTTTGCAAGGGGCCTCGGGGTGCCCGCGGGAAGTCGCGGGCACAGCCGCGTCCAGAAATAAGCGCCCGAAGGTCGTGGTGCCAAAACCCCCCAGCGGAAAAATGGCCAAAAAACGGGTGGGCTATAGCCTTTGTGGGGGGCGCGGGCGAAGTTCGTCCGCCAGACTCGGAATGGGGCGAGACTTTGCGCGGGGCCTCGGGGCGCCAAAAATAAACCGCGGGCAACGCCGCGCCCAAAAATAAGCGCCCGAAGGTCGTGGTGCCAAAACCCCCCAGCGGAAAAATGGCCAAAAAACGGGTGGGCTATAGCCTTGGTGGGGGGCGCGGGCGAAGTTCGTCCGCCGGACTCGGAATGGGGCGAGACTTTGCGAGGGGCCTCGGGGCACCAAAAATAAGCCGCGGGCAAAGCCGCGCCCAAAA
>NW_006262416.1:0-1255 GCF_000493195.1 Citrus x clementina | reverse complement strand
AAAGGTGAAGCAAAAGATGATAAGAGGAGGAAGAAGAGGAGAAAGGAAGAAAAAGGAGAAGATGATGGAGAGGTAATAGTGCAACCCCCCCCTTTTCAAAAAAAAAAAAAACTTGGACCAGTCAAATTTTACCGATATACAGTGCACCCACTTTGTTAATAATCTAACCAGCCAAACTGATAAGTTACTATACTGTAATAAAGCCAATGAGATATGAGGATTTCAATATATGCACTGCAGAATAAGGAAATGAATTAGCACTAACATACTCAATACTTACTTCTTCAATGCTAGTGCTGTGATCAGTCGAAAGCTGCACTGCAGTCAATTTCATTGCCTGAGCAGGAGCTTCATCTGCCGCTACCTTACCTCCCCTTTCACCCAATGTCACTGATGACTCCTCAACTATACCATCCATACTTGACCCAGTGTCCACTTGTCCCTTCATCCACCCACTACCTCGAACTGCCTCTGGCTGATATTGTGCCACAATTGCCCTACTATCACCTACATTCATCACATACACATCCTCATCCCTCATCAACACAACTAGCAAGCAGGAACCCATCAAAGCCAGCTCTGGATTTGTATCAAGCACCTTTTCTGTCATATCCAAGTAAGCGAGCTCAGTCAAATCTAGAGCCCGTGACAATGCCCTTAAAACCAATTCATGGTCAACCGGACCAACTCTTCGCTTCTTCCCACTCTGTACAATCCTCTCTTCTACTCTATTCTCCTCTACCTCAACCTTCTCTTTCTCCTCCAATCCAAATTTCCATGGAAACAAAGACCTCCTCCCTTGACTAGACTCCTTATGTTTGGTTAACAACCCTTGTTTCAACTTTGACAATAACAGCCATCTCCTACTCACAGCTGACCCGGCTTTGTTGACACTGATGGCATCATCCACGGAAAATGCAAACCTCTCTGATCCAGAGAGATCAAGGCCATCTTCTTGATCATCCTCCGCCAAAAACTCCCATAACCTTCTTCTCCTAGTCTCTGTTTTCTCCGATTCAAAAGTCACTCTTTTGGCTCTCTCTTTGTCTTCCAATTCATTTTCACTAATTAAGACTGATGGGTCATTTTTAATTTCAATTTCCTGAGTATTATCATTTTCATTAACACTAACAGTAACATTATTAACTGTTTCATCTGGCTCTTCAACATCCCAAAATAAACCTTTTAACTCATTATAAACAGCTCTATAAAGATTACCCATCAAAAATTCGGGCGCATCAGGGCCATGAAAGCC
>NW_006262417.1:14893-18062 GCF_000493195.1 Citrus x clementina | reverse complement strand
CGAAGGCCGAGGCGCCAAGTTCGTCCAGCGGAAAAAGCCCACAAAAACGGGTGGGCTATAGCCTTGGGGGGTGGGGCTGGCCAACTTCGTCCGCCGGACTCGGAATGGCGCGAGACTTTGCGAGGCACCTCCGTGTGCCAAAAATAGGCCACGGGCACAGCCGCGCCCAAAAAGAACAGCCCGAAGGCCGGGTCACCAAGTTCGTCCAGCGGAAAAAGGCCACAAAAACGGGTGGGCTATTGCCTTGGGGGGTGGGGCTGGCCAACTTCGTCCGCCGGACTCGGAATGGCGCGAGACTTTGCGAGGCGCCTCCGTGAGCCAAAAATAGGCCGCGGGCACAGCCGCGCCCAAAAATAACCGCCCGAGGCCGGGGCGCCAAGTTCGTCTAGCGGAAAAATGCCACAAAAACGGGTGGGCTATTGCCTTGGGGGGTGGGGCTGGCCAACTTCGTCCGCCGGACTCGGAATGGCGCGAGACTTTACGAGGCGCCTCCGTGAGCCAAAAATAGGCTACAGGCACAGCCGCGCCCAAAAATAACCGCCCAAAGGCCGGGGCGCCAAGTTCGTCCAGCGGAAAAAGCCCACAAAAACGGGTGGGCTATAGCCTTGGGGGGTGGGGCTGGCCAATTTCGTCCGCCGGACTCGGAATGGCGCGAGAGTTTGCGAGGCGTCTCTGTGTGCCAAAAATAGGCCGCGGGCACAGCCGCGCCCAAAAATAACCGCACGAAGGCCGGGGCGCCTCGTTCGTCCAGCGGAAAAAGGCCACAAAAACGGGTGGGCTATAGCCCTGGGGGGTGGGGCTGGCCAACTTTGTCCGCCGGACACGGAATGGCGCGAGACATTGCGAGGCGCCTCCGTGTGCCAAAAATAGGCCGCGAGCACAGCCTCTCCCAAAAAAAACCGCCCGAAAGCCGGGGCACCCAGTTCATCCCGCGGAAAAAGGCCCACAAAAACGGGTGGGCTATAGCCTTGGGGGGTGGGGCTGGCCAATTTCGTCCGCCGGACTCGGAATGGCGCGAGAGTTTGCGAGGCGTCTCTGTGTGCCAAAAATAGGCCGCGGGCACAGTCCCACCCAAAAATAACCGCACGAAGGCCGGGGCACCACGTTCGTCCAGCGGAAAAAGCCCACAAAAACGGGTGGGCTATAGCCTTTGGGGGTGGGGCTGGCCAACTTCGTCCGCCGGACTCGGAATGGCGCGAGACTTTGCGAGGCGCCTCGGTGTGCCAAAAATAGGCCGCGGGCACAGCCGCGCCCAAAAATAACCGCACGAAGGCCGGGGCGCCACGTTCGTCCAGCGGAAAAATGCCACAAAAACAGGTGGGCTATAGCCTTGGGGGGTGGGGCTGGCCAACTTCGTCCGCCGGACTCGGAATGGCGCGAGACTTTACGAGGCGCCTCCGTGAGCCAAAAATAGGCCGCAGGCACAGCCGTACCCAAAAATAACTGCCCGAAGGCCGGGGCGCCAAGTTCGTCTAGCGGAAAAATGCCACAAAAACGGGTGGGCTATAGCCTTGGGGGGTGGGGCTGGCCAACTTCGTCCGCCTGACTCGGAATGGCGCGAGACTTTGCGAGGCACCTCCGTGTACCAAAAATAGGCCGCGGGCACAGCCCCGCCCAAAAATAACCGCCCGAAGGCCGGGGCACCAAGTTTGTCCAGCGGAAAAAGGCCACAAAAACGGGTGGGCTATTGCCTTGGGGGGTGGGGCTGGCCAACTTCGTCCGCCGGACTCGGAATGGCGCGAGACTTTACGAGGCGCCTCCGTGAGCCAAAAATAGGCCGTGGGCTCAGCCGCACCTAAAAATAACCTCCCGAAGGCCGGGGCGCCAAGTTCGTCCAGCGGAAAAAGCCCACAAAATCGGGTGGGCTATTGCCTTGGGGTGTGGGGCTGGCCAACTTCGTCCGCCGGACTCGGAATGGCGCGAGACTTTACGAGGCGCCTCCGTGAGCCAAAAATAGGCCGTGGGCTCAGCCGCACCTAAAAATAACCACCCGAAGGCCGGGGCGCCAAGTTCGTCCAGCGGAAAAAGCCCACAAAATCGGGTGGGCTATTGCCTTGGGGTGTGGGGCTGGCCAACTTCGTCCGCCGGACTCGGAATGGCGCGAGACTTTGCGAGGTGCCTCCGTGTGCCAAAAATAGGCCGCGGGCACAGCCGCGCCCAAAAATAACAACCCGAAGGCCGGGGCGCCAAGTTCGTCCAGCGGAAAAAGCCCACAAAAACGGGTGGGCTATATCCTTGGGGGGTGGGGCTGATCAACTTCGTCCGCCGGGCTCGGAATGGCGCGAGACTTTGCGACCCGCCTCCGTGTGCCAAAAATAGGCCGCGGGCACAGCCGCGCCCAAAAACAACCGCCCGATGGCCGGGGCGCCACGTTCGTCCAGCGGAAAAAGGCCACAAAAACGGGTGGGCTATAGCCTTGGGGGGTGGGGCTGGCCAACTTCGTCCGCCGGACACGGATTCGCGCGAGACTTTGCGAGGCACCTCCGTGTGCCAAAAATAGGCCACAGGCACAGCCGCACCCTAAAATAACTGCCCGAGGCCGGGGCGCCAAGTTCATCTAGCGGAAAAATGCCACAAAAACGGGTGGGCTATAGCCTTGGGGGGTGGGGCTGGCCAACTTCGTCCGCCTGACTCGGAATGGTGCGAGACTTTGCGAGGCACCTCCGTGTGCCAAAAATAGGCCGCGGGCACAGCCGCACCCAAAAATAACCGCCTGAAGGCGGGGGCACCAAGTTCGTCCAGCGGAAAAAGGCCACAAAAACGGGTGGGCTATAGCCTTGGGGGGTGGGGCTGGCCAATTTCGTCCGCCGGACTCGGAATGGCGCGAGAGTTTGCGAGGCGCCTCCGTGTGCCAAAAATAGGCCGCGGGCACAGTCCCGCCCAAAAATAACCGCCCGAAGGCCGGGGCACCACGTTCGTCCAGCGGAAAAAGCCCACAAAAACGGGTGGGCTATAGCCTTGGGGGGTGGGGCTGGCCAACTTCGTCCGCCGGACTCGGAATGGCGCGAGACTTTGCGAGGCGCCTCGGTGTGCCAAAAATAGGCCGCGGGCACAGCCGCGCCCAAAAATAACCGCACGAAGGCCGGGGCGCCACGTTCGTCCAGCGGAAAAATGCCACAAAAACAGGTGGGCTATAGCCTTGGGGGGTGGGGCTGGCCAACTTCGTCCG
>NW_006262417.1:14239-14793 GCF_000493195.1 Citrus x clementina | reverse complement strand
CCAAGTTCGTCCAGCGGAAAAAGGCCACAAAAACGGGTGGGCTATAGCCTTGGGCGGTGGGGCTGGCCAAATTCGTCCAGCGGAAAAAGGCCACAAAAACGGGTGGGCTATAGCCTTGGGGTGTGGGGCTGGCCAACTTCGTCTGCCGGACTAGGAATGGCGCGAAACATTGCGAGGTGCCTCCGTGTGCCAAAAAATAACCGCCCGAAGGCCGGGGCGCCAAGTTCGTCCAGCGGAAAAAGGCCACAAAATCGGGTGGTCTATAGCCTTGGGGGGTGGGGCTGGCCGACTTCGTCCGCCGGACTCGGAATGGCGCGAGACTGTGCGAGGCGCCTCCGTTTGCCAAAAATAGGCCATGGTCACAGCTATGCCCAAAAATAACCGCCCGAAGGCCGGGGCGCCAAGTTTGTCCAGCGGAAAAAGCCCACAAAACCGGGTGGGCTATACCCTTGGGGGTTGGGGCTGGCCAACTTCGCCCGCCGGACTGGGAATGACGCAAGATTTTGCGAGGCACCTCCGTGGCCCAAAAATAGGCCGCGGGCACAGCTGCCCCC
>NW_006262417.1:12791-13736 GCF_000493195.1 Citrus x clementina | reverse complement strand
TCCGTGAGCCAAAAATAGGCCGTGGGCACAGCCGCGCCTAAAAATAAACACCCGAAGGCCGGGGCGCCAAGTTCGTCCAGCGGAAAAAGCCCACAAAATCGGTTAGGCTATTGCCTTGGGGTGTGGGGCTGGCCAACTTCGTCCGCCGGACACGGAATCGAGCGAGACTTTGCGAGGCGCTTCCGTGTGCCAAAAATAGGCCGCAGGCACAGCCGCACCCAAAAATAATTGCCCGAAGGCCGGGGCGCCAAGTTCGTCTAGCGGAAAAATGCCACAAAAACGGGTGGGCTATAGCCTTGGGGGGTGGGGCTGGCCAACTTCGTCCGCCTGACTCGGAATGGCGCGAGACTTTGCGAGGCACCTCCGTGTACCAAAAATAGGCCGCGGGCACAGCCGCGCCCAAAAATAACCGCCCGAAGGCCGGGGCACCAAGTTCGTCCAGCGGAAAAAGGCCACAAAAACGGGTGGGCTATTGCCTTGGGGGGTGGGGCTGGCCAACTTCGTCCGCCGGACTCGGAATGGCGCGAGACTTTGCGAGGCACCTCCATGAGCCAAAAATAGGCTACGTGCACAGCCGCGCCCAAAAATAACCGCCCAAAGGCCGGGGCGCCAAGTTCGTCCAGTGGAAAAAGCCCACAAAAACAGGTGGGCTATAGCCTTGGGGGGTGGGGCTGGCCAATTTCGTCCGCCGGACTCGGAATTGCGCGAGAGTTTGCGAGGCGCCTCCGCGAGCCAAAAGTAGGCTACGGGCACATCCGCGCCCAAAAATAACCACCCGAAGGCCGGGTCGCCAAGTTCGTCCAGCGGAAAAAGGCCACAAAAACGGGTGGGCTATAGCCTTGGGGGGTGGGGCTGGTCAACTTCGTCCGCCGGACACGGAATCGCGTGAGACTTTACGAGGTGCCTCCGTGTGCCAAAAATAGGCCGCAGGCACAGCCGCGCCCA
>NW_006262417.1:11694-12691 GCF_000493195.1 Citrus x clementina | reverse complement strand
GGGTGGGCTATAGCCTTGGCTCCTGGGGCTGGCCTACTTCCTCCGCCGGACTCGGAATGGTGTGAGACTTTGCGAGGCGCCTCCGTGTGCCAAAAATAAGCTTCTCCTCCAGCCGCGACCAAAAATAACCGCCCGAAGGCCGGGGCGCCAAGTTCGTCCAGCGGAAAATGCACACAAAAACGGCTGATCTATAGCCTTGGGGGGTGGGGCTGGCAAACTTCCTCCGCCGGACTCGGAATGGAGCAAGACTTTGCCAGGTTCTTTCCTGTGCCAAAAATAAGCCGGAAACGTAGCCGCGCCCTGAAATTACCGGCCGACGGCCGGGGCGCCAAGTTCGTCCAGCGGAAAAAGCACACAAAAACGGGTGGGCTATTGCTCTTGGCGGGTGGGGCTGGCCAATTTCGTCCGCCGGACTCGGAAATGGCGCGAGAGTTTGCGAAGGCGCCTCCGTGAGCCAAAAGTAGGCTGCGGGCACATCCGCGCCCAAAAATAACCACCCGAAGGCCGGGTCGCCAAGTTCGTCCAGCGGAAAAAGGCCACAAAAACGGGTGGGCTATAGCCTTGGGGGGTGGGGCTGGTCAACTTCGTCCGCCGGACACGGAATCGCGTGAGACTTTACGAGGTGCCTCCGTGTGCCAAAAATAGGCCGCAGGCACAGCCGCGCCCAAAAATAACCGCCCAAAGGCCGGGGCGCGAAGTTCGTCCAGCGGAAAAATGCCACAAAAACAGGTGGGCTATAGCCTTGGGGGGTGGGGCTGGCCAATTTCGTCCGCCGGACTCGGAATTGCGCGAGAGTTTGCGAGGCGCCTCCGTGAGCCAAAAGTAGGCTACGGGCACATCCGCGCCCAAAAATAACCACCCGAAGGCCGGGGCGCCAAGTTCGTCCAGCGGAAAAAGGCCACAAAAACGGGTGGGCTATAGCCTTGGGGCGTGGGGCTGGCCAACTACGTCCGCCGGACTCGGAATGGCGCGAGACTTTTCGAGGCACCTCCGTGTG
>NW_006262417.1:8452-11437 GCF_000493195.1 Citrus x clementina | reverse complement strand
AGCGGAAAAAGCCCACAAAAACGGGTGGGCTATAGCCTTGGGGGGTGGGGCTGGCCAACTTCGTCCGCCAGACTCGGAAAGGCTCGAGACTTTGCGAGGTGACTTCGTGTGCCAAAAATAGGCCACGGACACACCCGCGACCAAAAATAACCGCCCGAAGGCCGGGGCGCCAAGTTCGTCCAGCGGAAAAAGCCCACAAAAATGGGTGGGCTATAGCCTTGGTGGGTGGGGCTGGCCAACATCGTTCGCCGGACTCGGAATGGCGCGAGACTTTGCAAGGCACCTCCGTGTGCCAAAAAGTGGCCGTGGGCACAGCCGCGCCCAAAAATAACCGCCCGAAGGCCGGGGCGCCAAGTTCGTCCAGCGGAAAAAGGCCACCAAAACGGGTGGGCTATAGCCTTGGGGGGTGGGGCTGGCCAACATCGTCCGCCGGACTCGGAATGGCGCGAGACTTTGCAAGGCGCCTCCGTGTGCCAAAAAGTGGCCGTGGGCACAGCCGTGCCCAAAAATAAACGACCGAAGGCCGGGGCGCCAAGTTCTTCCTGCGGAAAAAGCCCACAAAAACGGGTGGGCTATAGCCTTGGGGGGTGGGGCTGGCCAACTTCGTCCGCTGGTCTCGGAATGGCACGAGACTTTGCGAGGCGCCTCTGTGTGCCAAAAATAGACCGCAGGCACAGCCGTACCCAAAAATAACCGCCTGAAGGCCGGGGCGCCAAGTTCGTCCAGCGGAAAAAGACCACAAAAACGGGTGCGCTATAGCCTTGGGGGGTGGGGCTGGACCACTTCTTCCGCCAGACTCGGAATGGCGCGAGACTTTGTGAGGCGCCTCCGTGTGCCAAAAATAGGCTGCGGGCACAGCCGCGCCCAAAAACATCCGCCCGAAGGCCGGGGCGCCAAGTTCGTCCTGCGGAAAAATGCCACAAAAACGGGTGGGCTATAGCCTTGGGGGGTGGGGCTGGCAAACATCGTTGACCGGACTCGGAATGGCGCGAGACTTTGCAAGGCGCCTCCGTGTGCCAAAAATAGGCCGCGGGCACAGCCGCGTCCAAAAATAACCGCCCCAAGGCCGGGACGCCAAGTTCGTCCAGCGGAAAAAGGCCACCAAAACGGGTGGGCTATAGCCTTGGGGGGTGGGGCTGGCCAACTTCGTCCGCCGGACACGGAATGGCGCGAGACTTTATGAGGCGCCTCCGTGGGCCAAAAATAGGCCGCAAGCACAGCCGTACCCAAAAATAACCGCCCGAAGGCCGGGGCGCCAAGTTCGTCCAGCGGAAAAAGGCCACAAAAACGGGTGGGCTATAGCCTTGGGGGGTGGGGCTGGCCAACTTCGTCCGCCTGACTCGGAATGGCGCGAGACTTTGCGAGCCGCCTCCGTGTGCCAAAAATAGGCCGAGGGCTCAGCCGCACCCAAAAATAACCGCCCGAAGGCCGGGGCGCCAAGTTCGTCCAGCGGAAAAAGGCCACAAAAACGGGTGGGCTATAGCCTTGGGGGGTGGGGCTGGCCCACTTCGTCCGCCAGACTCGGAAAGGCTCGAGACTTTGCGAGGTGCCTCCGTGTGCCAAAAATAACAGCCCGATGGCCGGGGCGCCACGTTCGTCCAGCGGAAAAAGGCCACAAAAACGGGTGGGTTATAGCCTTGGGGGGTGGGGCTGGCCGACTTCGTCCGCCGGACCCGGAATGGCGCGAGACTATGCGAGGCACCTCCGTTTGCCTAAAATAGGCCGTGGGCAAAGCCGCACCCAAAAATAACCGCCCGAAGGCCGGGGCGCCAAGTTCGTCCAGTGGAAAAAGGCCATAAAAACGGGTGGGCTATAGCCTTGGGTGGTGGGGCTGGCCAACTTTGTCCGCCGGACTCGGAATGCGGCGAGACTTTGCGAGGGGCCTTTGTGGGCCAAAAATAGGCCGCAGGCACAGCCGTACCCAAAAATAACCACCCGAAGGCCGGGGCGCCAAGTTCGTCCAGCGGAAAAAGGCCACCAAAACGGGTGGGCTATAGCCTTGTGGGGTGGGGCTGGCCAACTTCGTCCGCTGGTCTGGAAATGGCGCGAGACTTTGCGAGGTGCCTCCGTGTGCCAAAAATAGGCCGCGGGCACAGCCGCGCTCAAAAATAACCGCCCGAAGGCCGGGGCGCGAAGTTCGTCCAGCGGAAAAAGGCCACCAAAACGGGTGGGCTATAGCCTTGGGGGGTGGGGCTGGCCAACTTCGTCCGGCGGACTAGGAATAGCGCGAGACTTTGGAAGGTGCCTCCGTGTGCCAAAAAATAGGCCGCGGGCACAGCCGCGCCCAAAAATAACCGCCCGAAGGCCGGGGCGCCAAGTTCGTCCAGCGGAAAAAGCCCACAAAAACGGGTGCGCTATAGCCTTGGGGGGTGGGGCTGGCCAACTTCGTCCGCCGGACTCGGAATGGCACGAGACTTTGCGAGCCACCTCCGTGTACCAAAAAAATGCCGCGGGCACAGCTGCACCCAAAAATAACCACCCGAAGGCCGGGGCGCCAAGTTCGTCCAGCGGAAAAAGCCAACAAAGCGGGTGGGCTATAGCCTTGGGGGGTGGGGCTGGCCAACTTTGTCCGCCGGACTCGGAAAGGCGCGAGACTTTGCGAGGCGCCTCCGTGTGCCAAAAATAGGCCGCGGGCACAGCCGCGCCCAAAAATAACCGCCCGAAGGCCGGGGCGCCAAGTTCGTCCAGCGGAAAAAGGCCACAAAAATGGGTGGGCTATAGCCTTCGGGGTTGGGGCTGGCCAACTTCGTCCGCCGGACTCGGAATGGCGCGAGACTTTGCGAGGCGCCTCCGTGTGCTAAAAATAGGCCACGGTCACAGCTGCGCACAAAAATAACCGCCCGAAGGCCGGGGCGCCAAGTTCGTCCAGCGGAAAAAGGCCACAAAAACGGGTGGGCTATAGCCTTGGGGGGTGGGGCTGGCCAACTTCGTCCGCCGGACTCGGAATGGTGCGAGACTTAGCGACGCACCTCCGTGTGCCAAAAA
>NW_006262417.1:7683-8352 GCF_000493195.1 Citrus x clementina | reverse complement strand
TAACTGCCCGAAGGCCGGGGCGCAAGTTTGTCCAGCGGAAAAGGCCACAAAAATGGGTGGGCTATAGCCTTGGGGGGTGGGGCTGGCCAACTTCGTCCGCCGGACTAGGAATGGCACGAGACTTTGCGAGGCGCCTCCGTGTGCCAAAAATAGGCCACAGGCACAGCCGCGCCCAAAAATAACTGCCCGAAGGCCGGGGCGCAAGTTTGTCCAGCGGAAAAAGGCCACAAAAATGGGTGGGCTATAGCCTTGGGGGGTGGGGCTGGCCTACTTCGTCCGCCGGGCTCGGAATGGCGCGAAACTTTGCGACGCGCCTCCGTGTGCCAAAAATAGGCCGCGGGCATCGCCGCGCCCAAAAATAACCGCACGAAGGCCGGGGCGCCAAGTTCGTCCAGCGGAAAAAAGCCACAAAAACGGGTGGGCTATAGCCTTGGGGGGTGGGGCTGGCCAACTTAGTCCGCCGGACTCGGAATGGCGCGAGACTTTGCGAGGTGCCTCTGTGTGCCAAAAAGAGGACGCGGGACCAGCAGCACAAAAAAATAACTGCCCGATGCCGGGGCGCCTATTTCGTCCAGCGGAAAAGGCCAAAAACCGGGGTGGGCTATAGCCTTGGGGGGTGGGGCTGGCCTACTTCGTCCGACGGACTCGGATGGCGCGAAACTTTGCGAC
>NW_006262417.1:5736-7463 GCF_000493195.1 Citrus x clementina | reverse complement strand
CGCCCAAAAATAACCTCCCGCAGGCCGGGGCGCCAAGTTCGTCCACCGGAAAAAGGCCACAAAATCGGGTGGTCTATAGCATTGGGGGGTGGGGCTGGGAATTCCGCTACCCTGGGACATTTTGGAATTTTCCAAGGAGAGGCACCTCCGTTTGCAAAAAATAGGCCATGGTCACAGCTATGCCCAAAAATAACCGCCCGAAGGCCGGGGCGCCAAGTTTGTCCAGCGGAAAAAGCCCACAAGAACGGGTGGGCTATAGCCTTGGGGGTTGGGGCTGGCCAACTTCGTCCGCCGGACTGGGAATGACGTAAGATTTTGCGAGGCACCTCCGTGGCCCAAAAATAGGCCGCGGGCACAGCTGCACCCAAAAATAACCACCCGAAGGCCGGGGCGCCAAGTTCGTCCAGCGGAAAAAGCCAACAAAGCGGGTGGGCTATAGCCTTGGGGGGTGGGGCTGGCCAACTTTGTCCGCCGGACTCGGAAAGGCGCGAGACTTTGCGGGGCACCTCCGTGTGGCAAAAATTGGCCGCGGGCACAGCCGCGCCCAAAAATAACCGCCCGAAGGCCGGGGCGCCATGTTTGTCCAGCGGAAAAAGGCCACAAAAATGGGTGGGCTATAGCCTTCGGGGCTGGGGCTGGCCGACTTCGTCCGCCGGACTCGGAATAGCGCGAGACTTTGCGAGGCGCCTCCGTGTGCTAAAAATAGGCCACGGTCACAGCTGCGCCCAAAAATAACCGCCCGAAGGCCGGGGCGCCATGTTCGTCCAGCGGAAAAAGGCCACAAAAACGGGTGGGCTATAGCTTTGGGGGGTAGGGCTGGCCAACTTCGTCCGCCGGACTCGGGATGGCGCGAGACTTTGCGAGGCGCCTCTGCCTGCCAAAAATAGGCCGTGGGCACAGCCGCGCCCAAAATTAACCGCCCGAAGGTCGGGGCGCCTAGTTCGCCCAGCGGAAAAAGCCCACAAAAACGGGTGGGCTACAGCCTTGGGGGGTGGGGCTGGCCAACTTCGTCCGCCGGACTCTGAATGGCGCGAGACATTGCGAGGCAGCTCCGTGTGCCAAAAATAGGCCGCGGGCACAGCCGCGTCCAAAAAAATCCGGGGCGCCAAGTTCGTCCAGCGGAAAAAGCCCACAAAAACGGGTGGGCTATAGCTTTGGGGGGTAGGGCTGGCCAACTTCGTCCGCCGGACTCGGGATGGCGCGAGACTTTGCGAGGCACCTCTGCGTGCCAAAAATAGGCCGTGGGCATAGCCGCGCCCAAAATTAACCGCCCGAAGGCCGGGGCGCCAAGTTCGCCCAGCGGAAAAAGCCCACAAAAACGGGTGGGCTACAGCCTTGGGGGGTGGGGCTGGCCAACTTCGTCCGCCGGACTCGGAATGGCGCGAGACTTTTCGAGGCACCTCCGTGTGCCAAAAATAGGCCGCGGGCACAGCCGCGCCCAAAAATAACCTCCCGCAGGCCGGGGCGCCAAGTTCGTCCACCGGAAAAAGGCCACAAAATCGGGTGGTCTATAGCATTGGGGGGTGGGGCTGGCCGACTTCGTCCGCCGGACTCGGAATGGCGCGAGACTGTGCGAGGCGCCTCCGTTTGCAAAAAATAGGCCATGGTCACAGCTATGCCCAAAAAGCACCGCCCGAAGGCCGGGGCGCCAAGTTTGTCCAGCGGAAAAAGCCCACAAAAACGGGTGGGCTATAGCCTTGGGGGTTGGGGCTGGCCAACTTCGTCCG
>NW_006262417.1:2715-5288 GCF_000493195.1 Citrus x clementina | reverse complement strand
GAAGGCCGGGGCGCCATGTTCGTCCAGCGGAAAAAGGCCACAAAAACGGGTGGGCTATAGCTTGGGGGGGTGGGGCTGGTAAACTTCGTACGCCGGACTCGGAATGTCGAGAGACCTTGCCAGGTGACTCCGTGTACCAAAAATAGGTCGCGGGCACAGCTGCACCCAAAAATAACCGCCCGAAGGCCGGGGCGCCAAGTTCGTCCAGCGGAAAAAGGCCACAAAAACGGATGGGCAATGGCCTTGGGGGGTGGGGCTGGCCAACTTCGTCCGCCGGACTCGCAATGGCACGAGACTTTCCGAGGCACCTCCGTGTGCCAAAAATAGGCCGCGAGCATTGCCGCGCCAAAAAATAACCGCCCGAAGGCCGGTGCGCCAAGTTCGTCCAGCGGAAAAAGGCCACAAAAACGGGTGGGCCATAGCCTTGGGGGGTGGGGCTGGCCGACTTCCTCCGCCGGACTCGGAATGGCGCGAGGCTTTGCGAGGTGCCTCCGTTTGCCAAAAATAGGCCGCGGGCACAGCCGCGCCCAAAATTAACCGCCCGAAGGTCGGGGCGCCTAGTTCGCCTAGCGGAAAAAGCCCACAAAAACGGGTGGGCTACAGCCTTGGGGGGTGGGGCTGGCCAACTTCGTCCGCCGGACTAGGAATGGCGCGAGACTTTGCGAGGCAGCTCCGTGTGCAAAAAATAGGCCGCGGGCACAGCCGCGTCCAAAAAAATCCGGGGCGCCAAGTTCGTCCAGCGGAAAAAGCCCACAAAAACGGGTGGGCTATAGCTTTGGGGGGTAGGGCTGGCCAACTTCGTCCGCCGGACTCGGGATGGCGCGAGACTTTGCGAGGCACCTCTGCGTGCCAAAAATAGGCCGTGGGCATAGCCGCGCCCAAAATTAACCGCCCGAAGGCCGGGGCGCCAAGTTCGCCCAGCGGAAAAAGCCCACAAAAACGGGTGGGCTACAGCCTTGGGGGGTGGGGCTGGCCAACTTCGTCCGCCGGACTCGGAATGGCGCGAGACTTTGCGAGGCACCTCCGTGTGCCAAAAATAGGCCGCGGGCACAGCCGCGCCCAAAAATAACCTCCCGCAGGCCGGGGCGCCAAGTTCGTCCACCGGAAAAAGGCCACAAAATCGGGTGGTCTATAGCATTGGGGGGTGGGGCTGGCCGACTTCGTCCGCCGGACTCGGAATGGCGCGAGACTGTGCGAGGCGCCTCCGTTTGCAAAAAATAGGCCATGGTCACAGCTATGCCCAAAAATAACCGCCCGAAGGCCGGGGCGCCAAGTTTGTCCAGCGGAAAAAGCCCACAAAAACGGGTGGGCTATAGCCTTGGGGGTTGGGGCTGGCCAACTTCGTCCGCCGGACTGGGAATGACGCAAGATTTTGCGAGGCACCTCCGTGGCCCAAAAATAGGCCGCGGGCACAGCTGCACCCAAAAATAACCGCCCAAAGGCTGGGGCGCCAAGTTCGTCCAGCGGAAAAAGCCAACAAAGCGGGTGGGCTATAGCCTTGGGGGGTGGGGCTGGCCAACTTTGTCCGCCGGACTCGGAAAGGCGCGAGACTTTGCGAGGCGCCTCCGTGTGCCAAAAATAGGCCGCGGGCACAGCCGCGCCCAAAAATAACCGCCCGAAGGCCGGGGCGCCAAGTTCGTCCAGCGGAAAAAGGCCACAAAAATGGGTGGGCTATAGCCTTCGGGGTTGGGGCTGGCCAACTTCGTCCGCCGGACTCGGAATGGCGCGAGACTTTGCGAGGCGCCTCCGTGTGCTAAAAATAGGCCACGGTCACAGCTGCGCAAAAAAATAACCGCCCGAAGGCCGCGGCGCCAAGTTCGTCCAGCGGAAAAAGGCCACAAAAACGGGTGGGCTATAGCCTTGGGGGGTGGGGCTGGCCAACTTCGTCCGCCGGACTCGGAATGGCGCGAGACTTAGCGAGGCACCTTTGTGTGCCAAAAATAGGCAACAGGCACAGCCGCGCCCAAAAATAACTGCCCGAAGGCCGGGGCGCCAAGTTTGTCCAGCGGAAAAAGGCCACAAAAATGGGTGGGCTATAGCCTTGGGGGGTGGGGCTGGCCAACTTCGTCCGCCGGACTAGGAATGGCTCGAGACTTTGTGAGGCGCCTCCGTGAGCCAAAAATAGGCCGCAGGCACAGCCGCACCCAAAAATAACCGCCCGAAGGCCGGGGCGCCAAGTTCGTCCACCGGAAAAAGCCCACAAAATCGGGTGGGCTATTGCCTTGGGGGGTGGGGCTGGCCAACTTCGTCCGCCGGACTCGGAATGGCGCGAGAGTTTGCGAGGCGCCTCCGTGTTCCAAAAATTGGCTGCGGGCACAGCCGCGCCAAAAAATAACAGCCCGGTGGCCGGGGAGCCACGTTCGTCCAGCGGAAAAAGGCCACAAAAACAGGTGGGCTATAGCCTTGGGGGGTGGGGCTGGCCAACTTCGTCCGCCGGACACAGTATGGCGCGAGACTTTGCGAGGCGCCTCCGTGGGCCAAAAATAGGCCGCAGGCACAGCCGCACCCAAAAATAACCGCCCGAACGCCGGGGCGCCAAGTTCGTCCAGCGGAAAATTGCCACAAAAACGGGT
>NW_006262417.1:0-850 GCF_000493195.1 Citrus x clementina | reverse complement strand
AAGTGCCGCGAGACTTTTGCGAGGGTACCTCCGTGTGCCAAAAATAGGCCGCGGGCACAGCCGCGCCCAAAAATAACCGCCCGAAGGCCGGGGCGCCAAGTTCGTCCAGCGGAAAAAGGCCACAAAAACGGGTGGGCTATAGCCTTGGGGGGTGGGGCTGGCCAACTTGTCCGCCGACTCGAAAGGCGCGAGACTTGCGAGGCGCCTCCGTGTGCCCAAAAATAGGCCGCGGGCACAGCCGCGCTCTAAATAACCGCCCCGAAGGCCGGGGCGCCAAGTTCGTCCAGCGGAAAAAGGCCACCAAAAATGGGTGGGCTATAGCCTTTCGGGGTTGGGGCTGGCCAACTTCGTCCGCCGGACTCGGAATGGCGCGAGACTTTGCGAGGCGCCTCCGTTTGCTAAAAATAGGCCACGGTCACAGCTGCGCAAAAAAATAACCGCCCGAAGGCCGGGGCGCCAAGTTCGTCCAGCGGAAAAAGACCACAAAAACGGGTGGGCTATAGCCTTGGGGGGTGGGGCTGGCCCACTTCGTCCGCCAGACTCGGAATGGTGCGAGACTTAGCGAGGCACCTCCGTGTGCCAAAAATAGGCCACAGGCACAGCCGCGCCCAAAAATAACTGCCCGAAGGCCGGGGCGCAAGTTTGTCCAGCGGAAAAAGGCCACAAAAATGGGTGGGCTATAGCCTTGGGGGGTGGGGCTGGCCAACTTCGTCCGCCGGACTAGGAATGGCACGAGACTTTGCGAGGCGCCTCCGTGTGCCAAAAATAGGCCGCGGGCACAGCAGCACAAAAAAATAACTGCCCGAAAGCCGGGGCGCCAATTTCGTCCAGCGGAAAAAGGCCAAAAAAC
>NW_006262418.1:0-1256 GCF_000493195.1 Citrus x clementina | reverse complement strand
CAATTTTTATTTTTTTTTGTATATTTGCAAAGTCTAGATGGCTCGGGGCTAATTTCATCTCAAAGATTGTTTCTCCTCTTGTTTGGCTTTCATCATTGGCTCCTCATGTGAGCTAGCTTTTGACATTACTTTACCTTGTTCTTTATTTATTATAAATTTATTCACGCTTTTTTACATTATAATTTAAGGTCTCCGTTTACTTTTATTAAAAATTATGGTATACGAATTGTAATTGTTAGATTTAGCGCCCATGATGGGATGGATTAAGTTAACGTAAGTGATAAGATAAATAAGATAAAATTCGTATTTTATCTTAATCCTAATTACATAAAATGTAGCTTATCAAATAACTCTAGGAAATTGATTTGAATTAAACTAAACTTATTGTACTATATAAACACTACATGGGTGAGTGATAACCGGTACAATAACAATCATAAGAATCATAGTGACATCAAAAAGAGAGTGAGAGAGAGTGAGAGAAAAGGGCAAAAGGCAGTGGGTAATTGAGGGGATTTTCCGAACACGTGAATGCCTCCGATCATCAATGACATAAACTCGTGACTATTCGTCCATGAAAGAGATTTGCTCGTGAAGGTTCCTACCAATCAATTCATGTTCATTGTGATCTGTTCGTGTTAGTTCCTAACAATCTGCTCTTGGAGATTAGAGGGAGTTTATTCTTCACTGTTGTAAATTCGTGACAATTCATTTCCGCATCAACCAATAAGGTATGGATTTGGTTGAACAAAATAAGTTGCATGATTTATTTTAAAATCATCAGTAATATTGACTTGTTTACGTAATTGTCTTCGATATTAACAGTATTACTGGATTTTTTGTTGCGATTTTTGGCATATATATTTCTTATTGTGATTGTCTAATTAGTGTTGATTGTAACAGCGTGAAGATTTTAATTTTTTTTTCAAGACGCAGTTTTTGATAATGAATAAAACAAGGGATTAAGAGGGTTTTCTTAAAATTTTCAAATTAGGGCATATGATAATTTAAAAGAAATTGATTTCCCAACAGTAAAAGTATGATACTAATATTGTTAGCTAATTTTATGATCCAGTTTAACAATTTACTACACAAATCAAAAAGTTGTTAAGTATTACTTAAATATGTATGTTGTAATTTCATCTCAGAGCAGCAGTGCACATAAAGTGTTAACGAAATGCAATAAAAAAGTTGTTAAGTATTATTATATAGTAATTATACAACAAATTAGTCTTGATTTATTTTTTTTTGCCTAA
>NW_006262419.1:0-1270 GCF_000493195.1 Citrus x clementina | reverse complement strand
AGTATTGTATATTGTTGCAATATTGTTCACATTAATTTATTGCTTACCTATATTTGGAAGTTTTGAAAGCTAGATTGTGGTCAATTATATAATTCACTACAATGTGCTAACTTTTGCCTTAATTGAAACATTAAATATATTTAAATTATATTTTTATTTTTACTATAATAATTATAATATTAAAAATAAATTATATTATAATATTATTTTATTATATCATATTATATTTATATATTAATAATTAATATAAAATAATAATTAAATATAATTAATAATAAATTTAAATAATGAGAGTAGATCTAGAAATGATAGTAATAATTAGATAATTATGAAATATTTATAAATTTGTGGAATAAAAAAAAGATTTATTTTATATTTAACGGGTTGTGACTCTTATAAACGAGTATTGAATCATGTATTGTAATTGCCTAATATCAATAATAAAAGCCTTCTTAAAATTTCCTACTTCTTCCTTATTCATATCATTTAACAATTAAGCCAATAAATAAAATAATAATTATTATATTTTTTCTTGACATTTCAGAAAACAAGAGGGATTACAATGAAAATAACCAAAATAAATACATCCCTGCCGTTGCATTTATTTTTACCGTTCTTGCCTTCGATCCAATGATTAGATTATAAAAGGACAAAAGTAGTGGTATGTTGCAACTGTTGCAACATAGGCGGCCCCTTATCGGCATTGAAGCGTCCTCTACTAAAAATTTTTGGAATTGTGATTATTTTCTAAAAGTTTAAGGTTGTAAATATTTATTCTTTTAAAATAAAAAATTAAAATATTTATCATTATCTATATAGTAAACCAATCTTATATAGGCTGTCCATCTCGTAAAAGAATAAATAAATAATTTATTTATTTCAATTTCATCTATTATGAATAGAGATTTATCGTCCATTTTTTCTCTCCCTTCAAGTTTTCTTGTCAGCAAGACTGCAAATCCTTTATTATTAGGGATTAGCCTACACGTAAAGTAGCAGCTCTCTATTATTAGAGTGCTGATAAATGAACAGCAAGAAGGCAGAATATAATGTCTTTTAGCCCCTTCTATTTCTTCTAATTTTCTTTGTTCGAATTACTTCTAGACTTCGGCTATTAACCCCTTAACTACTTGAATTTTGGTTCCAGTAGTTGAGATTCCTTTATGTATTACTCTAGGTTGATTTTTAAGATACTATAATATAGTTACTAACTCGGGTCTACTAAGTCGTGAACAGAAAAAAGTAAATAATGCTAATGACTTACTATAAC
>NW_006262420.1:2697-3185 GCF_000493195.1 Citrus x clementina | reverse complement strand
GTCTCCGTGTGCCAAAATTAGGCCGCGGGCAAAGCCGCGCACAAAAATAACCGTCCGAAGGCCGGGGCGCCAAGTTCGTCCAGCGGAAAAAGGCCACAAAAACGGGTGGGCTATAGCCTTGGTGGGTGGGGCTGGCCAACTTCGTCCGCCGGACTCGGAATGCCGCGAGACTTTGCGAGGGGCCTCCGTGTGCCAAAAATAGGCCGCGGGCAAAGCCGCGCCCAAAAATAACGCCCCGAAGGCCGGGGCGCCAAGTTCGTCCAGCGCAAAAAGGCCACAAAAACGGGTGGGCTATAGCCTTGGGGGGTTGGGCTGGCCAACTTCGTCCGCCGGACTAGGAATGCCACGAGACTTTGCGAGGGGCCTCCGTGTGCCAAAACTAGGCCGCGGGCAAACCGGCGCCCAAAAATAACCCCCCGAAGGCTGGGGTGCCAAGTTCTTCCAGCGGAAAAAAGGCCACAAAAACGGGTGGGCTATAGCCTTGGGGG
>NW_006262420.1:0-787 GCF_000493195.1 Citrus x clementina | reverse complement strand
GGGTGGGCTATAGCCTTGGGGGGGGGGGCTGGCCCAACTTCGTCCGCAGGACTCGGAATGCTGCGAGACTTTGCGAGGGGCTCCGGTGCCAACATAGGCCGCAGGAAAACCGCGCCAAAAAACAACGGCCCGAAGGGTGGGGCGCCAAGTTCGTCCAGCTAAAAAGGCCACAAAAACGGGTGGGCTATAGCTTTGGGGGGTGGGGCGGGCCCACTTCGTCCGCCGGACTCGGAATGCCGCGAGACTTTGCGAGGAGCCTCCGTGTGCCAAAATTAGGCCGCGGGCAAAGCCGCGCACAAAAATAACCGTCCGAAGGCCGGGGCGCCAAGTTCGTCCAGCGGAAAAAGGCCACAAAAACAGGTGGGCTATAGCCTTGGTGGGTGGGGCTGGCCCACTTCGTCCGCCGGACTCGGAATGCCGCGAGACTTTGCGAGGGGCCTCCGTGTGCCAAAAATAGGCCACGGGCAAAGCCGCGCCCAAAAATAACCCCCCGAAGGCCGGGGCGCCAAGTTCGTCCAGCGCAAAAAGGCCACAAAAACGGGTGGGCTATAGCCTTGCGGGGTGGAGCTGGCCCACTTCGTCCGCCGGACTCGGAATGCCGCGAGACTTTGCGAGGGGCCTCCGTTTTCCAAAAGTAGGCCGAGGACAAAGCTGCGACCAAAAATAACCCCCGGTTGGTTGGGGTGCCAAAAAATCATTTTGAAAAAGGCCACAAAAGGTTTGTTTTTTTTTTCATTGGGGAAAAGGGAAAACCTATTTTGTCCGCTTTAATAAAAATTCCTTTAAG
>NW_006262421.1:0-1285 GCF_000493195.1 Citrus x clementina | reverse complement strand
AGCCTTGGTAGGGGGCGTGGGCGATGTTCGTCCGCCGGACTCGGAATGGGGCGATACTTTGCGAGGGGCCTCGAGGTGCCCACGGAAAGTCGCGGGCACAGCCGCATCCAAAAATAAGCGCCCGAAGGTCGTGGTGCCAAAACCCCCCAGCGGAAAAATAGCCAAAAAACGGGTGGGCTATAGCCTTGGTGGGGGGCGCGGGCGAAGTTCGTCCGCCGGACTCGGAATGGGGCGAGACTTTGCGAGGGGCCTCGGGGTGCCCGCGGCAAGTCGCGGGCACAGCCGCGCCCAAAAATAAGCGCCCGAAGGTCGTGGTGCCAAAACCCCCCAGCGGAAAAATGGCCAAAAAACGGGTGGGCTATAGCCTGGTGGGGGGGCGCGGGCGAAGTTCATCCGCCGGACTCGGAATGGGGCGAGACTTTGCGAGGGGCCTCGGGGTGCCAAAAATAAGCCGCGGGCAAAGCCGTGCCCAAAAATAAGCGCCCGAAGGTCGTGGTGCCAAAACCCCCCAGCGGAAAAATGGCCAAAAAACGGGTGGGGTATAGCCTTGGTTGGGGGCGCGGGCGAAGTTCGTCCGCCGGACTCGAAATGGGGCGAGACCTTGCGAGGGGCCTCGGGGTGCCCGCGGGAAGTCGTGGGCACAGCCGCGTCCAAAAATAAGCGCCCGAAGGTGGTGGTGCCAAAACCCCCGAGTGGAAAAATGGCCAAAAAACGGGTGGGGTATAGCCTTGGTGGGGGGCGCGGGCGAAGTTCGTCCGCCGGACTCGGAATGGGGCGAGACTTTGCGCAGGGCCTCGGGGCGCCAAAAATAAGCCGCGGGCAAAGCCGCGCCCAAAAATAAGCGCCCGAAGGTCGTGGTGCCAAAACCCCCCAGCGGAAAAATGGCCAAAAAACGGGTGGGCTATAGCCTTGGTGGGGGGCGCGGGCGAAGTTCGTCCGCCGGACTCGGAATGGGGCGAGACTTTGCGAGGGGCCTCGGGGTGCCCACGGGAAGTCGCGGGCACAGCCGCGTCCAAAAATAAGCACCCGAAGGTCGTGGTGCCAAAACCCCCCAGCGGAAAAATGGCCAAAAAACGGGTGGGCTATAGCCTTGGTGGGGGGCGCGGGCGAAGTTCGTCCGCCGGACTCGGAATGGGGCGAGACTTTGCGCAGGGCCTCGGGGCACCAAAAATAAGCCGCGGGCAAAGCCGCGCCCAAAAATAAGCGCCCGAAGGTCGTGGTGCCAAAACCCCCCAGCGGAAAAATGGCCAAAAAACGGGTGGGCTATAGCCTTGGTGGGGGGCGC
>NW_006262422.1:16500-17604 GCF_000493195.1 Citrus x clementina | reverse complement strand
GCCTCTGGGTGCCAAAAATATGCCGCGGGCAAAGCCGCGCCCAAAAATAACCGCCCGAAGGCCGGGGCGCCAAGTTCGTCCAGCGGAAAAAGGCCACAAAAACGGGTGGGCTATAGCCTTGGGGGGTGGGGCTGGCCAACTTCGTACGCCGGACTCGGAATGGCGCGAGACTTTGCGAGGCGCCTCCGTGTGATAAAAATAGACCGCGGGCAAAGCCGCGCCCAAAAATAACCGCCCGAAGGCCGGGGCGCCAAGTTCGTCCAGCGGAAAAAGGCCACAAAAACGGGTGGGCTATAGCCTTGGGGGGTGGGGCTGGCCAACTTCGTCCGCCGGACTCGGAATGCCGCGAGACTTTGCGAGGGGCCTCTGGGTGCCAAAAATATGCCGCGGGCAAAGCCGCGCCCAAAAATAACCGCCCGAAGGCCGGGGCGCCAAGTTCGTCCAGCGGAAAAAGGCCACAAAAACGGGTGGGCTATAGCCTTGGGGGGTGGGGCTGGCCAACTTCGACCGCCGGATTCGGAATGGTGCGAGACTTTGCGAGGCTCCTCCGTGTGCCAAAAATAGGCCGAGGGTGCAGCCGCGCCCAAAAATAACCACCCGAAGGCCGGGGCACCAAGTTCGTCCAGCGGAAAAAGCCCACAAAAACGGGTGGGCTATAGCCTTGGGGGGTGGGGCTGGCCGACTTCGTCCGCCCGACTCGGAATGCAGCGAGACTTTGTGAGGGGCCTCCGTGTGCCAAAAATAGGCCGCGGACAAAGCCGCGCCCAAAAATAACCGCCCGAAGGCCGGGGCGCCGAGTTCGCCCAGCAGAAAATGGCCACAAAAACGGGTGTGCTATAGCCTTGGGGGGTGGGGCTGGCCCACTTCGTCCGCCGGACTCGGAATGGCGCGAGACTTTGTGATGTGCCTCTGTGTGCCAAAAATAGGCCATGGGCACAGCCGCACCCAATAATAACGGCCCGAAGGCCGGAGCGCCCAGTTCGTCCAGCGGAAAAAGGCCACAAAAACGGGTGGGCTATAGCCTTGGGGGGTGGGGCTGGCCAACTTCGTCCGCCGGACTCGGAATGGCGCGAGACTTTGCGAGGAGTCTCCGTGTGCCAAAAA
>NW_006262422.1:15648-16400 GCF_000493195.1 Citrus x clementina | reverse complement strand
GCCTTGGGGGGTTGGGCTGGCCGACTTCGTCCGCCAGACTCGGAATGCCGCGAGACTCTGCGAGGGGCCTCCGGGTGACGAAAATATGCCGCGGGCAAAGCCGCGCCCTAAAATAACCGCCCGAAGGCCGGGGCGCCAAGTTCGTCCAGCGGAAAAAGACCACAAAAACGGATAGGCTATAGCCTTGGGGGGTGGGGCTGGCCAACTTCGTCCGCCGGACTCGGAATGCCGCGAGACTTTGCGAGGGGCCTCCGTGTGCCAAATATAGGCTGCGGACAAAGCCGCGCCCAAAAATAACCGCACGAAGGCCGCGGCGCCGAGTTCGTCCAGCGGAAAAAGGCGAAAAAAACGGGTGGGCTATAGCCTTGGGGGGTGGGGCTGGCCAACTTCGTCCGCCGGACTCGGAATGCCGCGAGACTTTGCGAGGGGCCTCTGGGTGCCAAAAATAAGCCGCGGGCGAAGCCGCGCCCAAAAATAACCGCCCGAAGGCCGGGACGCCAAGTTCGTCCAGCGGAAAAAGGCCACAAAAACGGGTGGGCTGTAGCCTTGGGGGGTGGGGCTGGCCCAGTTCGTCCGCCGGACTCGGAATGCCGCGTGACTTTGCGAGGAGCCTCCGGGTGCCAAAAATATGCCGCGGGCAAAGCCGCGCCCAAAAATAACCGCCCGAAGGCCGGGGCGCCAAGTTCGTCCAGCGGAAAAAGGCCACAAAAACGGGTGGGCTATAGCCTTGGGGGGTGGGGCTGGCCAAATTC
>NW_006262422.1:13677-15548 GCF_000493195.1 Citrus x clementina | reverse complement strand
CCTCCGTGTGCCAAAAAATAGCCCGCGGGCACAGCCGCGCCCAAAAATAACCGCCCGAAGGCCGGGGTCGCCAAGTTCGTCCAGCGGAAAAAGGCCACAAAAACGGGTGGGCTATAGCCTTGGGGGGTGGGGCTGGCCAAATTCGTCCGCAGCACTCGGAATGGCGCGAGACATTGCGAGGCACCTCCATGTGCCAAAATAGGCCGTGGGCACAACCGCGCCCAAAAATAACTGCCCGAAGGCCGGGGCGCCAAGTTCGCCCAGCGGAAAAAGGCCACAAAAACGGGTGGGCTATAGCCTTGGGGGGTGCGGCTGGCCAACTTCGACCGCCGGACTCGGAATGGTACGAGACTTTGCGAGCCTCCTCCGTGTGCCAAAATAGGCCGAGGGTGCAGCCGCGCCCAAAAATAACCACCCGAAGGCCGGGGCGCCAAGTTCGTCCATCGGAAAAAGCCCACAAAAACGGGTGGGCTATAGCCTTGGGGGGTGGGGCCGGCCAACTTCGTCCGCCGGACTCGGAATGGTGCGAGACTTTGTGAGGTGCCTCCGTTTGCCAAAAATATGCCGCGGGCACAGCCAAATAACCGCCCGAGGGCCGGGGCACCAAGTTCGTCCAGCGGAAAAAGGCCACAAAAACGGGTGGGCTATAGCCTTGGGGGGTGGGGCTGGCCGACTTCGTCCGCCGGACTCGGAATTCCGCGAGACTTTACGAGGGGAATCCGTGTGCCAAAAATAGGCCGCGGGCAGAGCCGCGCCCAAAAATAACTGCCCGAAGGCCGGGGCGCCAAGTTCGTCCAGCGGAAAAAGGCCACAAAAACGGGTGGGCTATAGCCTTGGGTGGTGGGGCTCGCCAACTTCGTCCGCCGGACTCGGAATGCCGCCAGACTTTGTGAGGGGCCTCCGTGCGCGAAAAATAGGCCACAGGCAAAGCCGCGCCCAAAAATAACCCCCCAAAGGCCGGGGCGCCAAGTTCGTCCAGCTGAAAAATGCCACAAAAACGGGTGGGCTATATCCTTGGGGGGTGACTCGGAATGCCATGAGACTTGGCGAGGGGCCTCAGTGTGCCAAAAATAGGCCGCGGGCAAATCCGCGCCCAAAAATAACCGCCCTAAGGCCGGGGCGCCAAGTTCGTCCAGCGGAAAAAGGCCACAAAAACGGGTGGGCTATAGCCTTGGGGGTTGGGGTTGGCCAACTTCGTCTGCTGGACTCGGAATGCCGTGAGACTTTGCGAGGGGCCTCCGTGTGCCACAAATAGGCCGCAGACAAAGCCGCGCCCAAAAATAATCGCCCGAAGGCCAGGGCGCCAAATTCGTCCAGCGGAAAAAGGCCACAAAAACGGGTGGGCTATAGCCTTGGGGGGTGGGGCGGGCCAACTTCGTTCGCCGGACTCGGAATGCCGCGAGACTGCGCGAGGGGCCTCCGTGTACGAAGAATAGGCCGCGGGCAAAGCCGCGCCCAAAAATAACAGCCCGAAGGCTGGGGCGCCAAGTTCGTCTAGCGGAAAAAGTCCACAAAAACGGGAGGGCTATAGCCTTGGGGTGTGGGGCTGGCCTACTTCGTCCGCCGCACTCGGAATTCTGCGAGACTTTGGGCGGGGCCTCCGTGTGCCAAAAATATGCCGCGGGCAAAGCCGCGCCCAAAAATAACCGCCCGAAGGCCGGGGCACCAAGTTCGTCCAGCGGAAAAAGGCCACAAAAACGGGTGGGCTATAGCCTTGGGGGGTGGGGCTGGCCGACTTCGTCCGCCGGACTCGGAATTCCGCGAGACTTTACGAGGGGCATCCGTGTGCCAAAAATAGGCCGCGGGCAGAGCCGCGCCCAAAAATAACTGCCCGAAGGCCGGGGCGCCAAGTTCGTCCAGCGGAAAAAGGC
>NW_006262422.1:10699-13577 GCF_000493195.1 Citrus x clementina | reverse complement strand
TCCGTGCGGGAAAAATAGGCCACAGGCAAAGCCGCGCCCAAAAATAACCCCCCAAAGGCCGGGGCGCCAAGTTCGTCCAGCTGAAAAATGCCACAAAAACGGGTGGGCTATATCCTTGGGGGGTGACTCGGAATGCCATGAGACTTGGCGAGGGGCCTCAGTGTGCCAAAAATAGGCCGCGGGCAAATCCGCGCCCAAAAATAACCGCCCTAAGGCCGGGGCGCCAAGTTCGTCCAGCGGAAAAAGGCCACAAAAACGGGTGGGCTATAGCCTTGGGGGTTGGGGTTGGCCAACTTCGTCTGCTGGACTCGGAATGCCGTGAGACTTTGCGAGGGGCCTCCGTGTGCCACAAATAGGCCGCAGACAAAGCCGCGCCCAAAAATAATCGCCCGAAGGCCAGGGCGCCAAATTCGTCCAGCGGAAAAAGGCCACAAAAACGGGTGGGCTATAGCCTTGGGGTGTGGGGCTGGCCTACTTCGTCCGCCGCACTCGGAATTCTGCGAGACTTTGGGAGGGGCCTCCGTGTGCCAAAAATATGCCGCGGGCAAAGCCGCGCCCAAAAATAACCGCCCGAAGGCCGGGGCGCCAAGTTCGTCCAGCGGAAAAAGCCCACAAAAACGGGTGGGCTATAGCCTTGGGGGGTGGGGCTGGCCGACTTCGTCCGCCCGACTCGGAATGCCGCGAGACTTTGTGAGGGGCCTCCGTGTGCCAAAAATAGGCCGCGGACAAAGCCGCGCCCAAAAATAACCGCCCGAAGGCCGGGGCGCCAAGTTCGTCCAGCGGAAAAAGGCCACAAAAACGGGTGAGCTATAGCCTTGGGGGATCGGGCTGGCCAACTTCGTCCGCCGGACTCGGAATGGCGCGAGACTTTGCGAGGGGCCTCCGTATGCCAAAAATAGGCTGCGGTCAAAGCCGTGCCCAAAAATAACCGCCCGAAGGCCGGGGCGACAAGTTCGTCCAGCGGAAAAAGGCCACAAAAACGGGTGGGCTATAGCCTTGGGGGGTGGGCCTGGCCAACTTCGTCCGCCGGACTCGGAATGGCGCGAGACTTTCCAAGGCACCTCCGTGCGCCAAAATTTGGCTGCGGGCACAGCCGCGACCAAAAATAACCGGCCGAAGGCCGGGGCGCCAAGTTCGTCCAGCGGAAAAAGCCCACAAAAACGGGTGGGCTATAGCCTTGGGGGGTGGGGCTGGCCAACTTCATCCGCCGGACTAGGAATGGCGCGAGACTTTGTGAGGTGCGTCCGTGTGCCAAAAATAGGCCGCGGACACAGCCGCGCCCAAAAATAACCGCCCGAAGGCCGGGACGCCGAGTTCGTCCAACGGAAAAAGGCCATAAAAACGGGTGGGCTATAGCCTTGGGGGGTGGGCCTGGCCAACTTCGTCCGCCGGACTCGGAATGGCGCGAGACTTTGCGAGGCGCCTCCGTGTGCCAAAAATTGGCTACGGGCACAGCTGCGATCAAAAATAACCGGCCGAAGGCCGGGGCGCCAAGTTCGTCCAGCGGAAAAAGCCCACAAAAACGGGTGGGCTATAGCCTTGGGGGGTGGGGCTGGCCAACTTCATCCGCCGGACTAGGAATGGCGCGAGACTTTGTGAGACGCCTCCGTGTGCCAGAAATAGGCCGCGGACACAGCAGCGCCCAAAAATAACCGCCCGAAGGCCGGGGCGCCAAGTTCGTCCAACGGAAAAAGGCCACAAAAACGGGTGGGCTATATCCTTGGGTGGTGGGGCTGGCCCACTTCGTCCGCCAGACTCGGAATGGCGCAAGACTTTGCGAGGCGCCTCCGTGTGCCAAAAATTGGCCGCGGGCACAGCCGCGCCCAAAAATAACTGCCCGAAGGCCGGGGCGCCAAGTTCGTCCAGCGGAAAAAGGCCACAAAAACGGGTGGGCTATAGCCTTGGGGGGTGGGGCTGGCCGACTTCCTCCGCCGGACTCGGAATGGCGCAAGACTTTGCGAGGTGCCTCCGTGTGCCAAAAATAGGCCGCGGGCACAGCCGTACCCAAAAATAACCGCCCAAAGGCCGGGGCGCCAAGTTCGTCCAGCGGAAAAAGCCCACAAAAACGGGTGGGCTATAGCTTTGGGGGGTGGGGCTGGCCCACTTCGTCCGCCGGACTCGGAATGGCGTGGCCTTTACGAGGCGCCTCCGTGTGCCAAAAATAGGCCGCGGGCACAGCCGCGCCCAAAAATAACCGCCCGAAGGCCGGGGCGCCATGTTCGTCCTGCGGAAAAAGCCCACAAAAACGGGTGGGCTATAGCATTGGGGGGTGGGTCTGGCCAACTTCGTCTGCCGGACTCGGAATGGCACGGCCTTTGCGAGGTGCCTCCGTGTGCCAAAAATAGCCCGCGGGCACAGCCGCACCCAAAAATAACCGCCCGAAGGCCGGGGCGCCAAGTTCGTACAGCGGAAAAAGGCCACAAAAACGGGTGGGCTATAGCCTTGGGGGGTGGGGCTTGCCAACTTCGTCCGCCGGACTCAGAATGGTGCGAGACTTTGTGAGGTGCCTCCGTGTGCCAAAACTAAGCCGCGGGCACAGCCGCGCCCAAAAATAACCGCCCGAACGCCAGGGCGCCAAGTTCGTCCAGCGGAAAAAGGCCACAAAAACGGGTGCGCTATAGCCTTGGGGGGTGGAGCTGGCCCACTTCGTCCACCGGACTCGGAATGGTGCGAGACTTTGCGAGGCACCTCCATGTGCCAAAAATAGGCCGCGGGCACAGCCGCGCCCAAAAATAACCACCCGAAGGCCGGGGCGCCAAGTTCGTCCAGCGCAAAAAGGCCACAAAAACGGGTGGGCTATAGCCTTGGGGGGTGGGCCTGGCCAACTTCGTCCGCCGGACTCGGAATGGCGCGAGACTTTGCGAGGCGCCTCCGTGTG
>NW_006262422.1:9006-10478 GCF_000493195.1 Citrus x clementina | reverse complement strand
GCCCGAAGGCCGGGGCGCCAAGTTCGTACAGCGGAAAAAGGCCACAAAAACGGGTGGGCTATAGCCTTGGGGGGTGGGGCTGGCCAACTTCGTCCGCCGGACTCGGAATGGTGCGAGACTTTGTGAGGTGCCTCCGTGTGCCAAAAATAACCGCCCGAAGGCCAGGGCGCCAAGTTCGTCCAGCGGAAAAAGGCCACAAAAACGGGTGGGCTATAGCCTTGGGGGGTGGAGCTGGCCCACTTCGTCCACCGGACTCGGAATGGCACGAGACTTTGCGAGGCACCTTCGTGTGCCAAAAATAGGCCGCGGGCACAGCCGCGCCCAAAAATAACCACCCGAAGGCCGGGGCGCCAAGTTCGTCCAGCGCAAAAAGGCCACAAAAACGGGTGGGCTATAGCCTTGGGGGGTGGGGCTGGCCAACTTCATCCGCCGGACTAGGAATGGCGCGAGACTTTGTGAGGTGCCTCCATGTGCCAAAAATAGGCCGCGGACACAGCCGCGTCCAAAAATAACTGCCCGAAGGCCGGGGCGCCAAGTTCGTCCAACGGAAAAAGGCCACAAAAACGGGTGGGCTATATCCTTGGGTGGTGGGGCTGGCCAACTTCGTCCGCCGGACTCGGAATGGGGCGAGACTTTGCGAGGCGCCTCCGTGTACCAAAAATAGGCAGCGGCCACAGCCGCGCCCAAAAATAACCGCCCGAAGGTCGGGGCGCCACGTTCGTCCAGCGGAAAAAGCCAGTAAAAACGGGTGGGCTATAGCCTTGGGGGGTGGGGCTAGCCCACTTCGTCCGCCGGAGTCGGAATGGCACGGCCTTTACGAGGCGCCTCCGTGTGCGAAAAATAGGCCGCGGGCACAGCCGCGCCCAAAAATAACCGCCCGAAGGCCGGGGCGTCACGTTCGTCCAACGGAAAAAGCCCACAAAAACGGGTGGGCTATAGCCTTGGGGGGTGGGGCTGGCGAACTTCGTCCGCCGGACTGGGAATGGCCCGGCCTTTGCGAGGCGCCTCCGTGTGTCAAAAATAGGCCGCGGGCACAGCCGCGCCCAAAAATAACCGCCCGAAGGCCGGGACGCCGAGTTCGTCCAGCGGAAAAAGGCCACAAAAACGGGTGAGCTATAGCCTTGGGGGGTGGGGCTGGCCAACTTCGTCCGGCGGACTCGGAACGGAGCGAGACTTTGCGAGGGGCCTTCGTATGCCAAAAATAGGCCGCGGGCAAAGCCGCGCCCAAAAATAACCGCCCGAAGGCCGGGGCGACAAGTTCGTCCAGCGGAAAAAGGCCACAAAAACGGGTGGCCTATAGCCTTGGGGGGTGGGCCTGGCCAACTTCGTCCGCCGGACTCGGAATGGCGCGAGACTTTTCGAGGCGCCTCCGTGTGCCAAAATTTGGCTGCGGGCACAGCCGCGACCAAAAATAACCGGCCGAAGGCAGGGGCGCCAAGTTCGTCCAGCGGAAAAAGGCCACAAAAACGGGT
>NW_006262422.1:8269-8636 GCF_000493195.1 Citrus x clementina | reverse complement strand
CAAAAACGGGTGGGCAATAGCTTTGGGGGGTGGGGCTGGCCCACTTCGTCCGCCGGACTTGGAATGGCACGGCCTTTGCGAGGTGCCTCCGTGTGCGAAAAATAGGCCGCGGGCACAGCCGTCCCAAAAATAACCGACCGAAGGCCGGGGCGCCATGTTCGTCCTGCGGAAAAAACCCACAAAAACGGATAGGATATAGCCTTGGGGGGTGGGGCTGGCCCACTTCGTCCGCCGGACTCGGAATGGCACGGCCTTTGCGAGGCGACTCCGTGTGCCAAAAATAGGCCGCGGGCACAGCCGCGCCCAAAAATAACCGCCCGAAGGCCGGGGCGCCACGTTCGTCCAGCGGAAAAAGCCCACAAAAACG
>NW_006262422.1:7173-7692 GCF_000493195.1 Citrus x clementina | reverse complement strand
ACTTCATCCGCCCGGACTAGAAATGGCGCGAGACTTTGTGAGATGCCTCCGTGTGCCAAAAATAGGCCGCGGACACAGCAGCGCCCAAAAATAACCGCCCGAAGGCCGGGGCGCCAAGTTCGTCCAACGGAAAAAGGCCACAAAAACGGGTGGGCTATATCCTTGGGTGGTGGGGCTGGCCGACTTCCTCCGCCGGACTCGGAATGGCGCAAGACTTTGCGAGGCGCCTCCGTGTGCCAAAAATAGGCCGCGGGCACAGCCGCACCCAAAAATAACCGCCCAAAGGCCGGGGCGCCAAGTTCGTCCAGCGGAAAAAGCCCACAAAAATGGGTGGGCTATAGCTTTGGGGGGTGGGGCTGGCCCACTTCGTCCGCCGGACTCGGAATGGCACGGCCTTTGCGAGGCGCCTCCGTGTGCCAAAAATAACCCGCGGGCACAGCCGCGCCCAAAAATAACCGCCCGAAGGCCTGGGCCCGAAGTTCGTTCAGCGGAAAAAGCCCACAAAAACGGCTGGGCTAT
>NW_006262422.1:5269-5770 GCF_000493195.1 Citrus x clementina | reverse complement strand
GTTCGTCCTGTGGAAAAAGCCCACAAAAACGGGTGGGCTATAGCCTTGGGGGGTGGGTCTGGCCAACTTCGTCCGCCGGACTCGGAATGGCACGGCCTTTGCGAGGTGCCTCCGTGTGCCAAAAATAGGCCGCGGGTACAGCCGCGCCCAAAAATAACCGCCCGAAGGCCAGGGCGCCAAGTTCGTCCAGCGGAAAAAGGCCACAAAAACGGGTGGGCTATAGCCTTGGGGGGTGGAGCTGGCCCACTTCGTCCACCGGACTCGGAATGGCACGAGACTTTGCGAGGCGCCTCCGTGTGCCAAAAATAGGCCGCGGGCACAGCCGCGCCCAAAAATAACCACCCGAAGGCCGGGGCGCCAAGTTCGTCCAGCGCAAAAAGGCCACAAAAACGGGTGGGCTATAGCCTTGGGGGGTGGGGCTGGCCAACTTCATCCGCCGGACTCGGAATGGCGCGAGACTTTGTGAGGTGCCTCCCTGTACCAAAAATAGGCTGCGGGCAC
>NW_006262422.1:0-5052 GCF_000493195.1 Citrus x clementina | reverse complement strand
TCAGTTCGTCCACGGAAAAGCCCACAAAAACGGGTGGGCTATAGCCTTGGGGGGTGGGGCTGGCGAACTTCGTCCGCCGGACTCGGAATGGTACGGCCTTTGCGAGGTGCCTCCGTGTGCCAAAAATAGGCCGCGGGCACAGACGCGCCCAAAAATAACCACCCGAAGGCCGGGACGCCGAGTTCGTCCAGCGGAAAAAGGCCACAAAAACGGGTGAGCTATAGCCTTGGGGGGTGGAGCTGGCCAACTTCGTCCGGCGGACTCGGAACGGCGCGAGACTTTGCGAGGGGCCTTCGTATGCCAAAAATAGGCCGCGGGCAAAGCCGCGCCCAAAAATAACTGCCCGAAGGCCGGGGCGACAAGTTCGTCCAGCGGAAAAAGGCCACAAAAACGGGTGGGCTATAGCCTTGGGGGGTGGGGCTGGCCGACTTCCTCCGCCGGACCCGGAATGGCGCAAGACTTTAAGAGGCGCCTCTGTGTGCCAAAAATAGGCGGCGGGCACAGCCGCACCCAAAAATAACCGCCCAAAGGCCGGGGTGCCAAGTTCGTCCAGCGGAAAAAGCCCACAAAAACGGGTGGGCTATAGCTTTGGGGGGTGGGGCTGGCCCACTTCGTCCGCCGGACTCGGAATGGCACGGCCTTTGCGAGGCGCCTCCGTGTGCCAAAAATAGGCCGCGGGCACAGCCGCGCCCAAAAATAACCGCCCGAAGGCCAGGGCCCGAAGTTCGTTCAGCGGAAAAAGCCCACAAAAACGGCTGGGCTATAGCCTTGGAGGGAGGGGCTGGCCGACTTCGTCCGCCAGACTCGGAATGGCGCAGGACTTTGCGAGGCGCCTCCGTGTGCCAAAAATTGGCGCGGGCACAGCCGCGCCCAAAATAACTGCCCGAAAGCCGGGGCGCCAGTTCGTCCAGCGGAAAATGGCCACAAAAACGGGTGTGCCATAGCCTTGGGGGGTGGGGCTGGCCCACTTCGTCCGCCGGACTCGGAATGGCGCGAGAATTTGTGAGGTGCCTCTGTGTGCCAAAAATAGGCCACGGGCACAGCCGCGCCCAATAATAACGGCCCGAAGGCCGGAGTGCCAAGTTCGTCCAGCGGAAAAAGGCCACAAAAACGGGTGGGCTATAGCCTTGGGGGGTGGGGCTGGCCAACTTCGTCTGCTGGACTCGGAATGGCGCGAGACTTTGCGAGGAGCCTCCGTGTGCCAAAAATAGGCCGCGGGCACAGCCATGCCTAAAAATAACCGCCCGAAGGCCGGAACACCGAGTTCGTCCAGCGGAAAAAGGCCACAAAAACGGGTGGGCTATAGCCTTGGGGGGTGGGGCTGGCCAACTTCGTCCACCGGACTCGGAATGGCGCGAGACTTTGCGAGGCGCCTCCGTGTGCCAAAAATAGGCCGCGGGCACAGACCCGCCCAAAAATAACCGCCCGAAGGCCGGGGGCGCCCAGTTCGTACAGCGGAAAAAGGCCACAAAAACGGGTGGGCTATAGCCTTGGGGGGTGGGGCTGGCCAATTTTGTCCGCCGGACTCGGAATGGTGCGAGACTTTGTGAGGTGTCTCCGTGTGCCAAAAATAAGCCGCGGGCACAGCCGCGCCCAAAAATAACTGCCCGAAGTCCAGGGCGCCAAGTTCGTCCAGCGGAAAAAGGCCACAAAAACGGGTGGGCTATAGCCTTGGGGGGTGGGGCTGGCCAACTTCGTCCACCGGACTCGGAATGCCGCGAGACTTTGCGAGGGGCCTCCATTTGCCAAAAATAAGCCGCAGGCACAGCCGCACCCAAAAATAACCGCCCAAAGGCCGGGGCGCCAAGTTCGTCCAGCGGAAAAAGGCCACAAAAACGGGTGGGCTATAGCCTTGGGGGGTGGGGCTGGCAGACTTCGTCCGCCGGACTCGGAATGCCGCGAGACTTTGTGAGGGGCCTCCGTGTGCGAAAAATAGGATGCGGGCAAAGCCGCGCCCAAAAATAACCGCCCGAAGGCCGGGGCGCCGAGTTCGCCCAGCAGAAAATGGCCACAAAAACGGGTGTGCCATAGCCTTGGGGGGTGGGGCTGGCCCACTTCGTCCGCCGGACTCGGAATGGTGCGAGAATTTGTGAGGTGCCTCTGTGTGCCAAAAATAGGCCACGGGCACAGCCGCGCCCAATAATAACGGCCCGAAGGCCGGAGTGCCAAGTTCGTCCAGCGGAAAAAGGCCACAAAAACGGGTGGGCTATAGCCTTGGGGGGTGGGGCTGGCCAACTTCGTCTGCTGGACTCGGAATGGCGCGAGACTTTGCGAGGAGCCTCCGTGTGCCAAAAATAGGCCGCGGGCACAGCCATGCCTAAAAATAACCGCCCGAAGGCCGGGACACCGAGTTCGTCCAGCGGAAAAAGGCCACAAAAACGGGTGGGCTATAGCCTTGGGGGGTGGGGCTGGCCAACTTCGTCCACCGGACTCGGAATGGCGCGAGACATTGCGAGGCGCCTCCGTGTGCCAAAAATAGGCCGCGGGCACAGACGCGCCCAAAAATAACCACCCGAAGGCCGGGACGCCGAGTTCGTCCAGCGGAAAAAGGCCACAAAAACGGGTGAGCTATAGCCTCGGGGGGTGGGGCTGGCCAACTTCGTCCGCCGGACTCGGAATTCCGCGAGACTTTGCGAGGAGCCTCCATGTGCCAAAAATAGGCCGCGGGCACAGCCGTGCCCAAAAATAACTGCCCGAAGGCCGGGGCGCCGAGTTCGTCCAGCGGAAAAAGGCCACAAAAACGGGTGGGCTATAGCCTTGCGGGGTGGGCTGGCCAACTTCGTCCGCCGGACTCGGAATGGCACGAGACTATGCGAGGCGCCTCCGTGTGCCAAAAATAGGCTGCGGGCAAAGCCGCACCCAAAAATAACCGCCCGAAGGCCGGGCCGCCAAGTTCGTCCAGTGGAAAAAGGCCACAAAAACGGGTGGGCTATAGCCTTGTGGGGTGGGGCTGGCCAACTTCGTCCGCCAGACTCGGAATGCCGCGAGACTTTGCGAGGTGCCTCCGTGTGCCAAAAATAGGCCGCGGGCAAAGCCGCGCCCAAAAATAACCGCCCGAAGGCCGGGGCGCCAAGTTCGTCCAGCTGAAAAAGCCCACAAAAACGGCTGGGCTATAGCCTTGGGGGGTGGGGCTGGCCAACTTCGTCCGCCGGACTCGGAATGCCGCGAAACTTTACGAGGGGCCTCCGTGTGACAAAAATAGGCTGAGGACACAGCCGCGCCCAAAAATAACCACCCGAAGGCCGGGGCGCCAAGTTCGTCCAGCGCAAAAAGGCCACAAAAACGGGTGGGCTATAGCCTTGGGGGGTGGGGCTGGCCCACTTCGTCCGCCGGAGTCGGAATGGCGCGAGACTTTGCGAGGAACCTCGGTGTGCCAAAAATAGGCCGCGAACACAGACGCGCCCAAAAATAACCGCCCGAAGGCCACAAAAACGGGTGGGCTATAGCCTTAGGGGGTGGGGCTGGCCAATTTTCTCCCGCCGGACTCGGAATGGCGCGAGACTTTGCCAGGCGCCTCCGTGTGACAAAAATAGTCCGCGGGCACAGCCGCGCCCAAAAATAACCGCCCGAAGGCCGTGGTGCAAAGTTCGTCCAGCGGAAAAGGGTCACAAAAACGGGTGGGCTATAGCCTTGGGGGGTGGGGCTGGGCAACTTCGTCCGCCGGACTCGGAATGGCGCAAGACTTTTCGAGGCACCTCGATGTGCCAAAAATAGGCCGCGGGCACAGCTGCACCCTAAAATAAATGCCCGAAGGCTGGGGCGCCAAGCTCGTCCAGCGGAAAAAGGCCACAAAAACGGGTGGGCTATAGCCTTCGGGGGTGGGGAGCGCCAACTTCGTCCGCCGGACTCGTAATGGCTCGAGACTTTACGAGGTGCCTCCGTGTCCCAAAAATAGGTTGCGGACACAGCCGCGCCCAAAATTAACCGCCGGAAGGCCGGAGCGCCAAGTTCATCCAGCGGAAAAAGGCCACAAAAACGAGTGGGCTATAGCCTTGAGGGGTGGGGCCGGCCCACTTCGTCCGCCGGACTCGGAATGGCGCGAGACTTTGCGAGGGTCCTCCGTGTGCAAAAAATAGGCCGCGGGCAGAGCCGCGCCCAAAAATAACCGCCCGAAGGCCGGGGCGCCAAGTTCGTGCAGCAGAAAAAGGCCACAAAAACGGGTGGGCTATAGCCTTGGGGGGCGGGGCTGGCCAACTTCGTCCGCCGGACTCGGAATGCCGCGAGACTTTGCGAGGGGCCTCCGTGTGCCAAAAATAGGCTGCGGTCACAGCCGCGCCCAAAATTAACCGCCGGAAGGCCGGGGCGCCAAGTTCATCCAGCGGAAAAAGGCGACAAAAATGGGTGGGCTATAGCCTTGAGGGGTGGGGCCGGCCCACTTCGTCCGCCGGATCCGGAATGGCGCGAGACTTTGCGAGGGGCTTCCGTGTGCAAAAAATATGCCGCGGGCAGAGCCGCGCCCAAAAATAACCGCCCGAAGGCCGGGGCGCCAAGTTCGTGCAGCGGAAAGAGGCCACAAAAACGGGTGGGCTATAGCCTTGGTGGGCGCGGCTGGCCAATTTCGTCCGCCGGTCTCGGAATGCCGCGAGACTTTGGGAGGGGCCTCCGTGTTCCAACAATAGGCCGCGGGCAGAGCCGCGCCCAAAAATAACCGCCAGAAGGCCACAAAAACGGGTGGGCTATAGCCTTGGGGGGTGGGGCTGGCCAACTTCGTCCGCCGGACTCGGAATGGCGCGAGACTTTGCCAGGCGCCTCCGTGTGACAAAAATAGGCCGCGGGCACAGCCGTACCCTAAAATAAACGCCCGAAGGCTGGGGCGCCAAGCTCGTCCAGCGGAAAAAGGCCACAAAAACGGGTGGGCTATAGCCTTCGGGGGTGGGGCGCGCCAACTTCGTCCGCCGGACTCGTAATGGCTCAAGACTTTGCGAGGCGCCTCCGTGTGCCAAAAATAGGCTGCGGGCAAAGCCGCGCCCAAAATTAACCGCCGGAAGGCCGGGGCGCCAAGTTCATCCAGCGGAAAAAGGCCACAAAAACGGGTGGGCTATAGCCTTGAGG
>NW_006262423.1:1344-1887 GCF_000493195.1 Citrus x clementina | reverse complement strand
TAACCGCCCGAAGGCCGGGGCGCCAAGTTCGACCAGCGGAAAAAGGCCACAAAAACGGGTGGGATATAGCCTTTGGGGGTGGGGCTGGCCAACTTCGTCCGCTGGACTCGGAATGGCGCGAGACTTTGCGAGGCACCTCCGTGTGCCAAAAATAGGCCGTGGGCACAGCTGCGCCCTAAAATAACCCCCCGAGGGCCGGGGCGCCAAGTTCGTCCAGCGGAAAAAGGCCACAAAAACGGGTGGGCTATAGCCTTGGGTGGTGGGGCTGGCCAACTTCGTCCGCCGGACTCGGAATGGCGCGAGACTTTGCGAGGAGCCTCCTTGTGCTAAAAATAGGCCGCGGACACAGCCGCGCCCAAAAATAACCGCCCGAAGGCCGGGGTGCTAAGTTCGTCCAGCGGAAAATTGCCACAAAAACGGGTGGGCTATAGCCTTGGGGGGTGGGGCTTGCCAACTTCGTCCGCCGGACTCGGAATGGCGCGAGACTTTGTGAGGCGCCTCCGTCTGCCAAAAATAGGCCGCGGGCACAGCCGCGCCCAAAAA
>NW_006262423.1:0-769 GCF_000493195.1 Citrus x clementina | reverse complement strand
TCGTCCAGCGAAAGGCCACAAAACGGGTGGGCTTAGCTTGGGGTGTGGGGCTGGCCAACTCGTCCGCCGACTCGGAATGCCGCGAGACTTTGCGAGGGGCTCGTGTGCCACAATAGGCCGCGGGCAAGCCGCGCCCAAAAATAACCGCCCGAAGGCCGGGGCGCCAAGTTCGTCCAGCGGAAAAAGGCCACAAAAACGGGTGGGCTATCGCCTTGGGGGGTGGGGCAGGCCATCTTCGTCCGCAGGACTCGGAATGGCGCGATACTTTGCGAGGTACCTCCGTGTGCCAAAGATAGGCCGCGGGCACAGCCGCGTCCAAAAATAACCGCCCGAAGGCCGGGGCGCCAAGTTCGTCCAGCGGGAAAAGGCCACAAAAACGGGTGGGCTATTTCCTTGGGGGGTGGGGCTGGGCAACTTCGTCCGCCGGACTCGGAATGCTGCGAGACTTTTCGAGGGGCCTCCATGTGCCTTAAATAGGCCACGGGCAAAGCCGCGCCGGAAAATAACCGCCCGAAGGCTGGGGCGCCAAGTTCGTCCAGCGGAAAAAGGCCACAAAAACGGGTGGCCTATTTCCTTGGGGGGTGGGGCTGGCCAACTTCATCCGCCGGACTCGGAATGCCGCGAGACTTTGCGAGGGGCCTCCGTGTGCCAAAAATAACCGCCCGAAGGCTGGGGCGCCAAGTTCGTCCAGCGGAAAAAGGCCACAAAAAAGGGTGGGCTATTGCCTTGGGGGGTGGGGCTGACCAACTTGTCCGCCGGACTCGAACGA
>NW_006262424.1:1772-2433 GCF_000493195.1 Citrus x clementina | reverse complement strand
CGAAGGCCGGGGCGCCAAGTTCGTCCAGCGGAAAAAGGCCACAAAAGCGGGTGGGCTATAGCCTTGGGGGGTGGGGCTGGCCAACTTCGTCTGCCAGACTCGGAATGCCGTGAGACTTTACGAGGGGCCTCCATGTGCCAAAAATAGGCCGCGGGCAAAGCCGTGCCCAAAAATAACCGCCCGAAGGCCGGGGCGCCAAGTTCGTCCAGCGGAAAAAGGCCACAAAAACGGGTGGGCTATAGCCTTGGGGGGTGGGGCCGGCCCACTACGTCCGCCGGATTCGGAATGCCGCGAGACTTTGTGAGGGGCCTTCGTGTGCCAAAAATAGGCCGCGGCCAAAGCCGCGACCAAAATTAACTGCCCGAAGGTCAGGGCGCCAAGTTCGTCCAGCGGAAAATGGCCACAAAAACGGGTGGGCTATAGCCTTGGGGGGTGGGGCCGGCCCACTTCGTCCGCCGGAGTCGGATTGCGGCGAGACTTTGCGAGGGGCCTCCGTGTGCCAAAAATAGGCCGCGGGCAAAGCCGCGCCCAAAAATAACCGCCCGAAGTCCGGGGCGCCAAGTTCGTCCAGCGGAAAAAGGCCACAAAAACGGGTGGGCTATAGCCTTGGGGGGTGGGGCCGGCCCACTTCGTCCGCCGGAGTCGGATTGCGGCGAGGCTT
>NW_006262424.1:0-657 GCF_000493195.1 Citrus x clementina | reverse complement strand
GCCGCGGCCAAAGCCGCGACCAAAATTAACTCCCCGAAGGTTGGGGCGCCAAGTTCGTCCAGCGGAAAAAGGCCACAAAAACGGGTGGGCTATAGCCTTGGGGGGTGGGGCCGGCCCACTTCGTCCGCCGGAGTCGGATTGCGGCGAGACTTTGCGAGGGGCCTCCATGTGCCAAAAATAGGCCGCGGGCAAAGCTGCGCCCAAAAATAACCGCCCGAAGTCCGGGGCGCCAAGTTCGTCCAGCGGAAAAACGCCACAAAAACGGGTGGGCTATAGCCTTGGGGGGTGGGGCTGGACAACTTCGTCCGCCGGACTCGGAATGCCGTGAGACTTTGCGAGGGCCCTCCGTGTTCCGAAAATAGGCCGCAGACAAAGCTGCGCCCAAAAATAACCGCCCGACAGCTGGGGCGCCAAGTTCGTCCAGCGGAAAAACGCCACAGAAACGGGTAGGCTATAGCCTTGGGGGGTGCGGCTGGCCAACTACGTCCGCCGGACTCGGAATGCCGCGAGGCTTTGTGAGGGGCCTTCGTGTGCCAAAAATAGGCCACGGCCAAAGCCGCGACCAAAATTAACCGCCCGAAGGTCGGGGCGCCAATTTCGTCCAGCGGAAAAAGGCCACAAAAACGGGTGGGCTATAGCCTTGGGGGGTGGGGCCGG
>NW_006262425.1:0-1323 GCF_000493195.1 Citrus x clementina | reverse complement strand
GAGCGGCCTCTGTGTGCCAAAATAGGCTGCGGACAAGCCGCGCCCAAAAATAACCACCCGACGGCGGGTGCGCCAAGTTCGTCCAGCGGAAAAAGGCCACAAAAACGGGTGGGCTATAGCCTTGGGGGGTGATGCTGGCCGACTTCGTCCGCCGGACTCGGAATGCTGCGAGACTTTGCGAGGGGCCTCTGTGTGCCAAAAATAGGCCACGGGTAAAGCCGCGCACGAAAATAACCGCCCGACGTCCGGGGCGCCAAGTTCGTCCAGCGGAAAAAGGCCACAAAAACGGGTGGGCTATAGCCTTGGGGGGTGGGGCTGGCCAACTTCGTCCGCCGGACTCGGAATGCCGCGAGACTTTGCGAGGGGCTTCCGTGTGCCAAAAATAGGCCGCGGGCAAAGCCGCGCCCAAAAATAACCACCCGACGGCGGGTGCGCCAAGTTCGTCCAGCGGAAAAAGGCCACAAAAACGGGTGGGCTATAGCCTTGGGGGGTGATGATGGCCAACTTCGTCCGCCGGACTCGGAATGCCGCGAGACTTTGCGAGGGGCCTCCGTGTGCCAAAAATAGGCCGCGGTCAAAGTAGCGCCCCAAATTAACCGCCCGAACGCCGGGGCGCCAAGTTCGTCCAGCGGAAAAAGGCCACAAAAACGGGTGGGCTATAGCCTTGGGGGGTGATGCTGGCCGACTTCGTCCGCCGGACTCGGAATGCTGCGAGACTTTGCGAGGGGCCTCTGTGTGCCAAAAATAGGCCACGGGTAAAGCCGCGCACGAAAATAACCGCCCGACGTCCGGGGCGCCAAGTTCGTCCAGCGGAAAAAGGCCACAAAAACGGGTGGGCTATAGCCTTGGGGGGTGAGGCTGGCCAACTTCGTCCAACGGATTCGGAATGCCGCGAGACTTTGCGAGGGGCCTCCGTGTGCCAAAAATAGGCCGCGGGTAAAGCCGCGACCAAAAATAACGGCCCAAAGGCCGGGGCGCCAAGTTCGTCCCGCGGAAAAAGGCCATAAAAACGGGTGGGCTATAGCCTTGGCGGGTGGGGTGGCCAACTTCGTCCGCCGGACTCGGAATGCCGCGAGACTTTGTGAGGGGCTTCCGTGTGCCAAAAATAGGCCGCGCACAATGCCGCACCCAAAAATAACCGCCCGAAGGCCGGGGCGCCAAGTTCGTCCAGCGGAAAAAGGCCACAAAAACGGGTGCGCTTTAGCCTTGGGGGGTGGGGCTGGCCAACTTCGTCAGCCGGACTCGGAATGCCGCGAGACTTTGCGAGGGGCTTCAGTGTGCCAAAAATAGGCCGCGGACAAAGCCGCGCCAAAAAATAACCGC
>NW_006262426.1:807-1459 GCF_000493195.1 Citrus x clementina | reverse complement strand
ATAGCCCACCCATTTTTTGGCCATTTTTCCGCTGGGGGGTTTTGGCACCACGACCTTCGGGCGCTTGTTTTTGGGCGCGGCTGTGCCCGCGACTTCCCGCGGGCACCCCGAGGCCCCTCGCAAAGTCTCACCCCATTCCGAGTCCGGCGGACGAACTTCGCCCGCGCCCCCCACCAAGGCTATAGCCCACCCGTTTTTTGGCCATTTTTCCGCTGGGGGGTTTTGGCACCACGACCTTCGGGTGCTTATTTTTGGCCGCGGCTTTGCCCGCGGCTTATTTTTGGCACCCCGAGGCCCCTCGCAAAGTCTCGCCCCATTCCGAGTCCGGCGGACGAACTTCGCCCGCGCCCCCCACCAAGGCTATAGCCCACCCGTTCTTTGGCCATTTTTCCGCTGGGGGGTTTTGGCACCACGACCTTCGGGTGCTTATTTTTGGGCGCGGCTGAGCCCGCGACTTCCCGCGGGCACCCCGAGGCCCCTCCCAAAGTCTCGCCCCATTCCGAGTCCGGCGGACGAACTTCGCCCGCGCCCCCCACCAAGGCTATAGCCCACCCGTTTTTTGGCCATTTTTCCGCTGGGGGGTTTTGGCACCACGACCTTAGGGCGCTTATTTTTGGACGCGGCTTTGCCCGCGGCTTATTTTTGGCACCCC
>NW_006262426.1:0-674 GCF_000493195.1 Citrus x clementina | reverse complement strand
CGCTTATTTTTGGGCGCGGCTTTGCGCGCGACTTATTTTGGGCACCCCGAGGTCCCTGGCAAAGTCTCGCCCCATTCCGTGTCCGGCGGACGAACTTCGCCCGCGCCCCCCACCAAGGCTATAGCCCACCCGTTTTTTGGCCATTTTTCCGCTGGGGAGTTTTGGCACCACGACCTTAGGGTGCTTAGTTTTGGGCGCGGCTTTGCCCGTGGCTTATTTTTGGCGCCCCGAGGCCCCCCGCAAAGTCTCGCCCCATTCCGAGTCCAGCGGACGAACTTCGCCCGTGCCCCCTACCAAGGCTATAGCCCACCCGTTTTTTGGCCATTTTTCCGCAGGGGGGTTTTGGCACCACGACCTTCGGGTGCTTATTTTTGGGCGCTGCTTTGCCCGCGGCTTATTTTTGGCGCCCCGAGGCCCCTCGCAAAGTCTCGCCCCATTCCGAGTCCGGCGGACGAACTTCGCCCGCGCCCCCCACCAAGGCTATAGCCCACCCGTTTTTTGGCCATTTTTCCGCAGGGGGGTTTTGGCACCACGACCTTCGGGCGCTTATTTTTGGGCGCGGCTGTGCCCGCGACTTCCCGCGGGCACCCCGAGGCCCCTCGCAAAGTCTCGCCCCATTCCGAGTCCAGCGGACGAACTTCGCCCGCGCCCCCCACCAAGGCTATAGCCCACCC
>NW_006262427.1:0-1335 GCF_000493195.1 Citrus x clementina | reverse complement strand
AACTACCAGAAGGCTGGGCGCAAGTTCGTACAGCGGAATAATGCCACAAATATGGGTGGGCTATAGCTTGGGGGGTGGAGGCTGGCCAACTTCGTCCGCCGGACTCGGAATGCCGCGAGACTTTGCGAGGGGCCTCCGTACGCCAAAAATAGGCCGCGGGCAAGCCGCACCCAAAAATAACTGCCCGAAGGCCGGGGCGCCAAGTTCGTCCAGCGGAAAAAGGCCACAAAAACGGGTGGGCTATAGCCTTGGAGGGTGGGGCTGGCCAACTTCGTCCGCCGGACTCAGAATGCGCGAGACTTTGCGAGGGGCCTCCATGTGCCAAAAATAGGCCGCGGGCAAAGCCGTGCCCAAAAATATCCGCCCGAAGGCCGGGGCGCCAAGTTCGTCCAGCGGAAAAAGGCCACAAAAACGGGTGGGCTATAGCCTTAGGGGGTGGGGCTGGCCAAATTTGTCCGCAGCACTCGGAATGGCGCGAGACTTTGCGAGCCGCCTCCGTCTGCCAAAAATAGGCCGCGCGCACAACTGTGCCCAAAAATAACCGCCCGAAGGCCGGGGCGCCAAGTTTGTCCAGTGCAAAAAGGCCACAAAAACGGGTGGGCTATAGCCTTGGGGGGTGGGGCTGGCCAAATTTGTCCGCCCGACTCGGAATACCGTGAGACTTTGCGATGGTCCTCCGTGTGCCAAAAATAGGCCGCGGAAAAAGCCGCCCCCAAAAATAACAGCCCGGGGGCCGGGGCGCCAAGTTCATCCAGCGGAAAAAGGCCACAAAAACGGGTGGGCTATAGCCTTGGGGGGTGGGGCTGGCCAACATCGTCCGCCGGACTCGGAATGGCGCGAGACTTGGCGAGGCGCGTCCGTGTGCCAAAAATAGGCCGCGGGTACAGCCGCGCCCAAAAATAACCGCCCGAAGGCCGGGGCGCCAAGTTCGTCCAGCGGAAAAAGGCCACAAAAACGGGTGGGCTATAGCCTTGGGGGGTGGGGCTGGCCAACTTCGTCCGCCGGACTCGGAATGGAGCGAGAGCTTGCGAGGTGCCACGGTGTGCCAAAAATAGGCCACGGACAAAGGCGCACCCAAAAATAACCACCCGGAGGCCGGGGCGCCAAGTTCGTCTAGCGGAAAAAGGCCACAAAAACGGGTGGGCTATAGCCTTGGGGGGTGGGGCTGGCCGACTTCGTCCGCCAGACTCGGAATGGGGCAAGACATTGCAAGGCACCTCCTGTGCCAAAAATAGGCTGCGGGTACAGTGGCGCCCAAACATAACCGTCCGAAGGCCGGGGCGCCAAGTTCGTCCAGCGGAAAAAGGCCACAAAAACGGGTGGGCTATAACCTTG
>NW_006262428.1:1280-1859 GCF_000493195.1 Citrus x clementina | reverse complement strand
GGCGCCAAGTTCGTCCAGCGGAAAAAGGCCACAAAAACGGGTGGGCTATAGGCTTGGGGGGTGGGGCTGGCCGACTTCATCCGCCAAACTCGGAATGCCGCGAGACCTTGCGAGGGGCCTCCGTGTGCCAAAAATAGGCCGCGGGCAAAGCCGCACCCAAAAATAACCGCCCGAAGGCCGGGGCGCCAAGTTCGTCCAGCGGAAAAAGGCCACAAAAACGGGTGGGCTATAGCCTTGCGGGGTGGGGCTGGCCAACTTCGTCCGCCGGACTCGGAATGCCGCGAGACCTTGTGAGGGGCCTCCGTGTGCCAAAAATAAGCCGCAGGCAAAGCCGCGCCCAAAAATAACTGCCCGAAGGACGGGGCGCCAAGTTCGTCCAGCGGAAAAAGGCCACAAAAACGGGAGGGCTTTAGCCTTGGGGGGTGGGGCTGGCCAACTTCGTCCGCCCGACTCGGAATGCCGTGAGACCCTGCGAGGGGCCTCCATGTGCGAAAAAATAAACCTGTGGGCAAAGCCGCGCCCAAAAATAACCACCCGAAGGATGGGGCGCCAAGTTTCGTCCAGCGGAAAAAGGCCACA
>NW_006262428.1:0-758 GCF_000493195.1 Citrus x clementina | reverse complement strand
GTCCAGCGGAAAAAGGCCACAAAAACGGGTGGGCTATAGGCTTGGGGGGTGGGGCTGGCCAACTTCGTCCGCCGAGACTCGGAATGCCGCGAGACCTTGCGAGGGGCCTCCATGTGCCAAAAATAGGCCGCGGGCAAAGCCGCGCCCAAAAATAACCGCCCGAAGGCCGGGGCGCCAAGTTCGTCCAGCGGAAAAAGGCCACAAAAACGGGTGGGCTATAGCCTTGGGAGGTGGGGCTGGCCAACTTCGTCCGCCGGACTCGGAATGCCGCGAGACTTTGCAAGGGGCCTCCGTGTGCCAAAAATAGGCCGCGGACAAAGCCGCGCCCAAAAATAACCGCCCGAAGGCCAGGGCGCCAAGTTCGTCCAGTGGAAAAAGGCCACAAAAACGGGTGGGCTATTGCCTTGGGGGGTGGGGCTGGCCAACTTCGTCCGCCAAACTCGGAATGCCGCGAGGCCTTGCTAGGGGCCTCCGTGTGCCAAAACTAGGCCACGGGAAAAGCCGCGCCCAAAAATAACCGCCCGAAGGCCGGGGCGCCAAGTTCGTCCAGCGGAAAAAGGCCACAAAAACGGGTGGGCTATAGCATTGGGGGGTGGGGCTGGCCAACTTCATCCGCCGGACTCGGAATGCCGTGAGACCCTGCGAGGGGCCTCCATGTGCCAAAAATAGGCTGCGGGCAAAGCCGCGCCCAAAAATAACAACCCGAAGGATGGGGCGCCAAGTTCGTCCAGCGGAATAACGCCACAAAAACGGGTGGG
>NW_006262429.1:0-1337 GCF_000493195.1 Citrus x clementina | reverse complement strand
CCGAGTCCGGCTGTACCTTTTTGTTGCAGACCTTTAGCCCACCCCCCACGGCTATACCCTCCCGTTTTTATGGCCTTTTTCCGCTGGACGAACTTGGCGTCTCGGCCTTCGGGCGGTTATTTTTGGGCGCGGCTGTGCCCGCGGCCTAATTTTGGCACACGGAGGCACCTCGCAAAGTCTCACACGATTTCGAGTCCGGCGGACGAAGTTGGCCAGCCCCACCCCCCAAGGCTATAGCCCACCCGTTTTTGTGGGCTTTTTGCGCTGGACGAACTTGGCGCCCCGGCCTTCGGGGGGTTATTTTTGGGTGCGGCTGTGCCCGCGGCTTATTTTTGGCACATGGAGGCACCTCGCAAAGTCTCGCGCCATTCCGAGTCCGGCGGACGAAGTTGGCCAGCCCCACCCCCCAAGGCTATAGCCCACCCATTTTTGTGGCCTTTTTACGCAGGACGAACTTGGCGCCCCGGCCTTCGAGCTGTTATTTTTGTGCGCGGCTGTGCCCGCTTCCTATTTTTGGCACACGGAGGGGCCTCGCAAAGTCTCGCGCCATTCCGAGTCAGGCGGACGAAGTGGGCCAGCCCCACCCCCCAAGGCTATAGCCCACCCGTTTTTGTGGCCTTTTTCCGCTGGACGAACTTGGCGTCCCGGCCTTCGGGCGGTTATTTTTAGGCACGTCTGTGCCCACTGCCTATTTTTGGCACACGGAGGCACCTCGCAAGGTCTCGCGCCATTCCGAGTCCGGCGGACGAAGTTGGCCAGCCCCACCACCCAAGGCTATAGCCCACCCGTTTTTGTGGCCTTTTTCCGCTGGACGAACTTGGCGCCCCGGCCCTCGGGGGGTTATTTTTGGGCGCAGCTGTGCCCACGGCCTATTTTTGGCACACGGAGGTGCCTCGCAAAGTCTCGCGCCATTCCGAGTCCGGCGGACGAAATTGGCCAGCCCCACCCCCAAAGGCTATAGCCCACCCGTTTTTGTGGCCTTTTTCCGCTGGTCGAGCTTGGCGCCCCGGCCTTCGGGCGGTTATTTTTGGGAGCGGCTGTGCCCGCGGCTTATTTTTGGCACACAGAGGCGCCTCGAAAAGTCTCGCGCCATTCCGAGCCCAGCGGACGAAGTTCGCCAGCGCCACCCCCCAAGGCTATAGCCCACATGTTTTTGTGGCGTTTTTCCGCTGGACGAACTGGGCGCCCCGGCCTTCGGGCGGTTATTTTTGGGAGCGGCTGTGCCCGCGGCCTATTTTTGGCACACGGAGGCGCCTCGCAAGCTCTCGCGCCATTCCGAGTCCGGCGGACGAAGTTGGCACAGCCCCACCCCCCAAGGCTATAGCCCACCCGTTTTT
>NW_006262430.1:0-1338 GCF_000493195.1 Citrus x clementina | reverse complement strand
GCGCGGTTGCGCCCTTCATATACGCATTTAAAATTGATGTGTATGAAGTTAAAACTTTTGCATTGTTATTTTGCAATATTGTTATTTTTTAGATTTTAAAGATAAAGAATGGTCTTATTAGTTTAATAAAACTTAGCAGCAATTGCTCTTTTCACAAATTGATGATAAGTAGAATTTTAAAAGTGAAATTGAAGATTATTACTAAGCTTTTTTTACTATTACACAGTAAAAATTCAAATAAGACATAATTATTAAAATTATTTCAAGAATAGTTATAAAATCACAATTGCTTATACAAACTGATGTGATAAGATATTATTAATTGATTAAAAATGTAAAAAGAATAAAAACAACATGAGGATACCATTATATTAATACGTCACATTAAAACAAAAATATTTGTCTACTCTGTTAATCTTATTATTAAAGGAGTATTAAAACACATCTGACTATTTAAACTTACCGAGTCGCCTATGTTGTGAATAAAAGTCTAAAAATACCATCAAACATAATGCCTAAGAAAAATTTCAACTACTGCAAAAGAAAACTTCTCTACTTTTTTTTTTTCCGCTTATTGACAAAGAAAATAAATTATCGTGATTACAATCCGATCTCATTAAACTCAATTTGTCAACCAAAACCGGTTTGATCAAACAATTTAATAAGCAAATCTACACCAATCTATCAAATCATCAGACCTAATTCACTGTTTGGTCATTTTTTAATACACGGTCAATCCTAAGTTCTATACGAAATCTCAATTCTATAACCAAAACAAATAACACCACCAAAAGTCAATCATATGGTACCGGTAAAATGTGGAAGAGCGAAAAACCCCTATACAATCTCTGGCCTCACTTACAAATCCATTTTGCGTAGATGAAGCACATACTCTTCATTTATTACAAAAACTAATGCAATTTTGCTACGTGAAAAGAGAGAAGGAAAAAAGAAAAGAAAAACAAACATCTCTATACGATGCAGACTTGAGAAACAAAGAAAAGAAAAAGTGAGGGTTATCTGGGTCATCTTCTTTATGTTCTCTGGTGATTATTTTCTGAGTGCTTTGATGAATCACCAAACACCTCGGTGTAACAAATTGGGCAAGCCTGAGAAAATAAAAAACGCGGTTCAGTGACCTTACGGACAAGTAAGAAATCAAAGATAAACAAATATTTGAGTTTGGGTTGAAAGTTGAAACTGTCAAGTTGCTTACCTTGTTGATGCTAAGCCATCTAGTCCCACAGCCAGCATGGTAGACATGTTTGCAAGGTAGCGTCATGCGCCTGTCACCTCGTTTGTATTCCATTTGGCAGATCACACATCTATTTCCAGCTC
>NW_006262431.1:1737-2390 GCF_000493195.1 Citrus x clementina | reverse complement strand
ACGAACTTGGCCAGCCCCTCCCCCCAAGGCTATAGCCCACCCGTTTTTTGGGCATTTTTGCGGCGGACGAACTTGGGTACGGGACCTTCGGGTGCTTATTTTTGGACGCGGCAGTGCCCGCGGCCTATTTTTGGTACAGGGAGGCCCCTCGCAAAGTCTGGCCCCATTCCGAGTCTGGCGGACAAACTTGGCCAGCCCCTCCCCCCAAGGCTATAGCCCACCCATTTTTTGGGCATTTTTGCGGCGGACGAACTTGGGGACGGGACCTTCTGGCATTTATTTTTGGGCGCGGCAGTGTCCGCGGCCTATTTTTGGCACACGGAGGCTCCTCGCAAAGTCTGGCCCCATTCCGAGTCCGGCGGACGAACTTGGCCAGCCCCTCCTCCCAAGGCTATAGCCCACCCATTTTTTGGGCATTTTTGCGGCAGACGAACTCGGGGACGGGACCTTCGGGCGCTTATTGTTGGGCGCGGCAGTGCCCGCGGCCTATTTTTGGAACACGGAGGCCCCTCGTAAAGTCTGGCCCCATTCCGAATCCGGCGGACGAACTTGGCCAGCCCCTCACCCCAAGGCTATAGCCCACCCGTTTTTTGTGCATTTTTGCGGCGGACGAACTTGGGGACCGGACCTTCCGGCAATTATTTTTGGGCGCG
>NW_006262431.1:0-692 GCF_000493195.1 Citrus x clementina | reverse complement strand
GGGACGCGACCTTCAGACGATTATTTTTGCTTGCGGCAGTGCCCGCAGCCTATTTTTGGCACTCGGAGGCCCCTCGCAAAGTCTGGCCCCATTCCGAGTCCGGCGGACGAACTTGGCCAGCCCCTCCGCCCAAGGCTATAGCCCACCCATTTTTTGGGCATTTTGGGGGCGGACGAACTTGGGGACGGGACCTTCGGGCACATATTTTTGGGCGTGGCAGTAACCGCGGCCTATTTTTGGCACACGGAGGCCCCTCGCAAAGTCTGGCCCCATTCCGAGTCCGGCGGACGAACTTGGCCAGCCCCTCCCCCCAAGGCTATAGCCCACCCGTTTTTTGTGCATTTTTGCGGCGGACGAACTTGGGGGCGGGACCTTCGGGCGCTTATTTTTTGGCGCGGCACTGACCACGGCCATTTTTTTCGCGCACGGAGGCCGCTCGCAAAGTCTGGCCCCATTCTGAGTCCGGCGGAGGAACTTGGCCAGCCCCTCCCCCCAAGGCTATAGCCCACCCATTTTTTGGGCATTTTTGCGGCGGATGAAGGTGGGGACGGGACCTTCGGGCGATTATTTTTCTGCGCGGCAGTGCCCGCGTCCTATTTTTGGCACATGGTGGCCCCTCGCAAAGTCTGGCCCCATTCCGAGTCCGGCGGACGAACTTGGCCAGGCCCTCCCCCCAAGGCTATCGCCCACCC
>NW_006262432.1:0-1354 GCF_000493195.1 Citrus x clementina | reverse complement strand
CCAAAACCCCCCAGCGGAAAAATGGCCAAAAAACGGGTGGGCTATAGCCTTGGTGGGGGGCGCGGGCGAAGTTCGTCCGCCGGACTCGGAATGGGGCGAGACTTTGCGAGGGGCCTCGGGGTGCCAAAAATAAGCCGCGGGCAAAGCCACGCCCAAAAATAAGCGCCCGAAGGTCGTGGTGCCAAAACCACCCAGCGGAAAAATGGCCAAAAAACGGGTGGGCTATAGCCTTGGTGGGGGGCGCGGGCGAAGTTAGTCCGCCGGACTCGGAATGGGGCGAGACTTTGCGAGGGGCCTCGGGGTGCCAAAATTAAGCCGCGGGCAAAGCCGCGCCCGAAGGTCGTGGTGCCAAAAACCCCCAGCGGAAAAATGGCCAAAAAACGGGTGGGCTATAGCCTCGGTGGGGGGCGCGGGCGAAGTTCGTCCGCCGGACTCGGAATGGGACGAGACTTTACGAGGGGCCTCGGGGCACCAAAAATAAGCCGCGGGCAATGCCGCGTCCAAAAATAAGCGCCCGAAGGTCGTGGTGCCAAAACCCCCCAGCGGAAAAATGGCCCAAAAAACGGGGGGGCATAAACCTTGGGGGGGGGCGCGGGCGAAGTTCCTCCACCGGTCTCGAAAAGGGGCGAGACTTTGCGAGGGGCCTCGGGGTGCCAAAATAAAGCCGCGGGCAAGGCCGCGCCCAAAAATAAGCGCCAGAAGGTCGTGGTGCCAAAACCCCCCAGCGGAAAAATGGCCAAAAAACGGGTGGGCTATAGCCTTGGTTGGGGGCGCGGGCGAAGTTCGTCCGCCGGACTCGGAATGGGGCGAGAGTTTGCGAGGGGCCACGGGGTGCCCGCGGGAAGTCGCGGGCACAGCCGCGCCCAAAAATAAGCGCCCGAAGGTCGTGGTGCCAAAACCCCCCAGCGGAAAAATGGCCAAAAAATGGGTGGGCTATAGCCTCGGTGGGGGGCGCGGGCGAAGTTCGTCCGCCGGACTCGGAATGGGGCGAGACTTTGCGAGGGGCCTCGGGGTGCCCGCGGGAAGTCGCGGGCACAGCCGCATCCAGAAATAAGCGCCCGAAGGCCGTGGTGCCAAAACCCCCCAGCGGAAAAATGGCCAAAAAACGGGTGGGCTATAGCCTTGGTGGGGGGCTCGGGCGAAGTTCTTCCGCCGGACTCGGAATGGGGCGAGACTTTGCGAGGGGCCTCGGGGTGCCCGCGGGAAGTCGCGGGCACAGCCGCGTCCAGAAATAATCGCCCGAAGGTCGTGGTGCCAAAACCCCCCAGCGGAAAAATGGCCAAAAAACGGGTGGGCTATAGCCTTGGTGGGGTGCGCGGACGAAGTTCGTCCGCCGGGCTCGGAATGGGGCGAG
>NW_006262433.1:0-1368 GCF_000493195.1 Citrus x clementina | reverse complement strand
TGAAAAATATTTAAATCTAAAAATATATAAAGTAAATAATGTAAAGTGCAAATGTGTATGCAAGTTGCAACGTGTGTAAGTCATAACAGGCTTTAATTTAATGCATGAATTATTATATACTTATTATAATTTTGTATGGACTATTATTCTTTAAATTAATGTATGAATTATTTCATTATTATAATTTTGTTCTTTGGATTAGTATTTAAAAAGTATTATTCTTTAAAAAACATTCATTTTAATTATTATTGTAGGAATTGTGTTGGATGGGTGCTAATGGTGGTGAATGAAATGAAGAGTTCTTTTGGAGCTTGTGTTGAATGATAATATGAAATGATAATTGTTATTTTTAAATACTAGTTTATAAGTTTTTATGAATTTGTGTAAAATTTTGAGAATTTGAGTTGGATTGACGTTGAAATTTTAATTTTCCATTTATATTGGTTAAATTTAGAATTGAGTATGTTATGTGAAATTTATATTATTATTATACATTTATATATTGAACATTTGTGATTTTAAATGTGGAAACCCGTAAAAAATCTGCCAAATATCGTTGCGGGTTTGGTAATTGTCAAAACTCACAGATGATGGATTTTCTTAAAAAAATAAAACTTGTAGCAGGTTGCGGGTGGGTTTGGTAATTTAAATTTTATGCAAATTTAGATTTTAGCACGTAACGAATGACTTGGCAGTCGCTATTGTATTTAATCTTTTTTAATAAAAAGATAGGGCTGTTTAACACTATTTTTTATACAATCAACCCCATTTTTAAGATCACACTGTATAACTTAATTTTACAATGTATCATCCAGTGGTTCCCAGTTTACTCTTGAGAAGTTATATTTCAAAACCCAGATGAGAAAATCTAATGCCACAAAACTAAAATCCTTCTCCATTACACAAATCCAGCAGGTTATTCTTTAGGAATATATTTTCATGTTGGCCTCAAACAAAGCCAACATTGCAAGCAAATTCAAATGACAATTTTTTTCATAGCGAAACTGCCAAGTCATCCGTTACGTGCTTTTGTTTTCTACACCTAATCACCTATGGTGAAAATCTGAAAAAGGACCATAAGATAATTATATGAAGAATTCATTTTGGTAATTTTCACGAGATTATTATTATTATTATTTTTTTTTTATGCATGAGATAAACGTTTAAATTAAAAAAAAAATTGATATGTAGGGTGTGAAATAAAAGGAGGAAGCTAAGTAGAGCCACTCTAACCCAAATCACAAAATTTAACTCTTTTAACTAAGGTCATCCCATTAAGTTTAGTAAAATAATTCTTAGGCAATTCTTCAATTATTATTATTATTGTTGTTGTTGTTGTTTTGAGTATACCATTTTCAGCCAAATCAA
>NW_006262434.1:2138-2866 GCF_000493195.1 Citrus x clementina | reverse complement strand
TTTTAGGCGCGGCTGTGCCCGTGGCCTATTTTTGGCACACGGAGGCCACCCACCAAGTCTGGGGCCATTCCGAGTCCCGCGGACGAACTTCGCCCACGCCCCCCACATAGGCTATAGCCCACCCATTTTTTGGCCATTTTTCCGCTGGGGGGTCTTGGGAGCCCGACCTTCGGGGGCTGCTTTTTGGGCGCGGCTGTGCCCGTGGCCTATTTTTGGCACACGGAGGAAGCCCGCCAAGTCTGGGGGCATTCCGAGTCCCGCGGACGAACTTCGCCCACGCCCACATAGGCTATAGCCCACCCGTTTTTTGGCCATTTTTCCGCTGGGGGGTCTTGGGACCCCGACCTTCGGGGGCAGATTATTGGGCGCGGCTGTGTCCGTGGCCTATTTTTGGCACACGGAGGCCGCCCGCCAAGTATGGTGCCATTCCGAGTCCCGCGGACGAACTTCGCCCACGCCCCCCACCAAGGCTATAGCCCACCCGTTTTTTGGCCATTTTTCCGCTGGGGGGTCTTGGGACCCCGACCTTCGGGGGCTGATTTTTGGGCGCGGCTGTGCCCGTGGCCTATTTTTGGCACACCGAGGCCGCCCCCCAAGTCGGGGGCCTTTCCAAGTCCGGCGGACAAACTTCGCCCACCCCCCCCCCCAAGGTTATAGCCCACCCGTTTTTTGGCCATTTTTCCGCTGGGGGGTCCTGGTGACCCGACCTTCGGGGGCTGATTTTTGGG
>NW_006262434.1:0-645 GCF_000493195.1 Citrus x clementina | reverse complement strand
GGCCGCCCGCCAAGTCTGGGGCCATTCCGAGTCCCGCGGACGAACGTCGCCCACGCCCCCCACCAAGGCTATAGCCCACCCTTTTTTTGGCCATTTTTCCGCTGGGGGGTCTTGGGACCCCGACCTTCGGGGGCTGATTTTTGGGAGCGGCTGTGCCCGTGGCCTATTTTTGGCACACGGAGGCCGCCCGCCAAGTCTGGTGCCATTCCGAGTCCCGCGGACGAACTTCGCCCACGCCCCCCACCAAGGCTATAGCCCACCCGTTTTTTGGCCATTTTTCCGCTGGGGGGTCTTGGGACCCCGACCTTCGGGGGCTGATTTTTGGGAGCGGCTGTGCCCGTGGCCTATTTTTGGCACACGGAGGCCGCCCGCCAAGTCTGGTGCCATTCCGAGTCCCGCGGACGAACTTCGCCCACGCCGCCCACCAAGGCTATAGCCCACCCGTTTTGTGGCCATTTTTCCGCTGGGGGGCCTTGGGACCCCGACCTTCGGGGGCTGATTTTTGGGCGCGGCTGTGCCCGTGGCCTATTTTTGGCACACGGAGGCCGCCCGCCAAGTCTGGGGCCATTCCGAGTCCGGCGGACGAACTTCGCCCACGCCCCCCACATAGGCTATAGCCCACCCATTTTTTGGCCATTTTTCCGC
>NW_006262435.1:1693-2371 GCF_000493195.1 Citrus x clementina | reverse complement strand
TAGCTTGTAAGTCAGGGTTAATATCAGAGCTTAAGATACTATAACCGTGAGAAGCTATTGACTGCCAATTAAAATATCCATTAAAATGTCTAGGGAGTTATGAAGGTGGAGGTAACTTCCAATTTCTAAGGCCACAGAGTAGACATCATCCAGGATCCTAGGAAAGTCCAGTTAACCTCCTGCTCGATGCAATTAATAAATTTGGTCAATGCCACTGAAACCTGCTAACTGACGTCACAATGTGACATGAGCACTTCAAAATGGGACAGACGGTCAGTAGCACTAAATTTTTCTTGCCTAAGATTGAGCAATTGGTCTAACTACTAATCCCTATTGTAGGTTGATCATTATTTTTTCAATTATGTTCAGTTTGACCCAAAAAGTTGCAGAATCTTGAGCAGAATATTGTCACCGAACACTGTCAATGTCGTTTAGCATAGCCAACTAACTTGATGTTAAAACAAGCACACAATGTGTCTCATGTCTCACAAATCAAATTATCATCTGTAATGATGGAGAATTTTTCCAATGTATGAAGTATGTTTTGATACGTGGGTTACCTTGGAGAAGATATCTCAAAATAAAGAATATGGGGAGAAAACAGTTCAGTAGTTTATTATTCTGTAGTCAAGTTTTGTCTTGAAAATGGTCCAAATTTAATGAATAAGGACAGGGGAT
>NW_006262435.1:0-714 GCF_000493195.1 Citrus x clementina | reverse complement strand
GCAAGGGATGTGAGATTCTGTCTCTTTAAATTAAAAAAAACCCAAAACAATGAAAATCCATAATAATGTGGTGTGGATAAATTGGCTCCATTTGGTTCGTTTCCTTAATGTGAATGCGCGAGCAATAGAGACTAACAAAATGAAGTGACAACAAGAAGTCAGTGTCCTTTGATGGATGCATTTTTAGGCAGAAATATGTTTGTAATTGACCAAATTTGTCTGGCATGCCAATTTCAAAAAAATTAAATTATGTGGTTATTAGCGGTAATGAAGGGGGATAGTAGGTGCAATCAGGTGGATCCAGGAAAGTTCAACAAAGTTTTGGTATGGCGTAGTGAAATTGGTTTGTGCAACTCAGGAGTCTTTCAGGTGAACGATGATAGGTTTTGATTTATGAATATTATAAATATACTGTGCATAGTATTCTAGTAGAATCATCTATAAGTTCTAGTTATTGAAATTGTATACTTTGCCCGGTTTGAGTTAAGGGCACATGTAATATGAAAGATAGTTGTCGCATCTTTTAGGTTACCTAACATTTGATCAATCCTATTATGGGGGCTTCAAGATGTCTAACAATATGTAGAATGCCCATGCTCCTACCCATTGTTTATCTTCTACAATAATTTGTTTTAGATGCTAATATCTTTGTCGATACCGGTAACAATATTACAATATCAGCGTTTATTGGGTTTTACATAGGTTCGACTGGTT
>NW_006262436.1:15412-16237 GCF_000493195.1 Citrus x clementina | reverse complement strand
GGCTATAGCCCACCCGTTTTTTGGCCATTTTTCTGCTGGGCGGTGTTGTTACCCCGACCTTCGGGCGCTCATTTTTGGGCGCGGCTGTGCCCGTGGCCTATTTTTGGCACACGTAGGCAGCCCGCAAAGTATGGGGCCATTCCGAGTCCGGCGGACGAACTTCACCCACGCCCCCCGCCAAGGCTATAGCCCACCCGTTTTTTGGTCATTTTTCCGCTGGGGAGTGTTGGCGCCCCGACCATCGGGCACTCATTTTTGGGCGCGGCTGAGCCCGTGGCCTATTTTTGGCACACGGAGGCCGCCCGCAAAGTCTGGGGCCATTCCGAGTCCGGCGGACGAACTTCGCCCACGCCCCCCGCCAAGGCTATAGCCCACCCATTTTTTAGCCATTTTTCCACTCGCGAGTGTTGGCTGCGCTCTTTTTTGGGCGCGGCTGTGCCCGTGGCCTATTTTTGGCACACGGAGGCCGCCCGCAAATTCTGGGGCCATTCCGAGTCCGGCGGACGAACTTCACCCACGCCCCCCACCAAGGCTATAGCCCACCCGTTTTTTGGCCATTTTTCCGCTGGGGGGTGTTGTTACCCCGACCTTCGGGCGCTCATTTTGCGGCACGGCTGTGCCCGTGGCCTATATTTGGCACACGGAGGCAGCCCGCAAAGTATGGGGCCATTCCGAATCCGGCGGACGAACTTCGCCCACGCCCCCCGCCAAGGCTAAAGCCCACCCGTTTTTTGGCCATTTTTCCGCTGGGGAGTGTTGGCGCCCCGACCTTCGGGCGCTCATTTTTGGGCGCGGCTGAGCCCGTGGCCTATTTTTGGCACACGG
>NW_006262436.1:14248-15312 GCF_000493195.1 Citrus x clementina | reverse complement strand
AAGTCTGGGGCCATTCCGAGTCCGCGGACGAAATTCGCCCACGCCCCCCGCCAAGGCTATAGCCCACCCATTTTTTAGCCATTTTTCCACTGGCGAGTGTTGGCGCCCCGACCTTCGGGCGCTCTTTTTTGGGCGCCGCTGTGCCCGTGGCCTATTTTTGGCACACGGAGGCCGCCCGCAAATTCTGGGGCCATTCCGAGTCCGTCGGACGAACTTCACCCACGCCCCCCACCAAGGCTATAGCCCACCCGTTTTTTGGCCATTTTTCCGCTGGGGGGTGTTGTTACCCCGACCTTCGGGCGCTCATTTTGCGGCACGGCTGTGCCCGTGGCCTATATTTGGCACACGGAGGCAGCCCGCAAAGTATGGGGCCATTCCGAGTCCGGCGGACGAACTTCGCCCACGCCCCCCACCAAGGATATAGCCCACCCGTTTTTTGGCCATTTTTGCGCTGGGGGGTGTTGTTACCCCGACCTTCGGGCGCTCATTTTTGGGCGCGGTTGTGCCCGTGGCCTATTTCTGGCACACAAAGGTCGCCCGCAAAGTCTGGGGCCATTCCGAGTCCGGCGGACGAACTTCGCCCACGCCCCCCACCAAGGCTATAGCCCACCCGTTTTTTGGCCATTTTTCCGCTGGGGGGTGTTGTTACCCCGACCTTCGGGCGCTCATTTTTGGGCGCGGCTGTGCCCGTGGCCTATTTTTGGCACACGGAGGCCGCCCGCAAAGTATGGGGCCATTCCGAGTCCGGCGGACGAACTTCGCCCACGCCCCCCACCAAGGCTATAGCCCACCCGTTTTTTGGCCATTTTTCCGCTGGGGGGTGTTGTTACCCCGACCTTGGGGCGCTCATTTTTGGGCACGGCTGTGCCCGTGGCCTATTTTTGGCACACGGAGGCCGCCCGCAAAGTATGGGGCCATTCCGAGTCCGGCGGACGAACTTCGCCCACGCCCCCCGCCAAGGCTATAGCCCACCCGTTTTTTGGCCATTTTTCCGCTGGGGGGTGTTGGCGCCCCGACCTTCGGGCGCTCATTTTTCGGCGCGGCTGAGCCCGTGGCCTATTTTT
>NW_006262436.1:12302-13445 GCF_000493195.1 Citrus x clementina | reverse complement strand
ATAGCCCACCCGTTTTTTGGCCATTTTTCCACTGGCGAGTGTTGGCGCCCCGACCTTCGGGCGCTCATTTTTGGGCGCGGCTGTGCCCGTGGCCTATTATTGGCACACGGAGGCCGCCCGCAAAATCTGGGGCCATTCCGAGTCCGGCGGACGAACTTCGCCCCCGCCCCCCACCAAGGCTATAGCCCACCCGTTTTTTGGCCATTTTTCCGCAGGCGAGTGTTGGCGCCCCGACCTTCGGGCGCTCATTTTTGGGCGCGGCTGTGCCCGTGGCCTATTTTTGGCACACGGAGGCCGCCCGCAGAGTCTGGGGCCATTCCGAGTCCGGCGGACGAACTTCGCCCACGCCCCCCACGAAGACCATAGCCCACCCATTTTTTGGCCATTTTTCCGCCGGGGTTTCTTGGCCCACCGACCTTCGGGGGCTGATTTTTGGGCGCGGCTGTGCCCGTGGCCTATTTTTGGCACACGGAGGCCGCCCGCAAAGTATGGGGCCATTCCGAGTCCGGCGGACGAACTTCGCCCACGCCCCCCACCAAGGCTATAGCCCACCCGATTTTTGGTCATTTTTCCGCTGGGGGGTCTTGGCTCCCCGACCTTCGGGGGCTGATTTTTGGGCGCGGCTGTGCCCGTGGCCTATTATTGGCACGCGGAGGCCGCCCGCAAAGTCTGGGGCCATTCCGAGTCCGGCGGACGAACTTCGCCCACGCCCCCCACCAAGGTTATAGCCCACCCGATTTTTGGTCATTTTTCCGCTGGGGGGTCTTGGCTCCCCGACCTTCGGGGGCTGATTTTTGGGCGCGGCTGTGCCCGTGGCCTATTTTTGGCACACGGAGTCCGCCCGCAAAGTCTTGGGCCATTCCGAGTCCGGCGGGCGAACTTCGCCCACGCCCCCCGTCAAGGCTATAGCCCACACGTTTTTTGGCCATTTTTCCGCTGGGGGGTGTTGGCGCCCCGACCTTCGGGCGCTCATTTTTGGGCGCGGCTCTGCCCGTGGCCTATTTTTGGCACACTGAGGCCGCCCGCAAAGTCTGGGGCCATTCCGAGTCCGGCGGACGAACTTCGCCCACGCCCCCCACCAAGGCTATAGCCCACCCGTTTTTTGGCCATTTTTCCGCTGGGGGTTGTTGTTACCCCGACCTT
>NW_006262436.1:11209-12202 GCF_000493195.1 Citrus x clementina | reverse complement strand
CCCGTGGCCTATTTTTGGCACACGGAGGCCGCCCGCAGAGTCTGGGGCCATTCCGAGTCCGGCGGACGAACTTCGCCCACGCCCCCCACCAAGGCTATAGCCCACCCGATTTTTGGTCATTTTTCCGCTGGGGGGTCTTGGCTCCCCGACCTTCGGGGGCTGATTTTTGGGCGCGGCTGTGCCCGTGGCCTATTTTTGGCACACGGAGTCCGCCCGCAAAGTCTTGGGCCATTCGGAGTCCGGCGGACGAACTTCGCCCACGCCCCCCACGAAGACCATAGCCCACCCATTTTTTGGCCATTTTTCCGCTGGGGGGTCTTGGCGCCCCGACCTTCGGGGGCTGATTTTTGACCGCGGCTGTGTCCGTGGCCTATTCTTGGCGCCCCGACCTTCAGGGGTTGATTTTTGGGCGCGGCTGTTCCCGTGGCCTATTTTTGGCACATGCAGGCCGCCCGCGAAGTCTGGTGCCATTCCGAGTCCGGCGGACGAACTTCGCCCACGTCCCCCACCAAGGCTATAGCCCACCCATTTTTTGGCCATTTTTCCGCAGGAGGGTCTTGGCACCCCGACTTTCGGGGGCTGATTTTTGGGCGCGGCTGTGCCCGTGGCCTATTTTTGGCACACGGAGGCCGCTTGCAAAGTCTGGGGCCATTCCGATTCCGGCGGACGAACTTCGCCCACGCCCCCCACCAAGGCTATAGCCCACCCGATTTTTGGTCATTTTACCGCAGGGGGGTCTTGGCTCCCCGACCTTCGGGGGCTGATTTTTGGGCGCGGCTGTTCCCGTGGCCTATTTTTGGCACACGGAGTCCGCCCGTAGAGTCTGGGGCCATTCCGAGTGCGGCGGACGAACTTCGCCCACGCCCCCCGCGAAGACCATAGCCCACCCATTGTTTGGGCATTTTTCCGCTGGGGTTTCTTGGCGCCCCGACCTTCGGGCGCTCATTTTTGGGTGCGGCTGTGCCCGTGGCCTATTTTTGGCACACGGAGGCC
>NW_006262436.1:10298-11032 GCF_000493195.1 Citrus x clementina | reverse complement strand
GTCCGCCCGCAAAGTCTGGGGCCATTCGGACTCCGGCGGATGAACTTCGCCCACGCCCCCCACCAAGGCTATAGCCCACCCAATTTTTGGTCATTTTTCCGCTGGGGGGTCTTGGCTCCCCGACCTTCGGGGGCTGATTTTTGGGCGCGGCTGTGCCCGTGGCCTATTTTTGGCACACGGAGTCCGCCCGCAAAGTCTTGGGCCATTCGGAGTCCGGCGGACGAACTTCGCCCACGCCCCCCGCCAAGGCTATAGCCCACCCGTTTTTTGGCCATTTTTCCACTGGCGAGTGTTGGCGCCCCGGCCTTCGGGCGCTCATTTTTGGGCGCGGCTGTGCCCGTGGCCTATTATTGGCACGCGGAGGCCGCCCGCAAAGTCTGGGGCCATTCCGAGTCCGGCGGACGAACTTCGCCCCCGCCCCCCACCAAGGCTATAGCCCACCCATTTTTTGGCCATTTTTCCGCTGGCGAGTGTTGGCGCCCCGACCTTCGGGCGCTCATTTTTGGGTGCGGCTGTGCCCGTGGCCTATTTTTGGCACACGGAGGCCACCCGCAGAGTCTGGGGCCATTCCTAGTCCGGCGGACGAACTTCGCCCACGCCCCCCACGAAGACCATAGCCCACCCATTTTTTGGCCATTTTTCCGCTGGGGGGTGTTGGCGCCCCGACCTTCGGGGGATGATTTTTGGACGTGGCTGTGCCCGTGGCCTATTTTTGGCATACGGAGGCCGCCCGC
>NW_006262436.1:6105-10103 GCF_000493195.1 Citrus x clementina | reverse complement strand
TTCCGAGTCCGGCGGACTAACTTCGCCCCCGCCCCCCACCAAGGCTATAGCCCACTCGTTTTTTGGCCATTTTTCCGCTGGCGAGTGTTGGCGCCCCGACCTTCGGGCGCTCATTTTTGGGCGCGGCTGTGCCCGTGGCCTATTTTTGGCACACGGAGGCCGCCCGCAGAGTCTGGGGCCATTCCGAGTGCGGCGGACGAACTTCGCCCACGCCCCCCGCGAAGACCATAGCCCACCCATTGTTTGGCCATTTTTCCGCTGGGGTTTCTTGGCCCCCCGACCTTCGGGGGCTGATTTTTGGGCGCGGCTGTGCCCGTGGCCTATTTTTGGCACACGGAGGCCGCCCGCAAAGTTTGGGGCCATTCCGAGTCCGGCGGACGAACTTCGCCCACGCCCGCCACCAAGGCTATAGCCCACCCGTTTTTTGGCCATTTTTCCGCTGGGGGGTGTTGGAACCCCAACCTACGGGAGCTCATTATTGGGCGCGGCTGTGCCCGTGGCCTATTTTTGGCACACGGAGGCAGCCCGCAAAGTATGGGGCCATTCCGAGTCCGGCGGACGAACTTCGCCCACGTCCCCCACCAAGGCTATAGCCCACCCATTTTTTGGCCATTTTTCCGCAGGAGGGTCTTGGCACCCCGACTTTCGGGGGCTGATTTTTGGGCGCGGCTGTGCCCGTGGCCTATTTTTGGCACACGGAGGCCGCTTGCAAAGTCTGGGGCCATTCCGATTCCGGCGGACGAACTTCGCCCACGCCCCCCACCAAGGCTATAGCCCACCCGATTTTTGGTCATTTTACCGCAGGGGGGTCTTGGCTCCCCGACCTTCGGGGGCTGATTTTTGGGCGCGGCTGTTCCCGTGGCCTATTTTTGGCACACGGAGTCCGCCCGCAAAGTCTGGGGCCATTCCGAGTCCGGCGGACGAACTTCGCCCACGCCCCCCACCAAGGCTATAGCACACCCGTTTCTTGGCCATTTTTCCGCTGGGGGGTTGGCGCCCCGACCTTCGGGGCTCATTTTTGGGCGCGGCTGTGCCCGTGGCCTATTTCTGGCACAGGAAGGTCGCCCGCAAAGTCTGGCGACATTCCGAGTCCGGCGGACGAACTTCGCCCACGCCCCCCACCAGGGCTATAGCCCACCCGTTTTTTGGCCATTTTTCCGCTGGGGGGTGTTGGCGCCCCGACCTTCGGGCGCTCATTTTTGGGTGCGGCTGTGCCCGTGGCCTATTTTTGGCACACGGAGGCCGCCCGCAAAGTCTGGGGCCATTCTGAGTCCGGCGGACGAACTTCGCCGACGCCCCCCGCCAAGGCTATAGCCCACCCGTTTTTTGCCATTTTTCCACTGGCGAGTGTTGGCGCCCCGACCTTCGTGCGCTCATTTTTGGGCGCGGCTGTGCCCGTCGCCTATTTTTGGCACACGGAGTCCGCCCGCAAAGTATGGGGCCATCCCGAGTCCGGCGGACGAACTTCGCCCCCGCCCCCCACCAAGGCTATAGCCCACCCGTTTTTTGGCCATTTTTCCGCTGGCGAGTGTTGGCGGCCCGACCTTCGGGCGCTCATTTTAGGGCGCTGCTGTTCCCGTGGCCTATTTTTGGCACACGAAGTCCGCCCGCAAAGTTTGGGGCCATTCCGAGTCCGGCGGACGAAGTTCGCCCACGCCCCCCACCAAGGCTATAGCCCACCCGTTTTTTGGCCATTTTTCCGCTGGGGGGTGTTGTTACCCCGACCTTCGGGCGCTCATTTTTGGGCGCGGCTGTGCCCGTGGCCTATTTTTGGCACACGGAGGCAGCCCGCAAAGTATGGGGCCATTCCGAGTCCGGCGGACGAACTTCGCCCACGACCCCCACCAAGGCTATAGCCCACCCGTTTTTTGGCCATTTTTCCGCTGGGAGGTCTTGGCGCTCCAACGGAAAGGGGGCTGATTTTTGGGCGCGGCTGTGCCCGTGGCCTATTTTTGGCACACGGAGGCCGCCCGCAAAGTCTGGGGCCATTCCGAGTCCGGCGGACGAACTTCGCCCACGCCCCCCACCAAGGCTATAGCCCACCCGATTTTTGGTCATTTTTCCGCTGGGGGGTCTTGGCTCCCCGACCTTCGGGGGCTGATTTTTGGGCGCGGCTGCGCCCGTGGCCTATTTTTGGCACACGGAGGCCGCCCGCAAAGTCTGGGGCCATTCCGAGTCCGGCGGACGAACTTCGCCCACGCCCCCCACGAAGACCATAGCCCACCCATTTTTTGGCCATTTTTCTGCTGGGCGGTCTTGGCGCCCCGACCTTCGGGGGCTGATTTTTGGGCGCGGCTGTGCCAGTGGCCTATTTTTGGCACACGGAGGCCGACCGCAAAGTCTGGGGCCATTCCGAGTCCGGCGGACGAACTTCGCCCACGCCCCCCACCAAGGCTATAGCACACCCGTTTCTTGGCCATTTTTCCGCTGGCGGGTTGGCGCCCCGACCTTCGGGCGCCCATTTTTGGGCGCGGCTGTGCCCGTGGCCTATTTCTGGCACACGGAGGCCGCCCGCAAAGTCTGGCGCCATTCCGAGTCCGGCGGACGAACTTCGCCCACGCCCCCCACCAAGGCTATAGCCCACACGTTTTTTGGCCATTTTTCCGCTGGGGGGTGTTGGTGCCCCGACCTTCGGGCGCTCATTTTTGGGCACGGCTGTGCCCGTGGCCCATTTTTGGCACACGGAGGCCACCCGCAAAGTATGGGGCCATTCCGAGTCCGGCGGACGAACTTCGCCCACGCCCCCCACCAAGGCTATAGCCCACCAGTTTTTTGGCCATTTTTCCGCTGGGGGGTGTTGTTACCCAGACCTTCGGGCGCTCATTTTTGGGCGCGGCTGAGCCCGTGGCCTATTTTTGGCACACGGAGGCCGCCCGCAAAGTCTGGGGCCATTCCGAGTCCGGCGGACGAACTTCGCCCACGCCCCCCGCCAAGGCTATAGCTCACCCGTTTTTTGGCCATTTTTCTGCTGGCGAGTGTTGGCGCCCCGACCTTCGGGCGCGGGTGTGGCCGTGGCCTATTTTTGGCACACGGAGGCCGCCCGCAAAGTCTGGGGCCATTCCGAGTCCGGCGGACGAACTTCGCCCACGCCCCCCACCAAGGCTATAGCCCACCCGATTTTTTGTCATTTTTCCGCTGGGGGGTCTTGGCTCCCCGACCTTCGGGGGCTGATTTTTGGGTGCGGCTGTGCCCGTGGCCTATTTTTGGCACACGGAGTCCGCCCGCAAAGTCTTGGGCCATTCCGAGTCCGGCGGACGAACTTCGCCCACGCCCCCCACGAAGACCATAGCCCACCCATTTTTTGGCCATATTTCCGCTAGGGGGTCTTGGCGCCCCGACCTTCGGGGGCTGATTTTTGACCGCGGCTGTGACCGTGGCCTATTTTTGGCACACGGAGGCCGCCCGCGAAGTCTGGTGCCGTTCGGAGTCCGGCGGACGAACTTCGCCCACGCCCCCCACCAAGGCTATAGCACACCCGTTTCTTGGCCATTTTTCCGCTGGGGGGTTGGCGCCCCGACCTTCGGGCGCTCATTTTTGGGCGTGGCTGTGCCCGTGGCCTATTTCTGGCACTCGGAGGCCGCTCGCAATGTCTGGCGCTATTCCGAGTCCGGCGGACGAACTTCGCCCACGCCCCCCACCAAGGCTATAGCCCACCCGTTTTTTGGCCATTTTTCCGCTGTGGGGTGTTGTTACCCCGACCTTCGGGCGCTCATTTTTGGGCGCGGCTGTGTCCGAGGCCTATTTTTGGCACACGGAGGCAGCCCGCAAAGTATGGGGCCATTCCGAGTCCGGCGGAAGAACTTCGCCCACGCCCCCCGCCAAGGCTATAGCCCACCCGTTTTTTGGCCATTTTTCCGCTGGGGGGTGTTGGCGCCCCGACCTTCGGGCGCTCATTTTTGGGCGCGGCTGAGCCCGTGGCCTATTTTTGGCACACGGAGGCCGCCCGCAAAGTCTGGGGCCATTCTGAGTACGGCGGACGAACTTCGCCCACGCCCCCC
>NW_006262436.1:719-5910 GCF_000493195.1 Citrus x clementina | reverse complement strand
GTCATTTTTCCGCTGGGGGGTCTTGGCTCCCCGACCTTCGGGGGCTGATTTTTGGGTGCGGCTGTGCCCGTGGCCTATTTTTGGCACACGGAGTCCGCCCGCAAAGTCTGGGGCCATTCCGAGTCCGGCGGACGAACTTCGCCCACGCCCCCCGCCAAGGCTATAGCCCACCCGTTTTTTGGCCATTTTTCCGCTGGGGGGTGGTTGTGCCCCGACCTTCGGGCGCTCATTTTTGGGCGCGGCTGAGCCCGTGGCCTATTTTTGGCACACGGAGGCCGCCCGCAAAGTCTGGGGCCATTCCGAGTCCGGCGGACGAACTTCGCCCACGCCCCCCGCCAAGGCTATAGCCCACCCGTTTTTAGGCCATTTTTCCGCTGGGGGGTGTTGGCGCCCCGACCTTCGGGCGCTCATTTTTGGGCGCGGCTGAGCCCGTGGCCTATTTTTGGCACACGGCGGCCGCCCGCAAAGTCTGGGGCCATTCCGAGTCGGGCGGACGAACTTCGCCCACGCCCCCCACCAAGGCTATAGCCCACCCGTTTTTTGGCCATTTTTCCGCTGGGGGGTGTTGTTACCCTGACCTTCGGGCGCTCATTTTTGGGCGCGGCTGTGCCCGTGGCCTATTTTTGGCACACGGAGGCAGCCCGCAAAGTATGGGGCCATTCCGAGTCCGGCGGACGAACTTCGCCCACGCCCCCCGCCAAGGCTATAGCCCACCCGTTTTTTGGCCATTTTTCCGCTGGCGAGTGTTGGTGCCCCGACCTTCGGGGGCTGATTTTTGACCGCGGCTGTGCCCGTGGCCTATTTTTGGCACACGGAGGCCGCCCGCAAAGTCTGGTGCTATTCTGAGTCCGGCGGACGAACTTCGCCCACGCCCCCCGCCAAGGCTATAGCCCACCCGTTTTACATTTTTCTCATGTTTTGATACATTTTTTGTACCACGAACTTTTTAAACCTAATTTTTTTTACCCTAAGACGTTTTAATTTTGATTCGACCACAAAAAACAACAACTTAAATATCCGATTACGATGTGAAATCATTAATTATTTGTTTTATTATTAATTTACATTTTACTTTTCCATTTAAATAATATTTGTGTCCATATTTACAACAATATATGATGGCTCAGCGGTGGGTTTGGAACTTTATTTGTGATTTTGACCTCCATGTAAAGGGTTCAAGCTGCAGCTAAATCTTTGTATCTTCTTTTCAAATATTAAGGCAACTTCCTGCGCAGGTAGCCTCCAATGAACTGCGGGAAAGGGCAACGGGTAGGGGACAAGCAATTGGGTTTTTTTGGGGTAGATTTTATATACAGACGCAGAGCATAGGGAGACGAACTGAGCTGATAAGCGTCGGACTTGTTTGGAAGGCCTAGATTTTTTGCATGGATGCAGAAAATGGGATTGCGGACATGGAGAACTAAGTTTTGGCTTCAAAAAAAGGAAATTGGAGAAACCGGGACTTTGAAAACATAGAAGAAGTGGTAGAAGGTTGCCCATGCTTGAGCGAGGGAAGCTCGCCACCAAGTAGCTTGGCGGGCTTTTTCGACACATAATTTGCATTTTTATCATGTTTTGACTATGTATTGCACCATGAACCTTTTAAACCTAACTTTTACTTACAATTCCGAATCCGGCGGAGGAACTTCGCCCATGCCCCCCACCAAGGCTATCGCCCACCCGTTTTTTGGCCATTTTTCCGCTGGGGGGTCTTGGCGCCCCGACCTTCGGGGGCTAATTTTTGGGCGCGGCTGTTCCCGTGGCCTATTTTTGGCACACGGAGGCCGCCCACAAAGTCTGGGGCCTTTCCGAGTCCGGCAGACGAACTTCGCCCACGCCCGCCACCAAGGCTATAGCCCACCCGTTTTTTAGCCATTTTTCCGCAGGGGGGTCTTGGTGCCCCGACCTTCGGGGGCTGATTTTTGGGCGCCGCTTGCCCGTGGCCTATTTTTGGCACACGGAGGCCGCCCGCAAAGTCTGGGGCCATTCCGAGTCCGGCGGATGAACTTCTCCCACGCCCCCCACCAAGGCTATAGCCCACCCGATTTTTTGTCATTTTTCCGCTGGGGGGTCTTGGCTCCCCGACCTTCGGGGGCTGATTTTTGGGCGCGGCTGTGCCCGTGGCCTATTTTTGGCACACGGAGTCCGCCCGCAAAGTCTTGGGCCATTCCGAGTCCGGCGGACGAACTTCGCCCACGCCCCCCACGAAGACCATAGCCCACCCATTTTTTGGCCATATTTCCGCTAGGGGGTCTTGGCGCCCTGACCTTCGGGGGCTGATTTTTGACCGCGGCTGTGACCGTGGCCTATTTTTGGCACACGGAGGCCGCCCGCAAAGTCTGGTGCCGTTCGGAGTCCGGCGGACGAACTTCGCCCACGCCCCCCACCAAGGCTATAGCACACCCGTTTCTTGGCCATTTTTCCGCTGGGGGGTTGGCGCCCCGACCTTCGGGCGCTCATTTTTGGGCGTGGCTGTGCCCGTGGCCTATTTCTGGCACTCGGAGGCCGCCCGCAAAGTCTGGCGCCATTCCGAGTCCGGCGGACGAACTTCGCCCACGCCCCCCACCAAGGCTATAGCCCACCCGTTTTTTGGCCATTTTTCCGCTGTGGGGTGTTGTTACCCCGACCTTCGGGCGCTCATTTTTGGGCGCGGCTGTGTCCGAGGCCTAGTTTTGGCACACGGAGGCAGCCCGCAAAGTATGGGGCCATTCCGAGTCCGGCGGAAGAACTTCACCCACGCCCCCCGCCAAGGCTATAGCCCACCCGTTTTTTGGCCATTTTTCCGCTGGGGGGTGTTGGCGCCCCGACCTTCGGGCGCTCATTTTTGGGCGCGGCTGAGCCCGTGGCCTATTTTTGGCACACGGAGGCCGCCCGTAAAGTCTGGGGCCATTCTGAGTACGGCGGACGAACTTCGCCCACGCCCCCCGCCAAGGCTATATCCCACCCGTTTTTTGGCCATTTTTCCGCTGGCGAGTGTTGGCGCCCCGACCTTCGGGCGCGGCTGTGCCCGTGGCCTATTTTTGGCACACGGAGGCCGCCCGCAAAGTCTGGGGCCATTCCAAGTCCGGCGGACGAACTTCGCCCACGCCCCCCGCCAAGGCTATAGCCCACCCGTTTTTTGGCCATTTTTCCGCTGGGGGGTGTTGGTGCCCCGACCTTCGGGCGCTCATTTTTGGGCGCGGCTGAGCCCGTGGCCTATTTTTGGCACACGGAGGCCGCCCGCAAAGTCTGGGGCCATTCCGAGTCCGGCGGACGAACTTCGCCCACGCCCCCCGCCAAGGCTATAGCCCACCCGTTTTTTGGCCATTTTTCCGCTGGGGGGTGTTGGCGCCCCGACCTTCGGGCGCTCATTTTTGGGCGCGGCTGAGCCCGTGGCCTATTTTTGGCACACGGAGGCCGCCCGCAAAGTCTGGGGCCATTCCGAGTCGGGCGGACGAACTTCGCCCACGCCCCCGACCAAGGCTATAGCCCACCCGTTTTTTGGCCATTTTTCCGCTGGGGGGTGTTGTTACCCCGACCTTCGGGCGCTCATTTTTGGGCGCGGCTGTGCCCGTGGCCTATTTTTGGCACACGGAGGCAGCCCGCAAAGTATGGGGCCATTCCGAGTCCGGCGGACGAACTTCGCCCACGCCCCCCGCCAAGGCTATAGCCCACCCGTTTTTTGGCCATTTTTCCGCTGGCGAGTGTTGGTGCCCCGACCTTCGGGGGCTGATTTTTGACCGCGGCTGTGCCCGTGGCCTATTTTTGGCACACGGAGGCCGCCCGCAAAGTCTGGTGCTATTCTGAGTCCGGCGGACGAACTTCGCCCACGCCCCCCACCAAGGCTATAGCCCACCCGTTTTACATTTTTCTCATGTTTTGATACATTTTTTGTACCACGAACTTTTTAAACCTAATTTTTTTTACCCTAAGACGTTTTAATTTTGATTCGACCACAAAAAACAACAACTTAAATATTCGATTACGATGTGAAATCATTAATTATTTGTTTTATTATTAATTTACATTTTACTTTTCCATTTAAATAATATTTGTGTCCATATTTACAACAATATATGATGGCTCAGCGGTGGGTTTGGAACTTTATTTGTGATTTTGACCTCCATGTAAAGGGTTCAAGCTGCAGCTAAATCTTTGTATCTTCTTTTCAAATATTAAGGCAACTTCCTGCGCAGGTAGCCTCCAATGAACTGCGGGAAAGGGCAACGGGTAGGGGACAAGCAATCGGGTTTTTTTGGGGTAGATTTTATATACAGACGCAGAGCATAGGGAGACGAACTGAGCTGATAAGCGTCGGACTTGTTTGGAAGGCCTAGATTTTTTGCATGGATGCAGAAAATGGGATTGCGGACATGGAGAACTAAGTTTTGGCTTCAAAAAAAGGAAATTGGAGAAACCGGGACTTTGAAAACATAGAAGAAGTGGTAGAAGGTTGCCCATGCTTGAGCGAGGGAAGCTCGCCACCAAGTAGCTTGGCGGGCTTTTTCGACACATAATTTGCATTTTTATCATGTTTTGACTATGTATTGCACCATGAACCTTTTAAACCTAACTTTTCTTACAATTCCGAATCCGGCGGAGGAACTTCGCCCATGCCCCCCACCAAGGCTATCGCCCACCCGTTTTTTGGCCATTTTTCCGCTGGGGGGTCTTGGCGCCCCGACCTTCGGGGGCTAATTTTTGGGCGCGGCTGTTCCTGTGGCCTATTTTTGGCACACGGAGGCCGTCCGCAAAGTCTGGGGCCTTTCCGAGTCCGGCAGACGAACTTCGCCCACGCCCGCCACCAAGGCTATAGCCCACCCGTTTTTTAGCCATTTTTCCGCAGGGGGGTCTTGGTGCCCCGACCTTCGGGGGCTGATTTTTGGGCGCCGCTGTGCCCGTGGCCTATTTTTGGCACACGGAGGCCGCCCGCAAAGTCTGGGGCCATTCCGAGTCCGGCGGATGAACTTCGCCCACGCCCCCCACCAAGGCTATAGCCCACACGTTTTTTGGCCATTTTTCCGCTGGGGGGTGTTGTTACCCCGACCTTCGGGCGCTCATTTTTGGGCGCGGCTGTGCCCGTGGCCTATTTTTGGCACACGGAGGCAGCCCGCAAAGTATGGGGCCATTCCGAGTCCGGCGGACGAACTTCGCCCACGCCCCCCGCCAAGGCTATAGCCCACCCGTTTTTCCGCAATTTTTCCGCTGGGGG
>NW_006262436.1:0-619 GCF_000493195.1 Citrus x clementina | reverse complement strand
ATGGGCGCGGCTGTGCCCGTGTCCTATTTTTGGCACACGGAGGCCGCCCGCAAAGTCTGGCGCCATTCCGAGTCCGGCGGATGAACTTCGCCCACGCCCCCCACCAAGGCTATAGCCCACACGTTTTTTGGCCATTTTTCCGCTGGGGGGTGTTGGCGCCCCGACCTTCGGGCGCTCATTTTTGGGCGCGGCTGTGTCCGTGGCCTATTTTTGGCACACGGAGGCCGCCCGCAAAGTCTGGGGCCATTCCGAGTCCGGCGGACGAACTTCGCCCACGCCCCCCACGAAGACTATAGCCCACCCGTTTTTTGGCCATTTTTCCGCTGGGGGGTCTTGGCGCCCCGACCTTCGGGGGCTGATTTTTGGGCGCAGCTGTGCCCGTGGCCCATTTTTAGCACACGGAGGCCGCCCGCAAAGTCTGCGGCCATTCTGAGTCCGGCGGACGAACTTCGCCGACGCCCCCCACCAAGGCTATATCACACCCGTTTCTTGGCCATTTTTCCGCTGGGGGGTTGGCGCCCCGACCTTCGGGCACTCATTTTTGGGCGTGCCTGTGCCCGTGGCCTATTTCTGGCACACGGAGGCAGCCCGCAAAGTTTGGCGCCATTCCGAGTCCGGC
>NW_006262437.1:1703-2403 GCF_000493195.1 Citrus x clementina | reverse complement strand
GTTAAAATATTATTATTTTTAATATTAAATTACAATGACAATTAACATCATAATGATAAAAACAGAATTAATTAATTTAAAAAAATTATTATTATTGATGAATAATACAAAAATAATTACAAAATTTAATATCTCTTTTTTGAAAGAAAATTGTTACAAATGAATATAAATTTCTTAGTTTCTTCATCTTGATGTAATTGGTCTTCAATATTCCCTACAAATAAACACACAATAATTAGTTAACATAATAAACACAAATTAATAATAATATACGTTAGAATAAATAAGATTAGTAAAAAAAAAATTACACCAAGTTCAAAATAAAAGAGAAAAGAAGTAGAGATTAAATTAGAAAATGAGAATTATACATTTAGAGATGAGAGAATTAAAGAATAAAAGTAAGGGAATGAGAGAATGAGAGAATGAGAGAATGAAAGAATGAAAAAAAGAATGAAAAAAAAAATGAAGTAAATGGTATATAAATAGGTTAAAGGAGTTTTTAGTTACGAAATTTAAAATTTGTCGCTAAAACTTAATTTTGGCGGAAAATAACCCGGCAAAATTTTTTAAATTTTGACATTTTTTAGCGACGAAATGTTTCGTCGCCAAAAGTGATTTTCGTCGCTAAAAGCACACATTCAGCGACGAAATTCAATTTCATCGCTAAAGGTCTTAAATTTTGGCGCAAAATCATTCGCCA
>NW_006262437.1:0-710 GCF_000493195.1 Citrus x clementina | reverse complement strand
AATTTTTTTTTTATGATATATATAGCTTCAACTGAATTATAAAATTATGAAAGTGCTATAGTTAATTTTAAAAGTAATTTTGTGTAATTATTTATTCTTTCAACATTGATTCTAATTCTAATCTTTTATTTTTCCAATTGACTTGTATCTAGTTTTAAAATCCCTAATTTTATCATGCACATGCAATTTAACCATAGACCTTAGTCTTAACTATTTATGTACAATAAAACATGAGCCATTGGTCAATTGTGTAGCCGGAGCCAGGTTGTGTTTTATAGAATGTGAATGATTTCTCTTGCAAACAAATAAATTAAACACAATTAATGTTCACAAGTATCACTCAACAACTAAGAGTATGTATGGGTTATAGTCTTTACATCATGACGAAAATTATATGTTATGAAGATCTTTTATTTCTAATTGTGTCGTGCTTTTAAGACGCGTGAGCGTAAAATTCTATGGCTGGCTAGGCCCGCGAGCATGTCGTGTCGTGCCTCGTGTCCCCCAAAAACGTGCTCGTGTCGTGCCATGCTCAAGGCATGCCGTGCTCGTGTCGTGTCGTGCCCGTGTCGTGCTCGTGTCGTGCCCGTGTCATGATGTGCTCGTGCCGTGTCCGTATCGCTCAGATCATTGGGCATCTTTAGTTTTTTTTTTTTTTGTGTTGTTGTGTTATTAGGAGATTAAAATGTATGTAACTTATGGTGCGTGAG
>NW_006262438.1:2167-2891 GCF_000493195.1 Citrus x clementina | reverse complement strand
TCGTTACGACCTTCGGGAGCTTATTTTTGAGCGCAGCTTTGCCCGCGGCTTATTTTTGGCGCCCCGAGGCCCCGCGCAAAGTCTCGCCCCATTCCGAGTCCGGCGGACGAACTTCGCCCGCGCCCCCCACCAAGGCTATAGCCCACCCGTTTTTTGGCCATTTTTCCGCTGGGGGGTTTTGGCACCACGACCTTCGGGCGCTTATTTTTGGACGCGGCTGTGCCCTCGACTTCCCGCGGGCACCCCGAGGCCCCTCGCAAAGTCTCGCCCCATTCCGAGTCCGGCGGACGAACTTCGCCAGCGTCCCCCACCAAGGCTATCGCCCACCCGTTTTTTGGCCATTTTTCCGCTGGGGGGTTTTGGCACCACGACCTTCGGGCGCTTATTTTTGGACGCGGCTTTGCCCGCGGCTTATTTTTGGTGCCCCGAGGCCCCTCGCAAAGTCTCGCCCCATTCCGAGTCTGGCGGACGAACTTCGCCCGCGCCCCTCACCAAGGCTATAGCCCACCCGTTTTTTGGCCATTTTTCCGCTGGGGGGTTTTGGCACCACGACCTTCGGGAGATTATTTTTGGGCGCAGCTTTGCCCGCGGCTTATTTTTGGCGCCCCGAGGCCCTGCGCAAAGTCTCGCCCCATTCCGAGTCCGGCGGACGAACTTCGCCCGCGCCCCCCACCAAGCTATAGCCCACCCGTTTTTTGGCCATTTGTCCGCTGGGGGGTTTTGG
>NW_006262438.1:0-691 GCF_000493195.1 Citrus x clementina | reverse complement strand
CGCAGCTTTGCCCGCGGCTTATTTTTGGTGCCCCGAGGACCCTCGCAAAGTCTCGCCCCATTTCGAGTCCGGCGGACGAACTTCGCCCGCGCCCCCCACCAAGGCTATAGCCCACCCGTTTTTTTGGCCATTTTTCCGCTGGGGGGTTTTGGCACCACGACCTTCGGGCGCTTATTTTTGGACGCGGCTGTGCCCGCGACTTCCCGCGGGCACCCCGAGGCCCCTCGCAAAGTCTCGCCCCATTCCGAGTCCGGCGGACGAACTTCGCCCGCGCCCCCCACCAAGGCTATAGCCCACCCGTTATTTGGCCATTTTTCCGCTGGGGGGTTTTGGCACCACGACCTTCGGGCGCTTATTTTTGGGCGCGGCTGTGGCCGCGACTTCCCGCGGGCACCCGGAGGCCCCTCGCATAGTCTCACCCCATTCCGAGTCCGGCGGACGAACTTCGCCCGCGCCCCCCACCAAGGCTATAGCCCACCCGTTTTTTGGCCTTCTTTCCGCTGGGGGGTTTTGGCACCACGACCTTCGGGCGCTTATTTTTGGGCGCGGCTTTTCCCGCGGCTTATTTTTGGTACCCCGAGGCCCCTCACAAAGTCTCGCCCCATTCCGAGTCCGGCGGACGAACTTCGCCCGCGCCCCCCACCAAGGCTATAGCCCACCCGTTTTTTGGCCATTTTTCCGCTGGGGGGTT
>NW_006262439.1:0-1432 GCF_000493195.1 Citrus x clementina | reverse complement strand
CCGTGGCCTATATTTGGCACACGGAGGCCGCCCGCCAATTCTGGGGCCATTCCGAGTCACGCGGACGAACTTCGCCCACGCCCCCCACCAAGGCTATAGCCCACCCGTTTTTTGGCCATTTTTCCGCTGGGGGGTCTTGGGACCCCGACCTTCGGGGGCTGATTTTTGGGCGCGGCTGTGCCCGTGGCCTATTTTTGGCACACGGAGGCCGCCCGCCAAGTCTGGGGCCATTCCGAGTCCGGCGGACGAACTTCGCCCACCGCCCCCGCCACGGCTATAGCCCACCCGTTTTTTGGCCATTTTTCCCCTGGGGGGTCTTGGGACCCCCACCTTCGGGGGCTGATTTTTGGGAGCGGCTATGCCCCTGGCCTATTTTTGGCACACGGAGGCCCCCCGCCAAGTCTGGTGCCCTTCCCAGTCCCGCGGACGAACTTCCCCCACGCCCCCCACCAAGGCTATAGCCCACCCGTTTTTTGGCCATTTTTCCGCTGGGGGGTCTTGGGACCCCGACCTTCGGGGGCTGATTTTTGGGCGCGGCTGTGCCCGTGGCCTATTTTTGGCACACGGAGGCCGCCCGCCAAGTCTGGGGCCATTCCGAGTCCGGCGGACGAACATCGCCCACGCCCCCCACCAAGGCTATAGCCCACCCGTTTTTTGGCCATTTTTCCGCTGGGGGGTCTTGGGACCCCGACCTTCGGGGGCTGATTTTTGGGCGCGGCTGTGCCCGTGGCCTATTTTTGGCACACGGAGGCCGCCCGCCAAGTCTGGGGCCATTCCGAGTCCGGCGGACGAACTTCGCCCACGCCCCCCACCAAGGCTATAGCCCACCCGTTTTTTGGCCATTTTTCCGCTGGGGGGTCTTGGGACCCCGACCTTCGGGGGCTGATTTTTGGGCGCGGCTGTGCCCGTGGCCTATTTTTGGCACACGGAGGCCGCCCGCCAAGTCTGGGGCCATTCCGAGTCCGGCGGACGAACTTCGCCCACGCCCCCCACCAAGGCTATAGCCCACCCGTTTTTTGGCCATTTTTCCGCTGGGGGGTCTTGGGACCCCGACCTTCGGGGGCTGATTTTTGGGCGCGGCTGTGCCCGTGGCCTATTTTTGGCACACGGAGGCCGCCCGCCAAGTCTGGGGCCATTCCGAGTCCGGCGGACGAACTTCGCCCACGCCCCCCACCAAGGCTATAGCCCACCCGTTTTTTGGCCATTTTTCCGCTGGGGGGTCTTGGGACCCCGACCTTCGGGGGCTGATTTTTGGGCGCGGCTGTGCCCGTGGCCTATTTTTGGCACACGGAGGCCGCCCGCCAAGTCTGGGGCCATTCCGAGTCCGGCGGACGAACTTCGCCCACGCCCCCCACCAAGGCTATAGCCCACCCGTTTTTTGGCCATTTTTCCGCTGGGGGGTGCTGGCACCCCGACCTTCGGGGTGCTGATT
>NW_006262440.1:1782-2815 GCF_000493195.1 Citrus x clementina | reverse complement strand
CCCGTGTGCCAAAACTAGGCCGCGACCAAAGCCGCGCCCAAAAATAACTGCCCGAAGGCCGGGGCGCCAAGTTCGTCCAGCGGAAAAAGGCCACAAAAACGGGTGGGCTATAGCCTTGGGGGGTGGGGCTGGCCAATTTCGTCCGCCGGACTCGGAATGCCGCGAGACATTGCGAGGGGCCTCCGTGTGCCAAAAATAGGCCGCGGGCAAAGCCGCGCCCAAAAATAACCGCCCGAAGGCCGGGGCGCCAAGTTCGTCCAGCGGATAAAGGCCACAAAAACGGTTGGGCTATAGCCTTGGGGGGTGGGGCTGGCCTACTTCGTCCGCCGGACACGGACTGCCGTGATACTTTGCGAGGGGCCTCCGTGTGCCAAAAATAGGCCACGGACAAAGCCGCGCCCAAAAAAAACCGCTCGAAGTCCGGGGCGCCAAGTTCGTTCAGCGGAAAAAGGCCACAAAAATGGGTGGGCTATAGCCTTGGGGGGTGGGGCTGGCCAACTTCGTCCGCCGAACTCGGAATGGCGCGAGACTTTACGAGGGGCCTCCGTGTGCCAAAAATAGGCCGCGGGCAAAGCCTCGCCCAAAAACAACAAGCCCGAAGGCCGGGGCGCCAAGTTCGTCCAGAGGAAAAAGGCCACAAAAACGGGTGGGCTATAGCCTTGGGGGGTAGGGCTGGCCCACTTCGTCCGCCGGACTCGGAATGCCGTGAGACTTTGCGAGGGGCCTCCATGTGCCAAGACTAGGCCAAGGGCAAAGCCGCGCCCAAAAATAACCGCCCGAAGGCCGGGGCGCCAAGTTCGTCTAGCAGAAAAAGGACACAAAAACGGGTGGGCTATAGCCTTGGGGGGTGGGGCTTGCCCAACTTCGTCCGCCGGAATTCGGAATGGCGCAAGACTTTGCGAGGCGCCTCCGTGTGCCAAATAGGCCGCGGGCACAGCCGTGCCCAAAAATAACCGCCCGAAGGCCGGGGCGCCAAGTTCGTCCAGCGGAAAAAGGCCACAAAAACGGGTGGGCTATAGCCTTGGGGGGTGGG
>NW_006262440.1:0-400 GCF_000493195.1 Citrus x clementina | reverse complement strand
CGCGGTGCCAAGTTCGTCCAGCGGAAAAAGCCCTAAAAAACGGGTGGGCTATAGCCTTGGGGGGTGGGGCTGGCCGACTTCGTCTGCCGGACTCGAAATGCCGCGAGACATTGCGAGGGGCCTCCGTGTGCCAAAAATAGGCCACGGGCATAGCCGCGCCCAAAAATAACCGCCAGAAGGCCGGGGCGCCAAGTTCGTCCAGCGGAAAGAGGCCACAAAAACGGGTGGGCTATAGCCTTGGGGGGTGGGGCTTGCCTACTTCGTCCGCCGGACTCGGAATGCCGCGAGACTTTACGAGCGGCATCCGTGTGCCAAAAATAGGGCGCGGACAAAGCCGCGCTCAAAAATAACCGTCCGAAGGCCGGGACGCCAAGTTCGTTCAGCGGAAAAAGGCCACAAA
>NW_006262441.1:1796-2605 GCF_000493195.1 Citrus x clementina | reverse complement strand
ACGAAGGTCGGGGCGCCAGCTCCCCCCAGCGGAAAAATGGCCAAGAAACGGGTGTGCTATATTCTTGGCGGGGGGCGTGGGCGAAGTTCGTCCGCCGGACTCGGAAATGCCCCAGACATTGCGGGCGGCCTACATGTGTCAAAATTAGGCCACGGGCACAGCCGCGCCCAAAAATGAGGCGCCCGAAGGTCGGGGCGCCAACACCCCCCAGCGGAAAATTGGCCGAGAAACGGGTGTGCTATAGCCTTGGCGGGGGGCGTGGGCGAAGTTCGTCCGCCGGACTCGGAATGGCCCCAGACTTTGCGGGCGACCTCCGTGTGCCCAAAATAGGCCACGGGCACAGCCGCGCCTAAAAATGAGCGCCCGAAGGTCGGGGCGCCAACACCCCCCAGCGGAAAATTGGCCGAAAAACGGGTGGCGTATAGCCTTGGTGGGGGGCGTGGGCGAAGTTCGTCCGCCGGACTCGGAATGGCCCCAGACTTTGCGGGCGGCTTCCGTCTGCCAAAAATAGGCCACGGGCACAGCCGCGCCCAAAAATGTGAGCCCGAAGGTTGGGGCGCCAACACCCCCCAGCGGAAAAATGGCCCAGAAACGGGTGTGCTATAGCCTTGGCGGGGGGCGTGGGCGAAGTTCGTCCGCCGGACTCGGAATGGCCCCAGACTTTGCGGGCGGCCTCCGTGCGCCAAAAATAGGCCACGGGCACAACCGCGCCCAAAAATGAGCGCCCGAAGGTCGGGGCGCCAACACCCCCCAGCGGAAAATTGGCCGAAAAACGGGTGGCGTATAGCCTTGGTGGGGGGCGTGGGCGA
>NW_006262441.1:0-627 GCF_000493195.1 Citrus x clementina | reverse complement strand
AAAATGAGCGCCCGAAGGTCGGGGCGCCAACACCCCCCAGCGGAAAATTGGCCGAAAAACGGGTGGCCTATAGCCTTGGTGGGGAGCGTGGGCGAAGTTCGTCCGCCGGACTCGGAAAGGCCCCAGACTTTGCGGGCGGCCTCCGTGTGCCAAAAATAGGCCACGGGCACAGCCGCGCCCAAAAATGAGCGCCCGAAGGTCGGGGCGCCAACACCCCCCAGCGGAAAAATGGCCAAAAAACGGGTGTGCTATAGCCTTGGCGGGGGGCGTGGGCGAAGTTTGTCCGCCGGACTCGGAATGGCCCCAGACTTTGCGGGCGGCCTCCGTGTGCCAAAAATAGGCCACGGGCACAGCCGCGCCCAAAAATGAGCGCCTGAGGGTCGGGGCGCCAGCACCCCCAAGCGGAAAAATGGCCAAAAAACGGGTGGGCTATAGCCTTGGCGGGGGGCGTGGGCGAAGTTCGTCCGCCGGACTCGGAATGGCCCCAGACTTTGCGGGCGGCCTCCGTGTGCCAAAAATAGGCCACGGGCATAGCCGCGCCCAAAAATGAGCGCCCTATAGGCCTTGGCGGGGGGTGTGGGCCGAAGTTCGTCCGCCGGAACTCGGAACGGCCTCCAGACTTTGCGG